>NC_142336.1:50314112-50633071 GCF_054954075.1 Amborella trichopoda | reverse complement strand
AGAACCATGTTTTGCGAACTTGCTGTCAAAATTTCAGGTCAATCGGACCGCGAATGACATCCGATTGAGCTCTTGATGATGACTACACAGCACCTCCAAAAACCCAGAATTTTCTCTTCTCCTCTCTGTTTCTTAAATCTCACATCTTGAGATTGAACGAGGAAAAACCCTCATTTAACATATAATGGGAAAAATAACTGAAATGCCCTAACTCCATATGGGATTTAGTCCATCTGGGCTTCACCTAAAACAAGATGAACTTTGGACCATCCTCCACATAGAGGGGAACCCAACCCAAGAAGGATCTCATGGGCCCCACCATCTAGGCCATGGTGGGCCCATGTGCACAATGGGCCCCCATGCAATTTTAAATATTTTTAAAACTCAATAAAATAATTTTATAATTTATTTGATTATTTAAATCAATGTAAAATCAATATATCTGATTTTATAAATCCAAATTTGATAAATAAAATATCCAAAGATCTAGAAAAATTCAAATAATAATTCTAAAGTCATATATATCATAAAACAAATATAATTAAATTCATTAGATGGGAAAATGATCCATATGATCCAGGAATTAAATGTATCAAACATTGGGGCACTCCACTTTCAACTGTAGACTAATGACCACGCTTGCTTTATAAAACCGACCAAGTATTTGCCATGACCCACAGTCCATGCAAGGGTTCATTAGTGAGTTACCAAAGTCTGGCCGATGAACCAACTCCCAGTCTGTGGATTTCAGATTCTCCCCAAGAGATGGGCCAATGTCACCTAGAGCTGATGCGACCAAAGCTCCTATAGTGAATAAGAGTATTTCTCGCACATGCATACGCTTCACCCTATAGGTGGGTTGCTTTCTCGAAACGGTCATGCCATGTGATGGTACATGGATGAGGTTTTGGCTCCCATCTGTAAAGGTCACCATTACACACAAGGGTCACATAGTCCTCGGCTCACTCATCCAGAGATACTCCGACCTTATCAAGGGATGACCTATTAAAATCTTTATCGGCTTATGCCTAAGTAACATGGGTTTTGCCCAATCGACCGGCCAAGACCGTCAAGTACAGTTCGGTATCAACAAACATCGTTTGTTTAGTATGGTCCACGAAGGACCACATTCCCACTGAATTCATGTTCCATTATATCATTTTATTTTACAAATACTCATAAGGCCTTTAATGACCACACTCACCTAATATCTCCCATTTGGCCTTTGAAGGCCTTACATTCTCTCTTCCTCACTTTCTCTCTTCATCATCTCTCTCTCCCCCAATTACAATCTCTCAAGAAATTTTTACTTATTCTTTCTCAATACATTAATCATGGCTTTCGTCATCAATCTTTTTACAAAAAGATTTATAGAGGCAACGCCTTTTTCTCTTTGTTGCTTGAATCTCATCCCAAAAGTGTTGTGGCCCATCTTTCATATCGCATCGCGAATCATAGACATGTTGTTGCAGAAAACCATCACGTACCCTCATCACATGGGATCGTATGTTCATGGGCTCAAAGGAGTTATTCAAATAAGTTGTTCCATTCTGTAGCCATACAACTCATGCTACACATCCGGGGTCTATGGGTGAACAACATTATAGTATGTTATTCCATCTTGCATATCAAATACTAACAGGTGCTTCTATTAGAATATTTATTTTATCTGGATTTCGATCTTTCTAAATCTCACCTTATTCCTCAGGTGATAGAAATATGTTTTTATATGCCTGGAGTTCTTATGGAATCGTGGCTTTTTTGACACACATACCGCCGTCGTGTTGTCGCAAAAAATAGTGACTGCCTCACAACACACGGAATGAAAGTCGAGGTGATTAAGAAATGTATTAATCCATACGGCATCCTTGGCCATGTACTTTGCCTCCATGGTGGACAATTTTACCACATCATGTTTTTTTAATTTCCAAAAAACTATACCCCCTTCAAGCATGAACACATATCCAGATGAAGACTTCGCATCATCGAGCTCTGTGAGATAGCTTACACCTGATATCTGAATATCCAAGCAGCTAAAAAAAATGTGGAACTATAGCAGCTCCCACTCAATTATTGCACATACAACTTATACATTCTCAACATTCTTATGCATATATCATGAGGTAAATATGTAATTCAATACTTGTTGGTTTCACAATATGGAAAACCTTCATGAACCACAAAGGGCCAACCACACTAGTCATTTGGGTAGTAAATCCTTACAAACCAAGTTATCTAATCAACACAACATGTGCTAAGGAAGCTGAACACGATGACCTTCCTACAACATTCCCTATGGTTCAAAGTCTTAGGCAATCGATGATTCTAAATAGCTAGAAACGTGGGTCAAGGCATATTGGTATTTAAAAAAAAGTGCATGACAATTTTTCTCCCATTTTTATAAATACCTTCAAGACAATGCTTTTCTCTTTAATATAAATAAATAAAACTACTGACTTGGTATGTATATATATATATATATATATATATATATATATATATATATATATATAAGCAATAGTTAGATAATAGTATGACAATTTAAAATGATTTTCATAAAACTTATTGGACCATGCAAGACTATGTGGTTTTCTCAAAACCATATACATAGACTTAGATTTTTCTCAAATTATCCAATTTAATTTTAAAATACATGCTTAGCCTTCATAAATCGTTTTACCGCATTTACTTTTAATTTCCTACCAAGTCAAGTTCATGACCACAAAAATAAATTATATATATCATCTTATAATTTTATCCAAAATAAAGCATTATTAAAGGATGGTTATTAAAGCCTTGACAAAATACTTCCTTTTTGGCATATATAGAGAATTTATCAAGTGATCATCATCATATGCAACACATCATATTATAGACATTATTGAGATGATGATCACTAATATCAAGTTCCATCAGAACACTCCCTTTGTGCTTACATATTTGAATTAGTCATACCCATCTCTCGTGTTTCATCCTTAAAGTTCAAAGCCCTTGATCAAATCACATCTCCATGTGTATTACTACCTTAAGTAGTTCATACTTTAGCACAAAGAGACATTAAAACAAAGGGTATTCATAAATCAGCTCTTTCAAATTTGTTAGCACCCATCACTTAATGTCTATACACTCCATACACATTCATAAAACAATTAGCCAACAAATAAGAAAAACATATTAAACATAAAATAAAAAGTTATTAAATCATCTTTCCTTAAATGACATTATCATGTAATGTAGAATAGATTTCATACCTCAAAACCATATAGTGTGGTACCTGAGCTTTTTTTATTCATTGCTTTTACTTATTTGACAAGCTTTTGTGATCTTGGACGAGCACGCAACTGATGGAGAATATATTGGTCATCGCTTGCACATGTCATAAAGTGTCCACTTAGATTCTCCTTGTCTCACCGTGAAGAAATAATTTTCTTCATCCCATCATTTCAAATATCACAATTTTGATTCTTCCACTGATCTTTAGAGTATCTTTGCTATCATCAAGTCTATTTATGTATCCCTTCATCTTGAAGAAACAAAGATGATTTTATAGGTATTGTGTTTCTTCTTCTTATATTATTTCCAGATATAAAACTCTTCATATAAAGTGTCATATCTCACAAACTTTGTTTTACATCTGTCTGAAGTTTGGCTATAATAAACCATATTCATGGCATACTATAAAGCACTTTTAAATGAGCCCTAAAAAGGTCTCCATAATTAGGAATCCAAAGATGTGCCTTATTATGACACATCTTTTAATTTACTGCAGAATAGAACTTGAGCATCTTATGATAAAATTATGATATCTCTTAACTCATAAAGAGTTTATCTCCAAATCATTTTGATTATTGAAATAGATTCAAAAAATATATAATAGTGCTCAGTTCCATCCCTAAATCATACTATTTAGTGAGTATTCATTTCAGTGACATTTACGCCACAATACAATTTTTTCAGCAGAAATCAAGTTGAGCACCTCTCAATAAAAAATTTGTTTCTCTCAATCCTCAAAGAATATCTTCCCGAAATCTTTTACATTGAAAATTAGACTTAAAACCAAATCATAATATCATAGTGTAAATCTAAAATAGTATTTCTCTTTAGAGAAATAAATAAGTGGCATTCACGTCATAAAATAAATCATACTGCAGAATTCTAAGTTGAATACTATCAAGTACAATTATCTTTTCTCTTTACCTTCATGAAGTTTTCCTTTCAAACCAAATTTATTTGAAAGTAGACAAATAATAGTAGCACATATATTTTCACAAGTCTTATATCGCTCTGTTCAGTAGGCTTGATAATTATAGATTTCATGTCTCAATGAAAAACATACCAAATTGTAGAAAATTCAGGATGACCTCTCTTCAATCCAAAATTTTTATTCCTCTCTTCCCATAGATATTTATCTCTCACATAAATTTTATTAGAAACTAGACTCAGAATAAAATTCTAAAAAATTAGTGTGAACCATAAAACATTATGTTAAGAATAGAAATAAAATCATGATTTCTAAGTTATGGAAATAGTTTTCGTTGCAGAAAACAATACTTGCGCACCCTTTAATAAATTGATCATATATTTTAAACCACAAGGAATTTCTTGATGAAACCTTTTTTGTTTGAAAGTAGACTAAATTTTATAAGTCACAGTAAAATTTCAACATGAAATAAAATCATATGTTTGGTGGAAAAAATCACGAAACTCAATAAACAGTTTTTGGATTTTGCAGGCTGACACCTTTCATTAATGATTTCGTAACTCTTAATGGATCTCCCACTGAAATTTTACAGGTAGATCCTAATATCAAATACACACAATATCACTGAGGAATGCAATAGAAAAATACATCATTATCTTCTTCATATCATTGATCTAAAATAGCCTAGAATACTCATTATGCATAGTGTATTGGTGTTTGAATATTCCAATAATTCTTTAACTGGGGTGTATTAGTTGACTACAAAAGTCATTAGCTTTCTCATATCTCATTCTCAAGCTTGATTTGGACTCAATAAAGAGAAAAGACAACTAATGACATCAAGTATCAATTGCTCTGATACCAATGAAAGATAAACTAATGTAATCTTGCCGAGAAATATATATATATATATATATATATATATAATTTATTTATTTATTTATTTATTTATTTATTTATTTTTTAAAAAAAATTCACCCATTTTCTTTTCTGTTTTTTTTTTCTTTTGGCAAAGATCACTTACACGTTATCTTATTGCAATAACTCTTGCTTCAAATAAAATTAAACTAACAAATCCAAGATCTTAAAAACCTTGATGCTATTAAACCAATTTTCTTTAAACAAAAAAAATATCCACAATTCTTATGCTTGGAAATATAAAACCAATATAATTAACTATAGCAAGAAACAAAAAGAGTGAGTCAGAAATTACGTCAACCGGACTTATTATACCCCACACCTAGTCACGACCATCCGATGATGCGGGATCAATGATCAACCTTCAATCTCAACCGAAAAAACAGTTTTAAGCTAAGCCATACCAATAAAACATAAACCCCTTTGATCACAAACTCAAACCTTAAGTGAATTCCCTTAGCAACCTAGTTTGAGAGAGATGGATTCTCTTTTTGCTATATCTTAAAACCCTTAGCCATAAATCCATAGTTAAGAGATAGGAGAGAGAATAACCCTATAGTCAAAACCCTTAACCCCTTTTTACAATATGGTAGAGAAAGAACAAAGATGATAGAGTAGGGTGTGCCCCCTTTGGGCTTTCATAAGAGAAAGAGAGAAACTTTCTTAGGAGAGAGATAGAAAGATAAGGTGTAGAGATTTTGGTAAGAGACAATCCATTTTTATAGGCTTTAAACAATATTAGGGTTTTTTAAGGTTTTCTTTGGTTTGCTTCGATGAGATTAAATATAAACCATTAATCTTGGATGACTTATGGGGTGAGAGATTTGAGCCCTCCATTCTATAGATGGACCATCAACATTATAGAATGTGCTAGAACATTTATCCTCCTTTCCTAAACTATTTTCCTATCAATAAAAATTAAATAAAATATTTCCAAATATAATATTGAGCAAACCAAAATAATGTACAAGCCTTCTCATGCTTTCCAAAAAATTGATTCAAAGCTTCCTCAAGCCAATACCTTTCCAAAACACATAGCAACTTGGCCTAGGTGCCAAAATCACTTATCACAAAAATAGAAAGCTTCTAAATTGGTGGGGCTACCACCCATGAGAGGATCTCATGGGCCCCACCATCTAGGCCACGGTGGGCCCATGTTCACAATGGGCCCCCGTGTAATTTTAAATATTTTTAAAACTCAATAAAATAATTTTAGAATTTATTTGATTATTTAAATCAATGTAAAATCAATATCTCTGATTTTATAAATCCAAATTTGATAAATAAAATATCCAGAGATCTAGAAAAATTCAAATAGTAACCCTAAAATCATATATATCATAAAAAAAATATAATTAAATTCATTAGATGGAAAATGATCCACATGGTCTAGGAATTAAATCAATCAAACACATGGTCACTCCACTTTCAACTGTGGACTACGGACCACACTTGCTTTATCAAACCAACCCAGTGTTTCCCATGACCCATAGTCCATGCAAGGGCTCATTAGTGGGTTACCAAAGTCTGGTCGATGAGCCAAAGGGTCGCAATCCCGATCTGTAGATTTCAGGTTCTCCCTTAGAGACGGGCCAAGGTCACTTCAACCTGATGTGACCAGTGCTCCTATGGTGCATATGGGTAACTATTGCACATGCATACGCTTCACCATGTAAGGTGGGTTGCTTTCCCGAAATAGTCTATCAATATGCATATTGTATAATGGTAGATCGATGAGCCTCTGCCCCCCTCTTTAAAGGCCACCATCACAGACAATGGTCACACAGTCTCTCGGCTCACTCATCTGAGCAAACTCCGATCTCATCAATGAATGAATCATTAAAACCCTCATCGATTTATACTCTATGATCAGGTAACATGGGTTTTTCTCAACTGACTAACCTAAACTGTCAAGCACAGTCCGGTATCAGCAAACATCGTTTGCTTAGTATGATCCACAAGGGAAAACACTCCCACTGAGCTCATGTTCCACTATATCATTTCATTTTACAAATACTTATGAAGCCTTTAATGGCCACACTCACCCAACACATCAACACCCTCATGCTAATAAGAAGTCATTATATGAAAAAGTATTAGAGAAAGTATTAAAGATAAGAGTAATGATCCTATAGGACCCTCCCCACCCATGTGTGTAGGACCCCAAATGATCACCATTAAAGTTGGCATGGATCTCTAGAAAAGTTGTCACATGGGTGTGAAACTTGACTTTTCTGTAGATCGGTGCCAAATTTAATGGTGATCCTTTTGGGTCCTGGACACATGGGCGGGGGAGGATCCTATAGGATTATTTCTTTAAAGATAAATATAAAAACATTGATTTTTTGAAGTAAACTTCCATGGGAGATTGAAAATCACTCATTCACCCTCAAATCAACGATTTCCATTCCAAGAAAGGGTGTAGTTTGTCTAAGGCCTATGCTTTATGAAAATAAAGTAAAGCCTTACCTTGATTCCTCATCCGAAAAACACTCTGAGCGGCGGAAATCGCATGATAGCTTTAAAATCAATTTCCAATACGGAAGATGAAATTTTATCATCATCATCATCATTATATCATTTTTCCAATTAATTGGGGTCGGCTACACAAATCGAGATATGTTATTCTACTCTATCAAATGTCATACCTTCAGTGAGGCCATAAGTCCCCATATCTTTTCGAACTACTCTCAACAACGTCCTTTTAGGTCTATCTTTTGCCTTTTTAAGTCCTTCCACTTGAATTAACTCGTACCTCCTAACAGGTTTTGTACTTGTACTTGGTCGGCGCCACACATGATCAGCGTACCTAAGTCTACTCTCTCTCATCTTATCGCCTATTTCATAGTTTACTAACTATGAAATTAGAAGCTAAAAAATTAATACCGATCTTGTAGATTCGTGAACACTTATTTTTAAGACGAAGTAGACGGTTTAAATAATGTGTTGTAATATACACTATTTTTAGGCTTAAAATCCTAATGTTTTTCACAACCATAATGGTCAGATGATTGAAGGTCTTCCCACGCCAGAACTATAATTTTTGGCGAGTTCTGAGGGGAGACTTTACTTATTTTGGTAGGATTGCAGCGCTATCAAAACATGTTTCTTCAATAAAAGGATTGGCATTTAGCCATGGGATCCCTGCTATAATGAAAATATCAATTTAATGGGTCCCCAGCCCTGCATATACAGCTGCACCAGCCATATACCTTCTAAGGCAAGAACCAAAGGGAGGTCGCCACCTATAAAAATAAAAAGATATAAAAAGCTTTTGCACATAATCAGTGTCTTCTGAAAAATAAAAACTTTAAAAGCATGAGTTGGGTCTTTCTGATTGTGAAGACACTATTCTTGTGATTAAATTGAGCACGCTTTCTATACTTCTCCTAATGTATAGTAATATATTTCCCCCGGGGTCAAATCTAAATGAACAGCTGACATAGATTTAATTACAATGTCCTATTTTTAATTTATTTTCTATAAAATATTTTGACATTGAGCGTACACCTGAAAAAAAATTATAAGAAAATATTCTTAATAAAATAAGATAAACAAAATACCCATGAAACTTTAAAGGGTATCTTAGTCATTTTATTTAATTAAAAATATGGTTTTTATAATTTTTTTAAGTTTGCCCCATTGAAATGATGGCGCGTACCAAATTTCGTATTAATATAATTTATAGAATAAAAACTAAAAATAAAATATTTTGAAGCATCAGATCTAAATCAAATGGTCACTGGCTTATTTAATCTAGATTGGACGCTCGATGGGGGAGAGTATAGAACTTCCATACATTAAGGGAAGTATAAAAACCTATTCCAATTAAATTTGGGAAGTTTATCAGACTACATCTAAGATTTTAAGTCGCCTCATGCTTTTTTATCTAATTTCAAGAGCTCGTCAATGCTTTTTATTAAAGGAAAAAATTTATATAAGGTGCCAACCTTTGTAGAAGTAAAGTGCACCTCACAAACCCATTGAAAAATGTTGTTTCGTCATTAGAAAGTTTTCCAATTGATCATATTGACCTCAATATATATGGATATGAAAGAAAAAATGAATTTCAAGTCCTAAAACTTAGTCCATCTTATAACACATCATCTAGACCGTCCATTTTTAAGATTTTCAAGAGCTCATAGATATGCTAGCTTTGAACAATTTTCGAAGCTTTCAATTTCATTATAGGGATGAAAAATAGAATTTTAGGCGATGATAAGAGTTTGGGCACCAAAAATACAACTTTTATGAGATTTTGAGGTGCACCTAACGTTCGTAAAATCGAATCAGAACAGTTAACCAGACATAGGGCTGAGAGCGGTTTGAACTGGAATAGTTAACCGGACAGGGGGCTGGGAGCGGTTTGTACCGGAATGGTTAACCGGACATAGGGCTGGGAGCTGTTTGTACCGAAATGGGCTGGGAGTGGTTTGAATCGGAACCGAACTAACCGGGGCTATTAACCGGACTAACTTGTCAAGTAGATTTTTTTTAAAAAAAAAAATTAGGTCAAAAACCCCTAAAAAAATAAAAATAAAAAAGATTTTAAAGATAGAAAAACTTAGATTAAGTGTATACTATCATATTACATACATTTATCTTACAAAAAAAAAAATTTGAAATAATTTTTTATATAAATTAATATTTGAATACTATGGAGATATGCAAGACAATTTATAATTTGACATTATTCAATTGATGAAGTTACAAAATCCAACTAACAATGGCTAGTAGTAATAAGAGTGACAAGGGGGATCATAGTACTGTTGTGTTTCACTATTAGGGTTTACAAGGTGAAAAATATTGAAGCACTACTAATCATCCATGAAAAGGAAAAGCAAAGTTGTCCATTAATAAATCATTCCCTTAAATTATCATGGCCATAAATCAATAAATCGCCTTCATAACCAGAAAATAATTACCTCAACAACAAAGTTATTCAAGAACAATTGCAAGGTGAAAATGATAAGAGCGAGACAAATAGATCCAACTCTCTTAGTGTTTTTCTAACTCGAAAACCGAGCAATGCGAGCCCCAACTTTCTCTACAAACTGCAAACCCTCCATGGTTTGTGTTATTTAAATGGGGAATTAACATATTTTGAAGTGGATCAAAAAATTAACTTGTTTTGCCACAAAATTTGTGCCATTCGTAGACATGCAACTTAAAATGTATAATTAAGATGAAAAAAAATTTATACAAGATTGTAACTTTAATATGAAAAATATATTTTTATAAAAACAAATTATACAACATTAAAAAACAATCCAACAAGCTCACCAAAAATATATAACATTAAAAAGAAAGAATATATATATATATATATATATATATATATATATATATATATATATATATATATATATATATTCTCATATTCATGACAAAAAAAAATATTTTTATAAAAAAATATATATATACCATTAAAAAAATCCAATAAGCTCACCAAAAATATATAACATTAAAAAAACATAATTTTATTGAAAATAAATTTTTTTAAGAAACCCTAAAATCTAGCCAAAACCATCAAGAACACAGAAAATTTGGAGTCCAAATCAACCCCCCAATCTTCCCTTTTTTGAACAAATTAATATGGGGATATGATAGATACTTCCATTATGATTCAAATGCCTTAAATTCCATGAAGATCCATTCAGTATTGAGATTGTTCTTCAAAAAATGACAAATTTTTCACTTCATGAAAATTTTAGGAAAAAACACGACAAAAAAAATCGATATTAAAAAATCTGATCAATAATAAATCAACATACCAAGTTTATTTGACAGATGAAGCTTTGATGATCAAAATGGACTGATCAATTCGATAAAAAATGATAAATTGATAGATCATAAATCAAATTTTTAGGATAAAAAACAGTTCTTCGAGCAGCAGACTTTGGGCCCAAAAAAACCTCTAATTTTCATCATTTTGGACAAATTGAAATATGGAAACATTTAAGGCTTCAATAATGAATCAAAGCCCTCCATTTTTATGAAACTCCATTCAGTATTGAAGCTGATATTAATAAAATGGCGGAAATTTCAAAGCTTCAAAAATCCACGATTTCAATCCATCAAAAACTCATTGTTTTTTGATTTTTGATTCAAGAATCAATAATTTATAGAAAATTTATGGTGTATAAGTTTGCCATACACCATAAAGAATTCAAATATTTATATAATTAATGGTGAAAATAGATTTTAAAATTAATGTAGGGATTTTGTGGCCCTAGAAATGTAATTTTTAAGGTTGACATGTGCTATACAAATCTTTTTTCTCGATAAATTCTTCTATACAAATCTCCTCCAATAAATAAAGAGGAATATAAATATCATAGTGCCAAATTGCTTACAAGTTGCTTGGCTTTGGAGGAAAGGTTAAAAAAAAAGTATAACAAAAATAAATATATGCTATAAAATCATTTACTTTTGGTATAAAGATGTCACAATCATTATTTACTGTAGATGTAAAAATGATTTGATATATATATATATTTTTTTAATCAACTAAACATTCTTTCTCCCTCGCAAGTTTTGAGGAAGTAACCAGTAGACAGGTGAGAATAAAAGAAATTTTGATCTTGGCAAAGTTTCTTGATACATTGAGTTTTTTAACTTTAAGTCACTATGTTGAACTGGTCGCATTAGTTTTAAATTGATGAGCCAAATCAGTGGATTGAGCTGGTCACCCACTGGTTTTGAATTGAACCGGCCAAGTCAAGTTTGATGGTTCTCTCCATTATCCTCTCTTAAGGCATTGAAAAGCCAAAATATTCATGCCCCTAAAGGAGCATATTGCATTACTCCCTTGAGTAAAACTTAATCTAAGATTATTCTTAATTTCCCAAAATTTGGGGATTCAAGCTCCTCAACTCATAATGTTAAACTAAAGAATAACATTTTCCAAATTGCCCTATCATAATCCCTGCAAATTGAGAACTAAGTGTTAGAAAACTCAAAATTCAGTTTTTTTTTTTACTTGAACATAACCATCTAGTGATTTTATGTAGTTTCCAAAATTGTGAATCAAATTTTTTTTTCCCAGTCTTCTTCGTGAGGAAATAAGTATACAATATATATACTCCAGACAACTATAGGAGTACGTTGTGCACTTGTTCCCTAAGGCAAAACAAATATCTATTTTGTGTGGAGAATGCATATACTCCGGAGGGAGAAATTGTATATTGGCTCCCTCAAGCAAAAGACTTTGGAGGATTTTCTTGATATGAAGTTTTCAAAAGGGTTGTGACCTGGTGCTAGTCCCGCCTACGCTGGGTCTCGAGAGAGGTGAGTTGGAAACGGTATTAATTTTTGGCTTATGCACAAAGTGATTGCTTTCAGGATTCGAATCCGTGCTCTTGCACTAGCTGCCTGAGCCTTTTACCGTCACACCAAGTGATTTCCAAAACTAATACATAAATAATTCCTCAAAAACGTGGATTTTTTACTTATTTACTTGAAATTGGCGGTCTAAAAGGTGGTTTGTGCTCATTCCTAATTTCGAGCAATTCTGGAGAAATTTTTTGAAGCTTTTCTTTCTTTATTTTGATTTGTCTTTGGGTTGTATAACTCACATCTTTAAAACTTGGGGAAAATACTACTAGCTACGTTCGCGGGAGCAAACGGCTGCCCTACATTTTGTGTTAGTATTTTTTAGTTTTGTAAGATACTTGGGTGTATTTCAAAACTACAAAATGTTTTGTGTGGTTTTTGTTTTTAAATTATAAAGAGAAAAGTGCGTGGATTTTTAGTGTCGTGTTGAAAAAAAAAGTAGATTGAGTGGTATTTAAGTGTGGGCATTGTCCAGCTTTATGTTTTAAGAATAAAAGTGAGAGTAATCGGAACAAGCAAAGTGTATATGTATGCTAGGGTGTATGTACAAAAACGTTTAATGATGCTCTTTTGACTAGTCACTAGCCATTGATGATATAAAAGCTTTAACAAATCACATCCATAGGAGACATAAAGGGTTGTATCATATCACATCCATCGACATCCATAGGAGACATAAAGGCTGGTAAACATATCACATCCATCGATATTAAAGGCAGTGCACGTAATATATCCACTTCAAATGGGTCTTTTTTTCATTCAAGATACAGCTCTGTAGACCAATCTCTACATGCGATTTCCCATTTGAGATACACCTTTTGTACACCATTCTCTGCATGTAATTTTCCAAAACAGAGCGCTCATGCCTCTCTCTACGTATATTTTTATCTTTATTTCTCTAAAACTACAAGATTATGGTGTTCTACAATAGACTTCTGGTTTGGGTGTATAGATACTAGAAGGGCAACAAGAGATCTTCTGTTTTCTTGTAACTTGAGGACGAATTGCCTATTTTTATGCACGCAATTTACAGTATTGAAAGGGCCAAATATTCTTTTAAAAAAGCATTCTGCGTGCCCGAAAACAGGCTATAGTATAATAATGGAATCACAATTACCATATGGTTTCTTTGAAAACAAATATAATATCTTAAACACAGAAGGGAACATCCATAAAATATAAATTTGTGTTTAATACTACTGTGGCCTGATTTTTTTTAAGGTTTTTTTAGCAGTAGTCGAATTCTTTTATTTTAGGTTTTGCTCGAATGAGTAGATTATGGCATGTTTAATGACAATTAATTTTATTTAGAGTATACAAAAATTAGTATACTTTATATGATAGTATTTTTGTAGTTGTTTCGTGCGTGCCCTATATGATGTATATTGTTTATTTAATTATTTATTTTCTCAGTGATTGCAAATTATTTGTAGCTAGTTTTTAGCTAGAGATATGTGATTTTGAGTATGTTAAAGGGCCCATGATGATAATTTGAAACCAATTTCGTATCATTTATTTGAGAATTGAGTGGGAAAATGCAATAAGAAAGCTTTCTATGTTCCACCTACAACATAGAACTTCTTTCCTCCCTTTTATCCAACAGTCCATTTTTTAAAGAAGGGCTAAGATTGCCCCAATCACAATGTCACGTCTCTACACTGTTTTATTTTTAATTTTTTTCTATAAACCATTTGAATACTAAATTTTGGACGTCCATTCCTCTATTAAATTCGCACTAACGAAAAATATATATAAAAAAATATTTTCAATAAAATAAAATGACCAAAATACCCTTGAAAATTTCAAGAGGTATTTTGGTCATTATATTTTATTGAAAAAATATTGTTAATATTTTTTATAGGTGCGCCCCAATGAGAAGATGGTACGTACCAAACTTAATATTCAGAAAAATTTTATTAAAAAAAACTAAAAATAAAATAGTTTGAGATGTCGGATCTAAGATCAAACAGTGAATGACTCTCTTGCTAAAAAATGGACGGCTGGATGGTAGGGGGAGGATAGAACTTCTATGTTGTAAGGGGAACATATAAAGCTTTCCCATAAAATAAAGGCGTGGTTTGTATAAAGCCGAGGCTCCAGACAATCAAAATAAAGCGCACATTCAAATAGTGTCAAGAAATGTGGTTTGAATACTATAAATCTTTGCGATAGCTTTAAAATATATTTTTATCTCTAATTGTAAAATTTAAAGTGTCAAAAACATTGTAGATCGAGCAGATCTATAAAAACTTGAAAATCTTGAAAATTAATAGTTCAAAAATGCATTACAAGTTGAGGATAATTGGGCATCAAAACAACCTCTTCTAGTAAAATCTTTGAGATGCACCCTAATTTAATTGTTTAGAGCCCCACACTTGCATAAATTTTTTCCATAAAACAATGTCTTGATGAAAAAACTCCCGCCTAAATGCAACTTTAAAATAAAAATGATCTTTGGGGCTAAGGAATAGATTTGTGCCAAAATGGTCCAAAATGGGGGTTCAAATAACTAGAAGTGCATTATTAGTTAAAAAAAAGTACCTAGGATAAAGGCCCTCTCCCCATTGATTCACCCAAAAAAAACCAAAAAGAAAAATTGTTTCACGCAGACTGGACCGCATTTTTACAATCTGCGATCCAAAGGTATAAAGCATCTATCTTTAAGATTGATGCAAATAGGCGTTCAATCTAAAAACAAGGTGTTAACTTACAGTATAAATGCTTTTTTAATATAATTATTATTTCTAATTTTTTTTAAAAAAAATCATATTCATGATTTCCATGTTAAAGATTATATATTTTTTAAAATATTAAAATCAAATTATATTTCAAAAATATATTTATTACCAAACCCGCATTTATTGCCAAGACCATAGTAGTATGCAAAAGCATGTTTTGTACATAAAACCCGGGCGACTAGGAGTTTTGAGTGCGAACCAGCTTGGTCTTGAGCCACGTCAGCATTCGGGCCGTCTCGACAATTCTTTGAACTCTGATAACATTAAAAGGGCTACTAAAATAAAGGGTTTTGAGCAACAAATAATCTCAAAAAGATGATATCGTAGAGAGAATGAAAAGAGAGAGCCGCGACTTTTGTAAGCTTCACTTTCAATTTCGCATGCTTGATAAAAAATAAAAATTAAAAGCTTACATGATCATACTCATTCATATGTTGGCCTTCGCTGGTTTTGGACGAATCAGGGAAAGAAAAAACAAAAATAAAATAAAAAATCTAAACTCAAAATTGCCCATCCCTCATTAAGAAATTCACAAGAACATGATTCATATGGACTTCCATCATCTTGCCAAACATCATACAAGGAAGTCATCTTCTTCTTTGATTAATAAACTTACCAGACAGATACATAATTACTTACCCAAAAAACAAAACAGGTACATAACTAATGTTAACTTAAACCTTTGGTCCTCTCTTCCAAGTTCAAGTTATCCCACATTTAACCATGATAATTATCCTCCAAATCCTAAATAAATAGAGCTGTTTTCTCTTGAATAAAAGAAGGAACACATCATCACCTCTCAGACTCTGAATTATAACGAAAGCTCAGAATGTGAAGCATATAACTAAAATCTCTCCATGAATATCCCTGCCTATGAGTTTTCCACTTCCACCAATATCAAAAAGAAGGCCATAAAAGCCTTTCATGAGTTCTGAACTGCCGCCACATATTAGATTTGAAACCTCTTTCCTTTTCTGATTACATCACATGTAATACCTCTGAGAATCCTGCATCCTGGCCTCTGCCATAACAAAACTTCTCTCAAGTGAACTTCTAACTTAGCAATAAAGAGAAGGCAGTGGCTTTGGAAGAGAGAGAACAGTTTCATATGACATCCCATTCTCTTATAACGTGGGCTAATTAGCCATATAAGCTTGCACTAGCTTTGTCCAGGGGCTCCTTTCTTCTTATGATCTTTTGGTTTCTTCTCTTCCTTGGTGAACATTCTTGGGGCAATAGCCATGGCCATGAGCTCTTGGAAAAGCAGCTTACATGCATAGGGTATGTGCACCTAAAAAAGTAAACGACGGAAGTTACAAATAGGATCAGATTCATACTGTTTTAAAACAGATATGACAATATAAGGCCCATGATTGTGTCCACAAACACACACCAGAATGAACTGCACAGAGAACTCACTAGCATCTTAAGACAACACCGCACCTCTCTCTCTCTCTCTCTCTCTCTCTCTGAACTTGGGTGTTGTGGTCGTCAGCCCACCATTTTCATAATGGCTAAAAACAACTCTAAACCAAAAGAAAAGGACAGAAAATCAAGGGAAAAAGGGCAGGAAGATGAAATAAAACTGTGGCCAGATTTTTTTCTTTTGCCATAGACACATATCGACCAGTTCAACATGGACCCGGTCAATCCAATCCATTTTCTTATCTTGACTGTCCTAGAGTAGACCACCTGCTCGGACCAGGTTGGGCACCGGTTCATAGTCCAATCTGCAGGTCCAGTCCAGCCAGATCTTAACAACACTGCTGGCTTATCATTCCTTTACAAGGCAAAGACAGGTGATTGATAGTGTGAAGTCAAGGGGAGAGTTATTGGAACTAATATTTCCAGACTTCCTGGTGCCCTTGGAAGCTTACTCGCAATTACCAAGTCTTGCTACCAATAATGGAGCCCAACCTCCTTTTCCTTGTTTCTTTCTTGAACTGTGAATCTTCATTTTTGTTCATCCAAATTTCCTTTTTTTCGACAGTAAGTTGCTCATTGTGTTGGGAATCCGTCGAACACATTCACAAAAGCACATCAGAAATGCAGATTCTCTAGCCCAAAATCCACCACGTTGGGGTTCTTCTGTTCTTTATTAGTTTTTATACATAAGGGGTCACAGGAGGTGGGTTAAGAATTAAGAATGCTTTGTAATTCCAAGATGAAATGGGAGAGCTTCCACCAAAAGATCACAAACCAAGGAGAACATCCATACCAAAAACAATGAAATCAATCATCTATCAACAAAAGCAAGTACGCATAGAGAGGGAGAGAATTTCATACCTGAATAATGTCAGTCTTGTTCTTACAACCTCTGCACTCGAAAGAATTCTTCTTGAGGTTGGCTATCGCGATTAAGCCACATTGTTCACAAACATGGACCCTATAGGCATCACTTTGGTCAAAAAGCCTCTCCTTAAGGAAGTGAGCAGCCCCATGGGCTATCATGCAATCACGCTCCATCTCTCCAAAGCGAAGGCCTCCATCACGAGACCTTCCCTCAGCAGGCTGCCTCGTGAGGATCTGCACTGGCCCACGCCCACGAGAATGGATCTTGTCATCCACCATATGCTTCAATCTCTGGTAATATGTAGGGCCCAAGAATATCATGGCACTCAACCTCCTGCCTGTGTGACCATTGTACATGGTCTCAAAGCCACGCATTTGATACCCACATTTGTGAAGGGCTTTGCTGATATTGTCCACCTGCAATTTCAAAAAGGTTCAACTGCTTAGCATGGACCAGCATATTGCCTCAGTTATAACACACCATATTATGTTTATTTTCAGCAATAGCAAGGAAGCACAGATTTGTATTTTAGAATTCAGAGTTTTAACCAGTTCGAAGTTCGTTTTCTAGCAGATTCTAAAGGATTATAATTTGAGAATTTATCTCGTCGTAGTGGAAGTCCCCTAAATATGAAGGTAATAATTTTTAGCTAAATTTTCATTTTGATCAAAGTACATAGGTTTGAGTTGAGAGAATTTTACTCCAGTAGCATGGGCTCTAGCATCCTAAACTCTAATAAATCAAATCCAATCCACACCAGAATACAACTTTTAATTTGAATGTCTAACACCATGACTAGTTTATCCAGCCCAGCATTCAAGACAGCTCAAAACTCAAAACATTGCCCAAAATTATTGATGAGCAGCAGAAAAAGGAAGATTTTCAGAAGATACAAAAATTGGAAAGTGTTAGGAACACTCCCTCATGATTTTCTGGTTTTAAAATCATATGAATGAGAGAGAGAGAGATAGCTTACAGTGACATCAGTGAAAGGGGTAGCATCTCCTTCTTTCCCCATGTGAGCAGCTACCTTTCCCATGATACACTCAATCAGCTGCCCAATTGTCATTCGAGAGGGAATAGCATGTGGGTTTACGATGATATCAGGTGTAATGCCTTCCACTGTCCATGGCATGTCCTCCTGTGTGTATGTCATGCCCACAGTTCCCTTTTGACCATGTCTACTGCTAAATTTATCCCCTATCTGTGGTATGCGCACTGATCTCATTCTAACTTTCACAAACCTGAGGCCATCAGCATTGGTCGTCAATAAAACCTGCAGAGAGAAGCACAATGTTGAGTGAAAAGACCAGTGGAAGTAGCACTGCCAGGCACCAATACTACATGGAATTTCTATCTGACAAAACAGAAATGAAGGCTATCTCCACACCCATACATTTTATGGTCATATCCTAGCATTTCTATGTTCTAAAATTTCTATTTGAGATTCAGAAGTTGCAAGTTTGAAACAGTTTCTGTCCAAATTCTAAGACTAACTTGGGACGACAATTTTGATCTTCAAAAATAAAATATATGTAACATTTAAAAAGTAAATCACATCCAGGGTTCTGAAAGAACAAAATCTCTCTTACTAGATTGCCAACAAGGATATCAACTTATTACAACAACTCTGCAATTTTTATCGTTCTGCGCTTCAACAGATAAAAGGTACCTGATCCACCATCCCACTTTCACTGTGGCGCAAACTTGTGCTGTGATCACGCCTTGTGTACCTTGAAGCCTGCCCTTGCATTTCTTCCTGAGTAATTGGGGTCGTTTTCCCAATAATGACATCCTCACCAGAGACCCTTGTACCCTAAGCAATAGCAAACACATACCCTGATTCAACACACAGTTCGCAACTTCATAATGTATAAAAAAGAAAAGAAAATTAAAAGCGCAGTGATTTCAAATACTCACAGGTGGTGCAAGACCATCATCATCCAACTTATCATATGAACCATGCCGCATGCCCTGAAAACAAACCATCTATTTCGTGCATGTTTCTCATAAACACTAAAAGAATACAATTTATAAAAAAAACGTAAGGACAAACCATAGTGTTTTCCCGATTTGGACGACCAAAGTCTTCTTTCACAAGAGTTCCCATCTTCTTCTCTTCATCTCTAGAACATAAAAGAATAAATAAAAAAAGAAATTCATGAGGAACACTGGGTAAGGGATAGGGAACAGAGAAGCAAGACATACGATTAAAAGATATAAAACTTCTACCTGTATGAACGGAAAAATAATGATCGGAAAAATCCCCGATCTATTGAAGACTGATTCATGATAACAGAATCTTCTTGGTTGTATCCTGAATAACAGGAAATTGCAACAATTGCATTCTGCAAAATGCATGAATATAACAGAAAACAGCGTGATCAGAATTACTGTCATTATTAGACAGAAGATAGAACCAAACAAACGGTATGAAGTATCATACAATTCCAGCAGGCAGCTGCCTAAAGTGCAGGTGTTCCATTGCACGTGTTGTAACAAGAGGCTTCTGAGGATAGTAAAGAACATATGCCAAAGTATCCTGAACAAAGAGGAGGGATAAAACAAGAATAAATAACCATAGAGTGAAATTAATAGCAAATAAACTTTGCAATCTAACAAGAGGCCCACAAATAAAACAGAACAAAAAAAAGGAACGATTTGGCCGTCAGTTGCACACCATTCGAAGCTGGTAATTGGTCACATAAATGCCCATGGCTTGCTTCCCCATGGCAGACTGGTATGTGTTACGAGGAGACTGCACCGGAATGCACAACCAAGGTCAAACAATCAGGAAGTCTATTAAAAATTTAATAATTATTAATAGAAAAACTTGAGCACATGACTGACCTGGTTATGATCAGGAAATGGAATAATCGAGGCACAGACACCCAATATCAGAGATGGGTGAATTTCACAGTGAGTGTAAGTTTCAGAATATGCCTCTTCAGGGTTCAGCCTGGCACTCACAAGATCCTGCAATACAGATTTCATCGTTATGAGTGACTGTAGTTTGACATACACAGATCAGTAAGCTAATTTAGGAGCTAGCGGTGATGGATTTGACTTTTGGGATTCAAGCAGCCCCAATGGTCATTACACCCATACATCCCCCCTTCCTCTCTTTTTCTTTGGAATTTCTCTATATATAACTTGATAAACACGTTTTTACTCATCAAAAAAAAAAGACGACTTCGATTTCATATACTTATTATAATGGCATCATATATCCACTCTTATCTGTTTACATGCACACAAGCCTTATTCCTATGAAGTCTACCAAGCACCCAATATCATGTTCCTGGCCTGCAAAACAGCTCTACCAAAAATGCACACGCCGAAATTGCAACCTTCAAGAATGCCCAAAAATTCCCAACAAAAAAAATAATCATCACGAGTAACTCAATAGTCAATACATCATCAATCATGAACAATAGCAAAGGTCTATGTAACCCAGTTAAGGATCATCACAGTGCACTGGCAGTCCAAGCGTTCCATGTCTACTTTTTTCTATTTTATTGCAGGTGCTGGACAATTCACTGAAGTTGGAAGATAGAAATTAAGTGCGAGCACAATTTGGACAAAAGAATTTTCATGATTTTCTTTGTCCTCCCTTTAAAAATATTTCTCAATTTAAAAATCCTGAAAACCAACAGAAATTAATCTATGCACTTTCTTTTTACGAGTACGAATAGGAATGCAAAATCCAACACTTAGCAAGACAAAAGAATAAAGGAAATTTATTGGATAAGGCACAGATGGAAATCATCAGAAAGCATTTTAGCCTTGAGCTAAATACCTGAAAACATAAGAATCATGTTTTCCATCTCATTTCAAAGGTAGAGTAGAAGAATCTAATATATGCCTGAGCAAGAAAATGCAGGTCATGACCGATTCTAAACCACATGTTAATACATTTACAGCGTATAAATGATCAGCATACAGAATAAATGCACGGATGTATAGGCATCTCAGACCTTGTCCCAGAGCCTAGGGTTGCTATTAGAAAATCAATATTTGTAAACATTGTTGATATTCGGAGTTGGAAAAATGATCACATCATCAGGTTTTCTGATGTATTGTGTATTTTGTATAACCACATCTCTACAAGGTACGAGAAAGGAAATGCCCAGCTTACAGATATCGTCATTGAGATCATTGTCGTCTCTTCCTCCTCTGTGTCCACATACTCTATGAATCCTTTTGCTACAAGATCATGCCAACCTTCATCTGGGCTTTCCTATAACAAGAAGGAATCATTACAATTAAAAGCATTCCCTAATCACGCACTGCCCCTGCTGTACGACAATATTTCATTCGAGAAAGGTGTAATTTAACAAACCCTTTGTTGCAGTGCTCGAATATCTGACTTCTTTATCAGCAACCTTTGTTTTTCCACAATGAACAGAGGACGACTACACCGACCATAATCAGTATACAATCGCAGTTCTTTCAAACGAATGTCTCGTATAACACCAACTTCAGTATTAACATCAACCTGTATGAAATAAACAAACATAGGTCAAAAATCAAGGAATACCTAAAGAGAAAAAAAATTAAGGAAGATAAGCATGGTAGTAAAGAAAAATATGTCAAAACTTCCATAAAGTTAGGGATAGCTAAAAGTACATCCATCAAAGAGATATTGTGGATTTTGTCCTCAAAGCAATTCTAAGCTTGCTTCAATTTTTCCTTTTGTCTTTTTGTCTTTTCCCCTTTAGGAAAAAGTTTATATAGAGCCGAGGCTCTAAACAATCAAATTAGAACCCACCTAAAAAAATTCACTAGAAGAGGTCGCATCAAATTGATCATCTCAACATCAAGATGCATGGACATAAGAAAAAAATGGATTTCAAGTTTGGAAATAGTGCATCTTGTAACGCATTTTTGGACCGTCAATTTTCAAGTTTTCATACTATTTTTGAAGCTTTAAATTTTATCATTAAAGTTGAAAATATATTTTAAGGCTATCACAAAAATTTCTAATATTGAAACCATATTTCTCGACACTATTTAAAGGTGCACTCTACTTTGATCGTTTAAAGCCTCGGCTCCGTACAAACTGCACCTTTTTCTTTATGATAAGTAACTTAATGCAATTCAGTAGTTAACAAAGTCCAGAATCGTAGCACAGGGACAACTAGAGAAAATGAACCCCTTTTTTTAACTTTTTATTTTTTTAAGAAGGGATATATGGTTCTTAAAACTAAAATGTTCGAAGGGAACCAACCCGTAGATATAGTTGGAATCAATAAATGATAAGCACTCTCAACAAAATATTAACATAGCAAAGTACTACCTGTCTCCTCAACTGCCTTAGAGTTTTCACCAATAGCTCAGGGTTACGATGAATCCCCACCCAGCAACCATTGACAAAAATCTTTGTTGCTTGTGGAATAACAGCAGGTGATATTTCCTATAAAAAGCACATCAAAAATCCCAGGAAAAATTGTAAAGAACAAAATAAATAATAAAAACTAAGAATCCAAGGAGAGAGAGATATACAGTAATATAATATACAAACCTCAAAATTTTCAGTACTCCACTCTTCCAAAAATTCCAGAATAGGATTTGCAGCTGAACCCACCGTAATATATACCATCAGAGCCAAGTTTTTCACCAGTCCACAAGCCTTACATCAAAAACCAAAAATAGTTAAATTACAGCATACGACAAGCTCAGAAAACCCGACAAAAATGGAAACCTTAAATACTTGGAAGTATATGAACCCATTGAACATAGCCATAACCAAACAAAAAAAAAAATCCCTTGATTGCACTAGTGAAGAGAAATTACCTGCCCTTCCGGAGTTTCTGCAGGACACATCATGCCCCAATGTGAATTATGCAATTGTCGGGGCTTTGCCAACTTCCCTGAGTGTTCATGAAACTAATAAGCTCAAGCGGCTTGAACCAGACGCAGAAGTTCCAATTTCCATGAACAAAGGCGGCACAATTGCAACTATTAGCAAAACAATATGATTACAAGATTTTACCTTCACGCCCAATAGGAGAATTCAACCTCCGTAAGTGAGACAAAGTAGATGCAAATGTCAAGCGATTCAAGACCTGCATGTACAAATTCACAACCAATAAGGCTTTCTGGAAGCATGAAGATGAAATATATGGACAGCTTGTAAACTGAATCTGCCTAGACCCATAAATAGAAAGCAGGAAAAGAGGAATAAAACCTGTGAAACTCCAGCTCTTGTACCAGCTGCATTTGCTTGGCCCCAGTTTCCCGTAGCAAGAGAATATTTCAGACCACTTGTAATTGTTTTAGCTTTTATTGCAAACTGCAGGTTTACCTCCTTCCCATTATCAACACACTGTTCATGAAATCAAAGTAAGCCAATATATCACAATCAGATGATCATAAACAACTTAAACTTAAGTAAGCTGGATTAAGAATATAACAATACAAATACCTTCTGAACATACGATCGGACATCCCTTGTCAGCTTCCGAAACATCTGAATTTAAACAAAATAATGAATTACAAACAAAACCTCCCAAAAAAAAAATCCAATCTTTCAACCGATACTACAAGAGTTCAAAACTTCATATAAAACAAACCGTTCGGAACAGGCTTCCAAGCAAGGGACCAGCTAGGTCCAGTCTTTTATTCCCATAATGATCACGATCATCTTCAGGTCTTCGACCAAGTGCACATACGAGAAGCCGATGAATGATATATCTGGCAGACACAAACAGGAATAAGCACACCAGAGATGAAACTAAAACACATTGCAAACACAAAGAGGAGTGAAATACCTACCCAAAGTAATAAGCCTTCTTTGTCTCACAATATTCCCCCACCCCAACATGAGGTAACATTTCTTTTTGGAGAATTTCTTTAGCATACCTACAAATAAACCAAGGGTTAAGAAGCATGATGCCAAGCAAGGAAAAGAGATTGTAAGAAATTATTAAAAAAACAGAGAAAACATAAGAATACCAAACCAGAGGGTAATCACACACAACATCAGAAGAGAACCAGAAAACACTTACTTGATTCTCTTCTCCTTGGTAACACCAACAGTTGATCCTCGCTTTCCAATGTAGTCCAGTGCTACCTAAAGACCCATGTGGAAATATTAAATAACAGTAAAGTAGAAGCCCAACCATCCAATTACATGGAAATCCTATGAATAAAAACATATAAGGGGGATATACATCATCCCAATTTCCACCTAATTAAATTAGCCATAATTGTCCCACTTAGCAACAAGAAGTTTATCTTAGTATGTTAAGCCAATAAAAGCAATATGCAATAAAAAGCATATTATGTAGAATAACTGAATTCCAGATCCAAACCTGAAAGCCTATACAATGCCAAAAGGTTATACTTAACGAGGAAAAGAAAGAGCTTAGAATGTAACACGAATTCAAACCAGTAGTGACAATAAGAATCTAAACACCAACCAGTAAGTGAAGCACATGAATCATAATAAAAAAATTTCCCAACATAATCATAATAAAAATGTTCCCAACATAATAAGAAAGAAAATACCGAAGAGAACTCACAGAATAGAAACAGCCCCACTTAATGGAGTTTATATGAAGGTAAAACTCCCAAACTGAAAAGTCACAAGCTACCCATGCAAGAAAAGAGAGTTACAAGCGAAAGAACATAGTTGAATCTGACAACTCCAATTCCAAACAAAGCCTTTTATTCAAAGTAGACAAAACTCAGCTGACTGAATATTTAGCTTGATGTTGCATCAAGAAAATTCATCTGTTCAGCGCCATGGATTTTGTACAGGGGCCATACTTTGAAAAATCAGCAATATCTAGACCTCCAAAAACAAGTTAACCTAGCATTTTTGCTTTATATATATATATATATATATATATATATATATATATATATATTAGAGCTTTCCCAAAAGCTGTCTTATCCATTCTAAAAGGATGTCCAGAATTGAAAATTGCTCCACAAAGAGCTGTTCAGGAAATTGTAATCCATATTTTCAAGAAAGAGACTAGGCATAGAGTACCTGCTGATTTTGAATGACAAAAGCTTCTTCTAATGAAGGCCTCAATAGCTCCATCATCTGGGTATCAGAGAAATCGTAGCAAATATGCTCCAGAATATCTTTATCGGCAACAAACCCTAATGCTCGGAACACAATAATTATAGGAATTTCTGCCCGGATATAAGGGAGTGTAGCCCGTATATACTGTCCTGACGAGCCCTGCAGAAACAATAATTCCTCGACAATTATAATCATGGTACATTTTAATCATTCGTTGTCTATATAATACCATAATGATCAATCTATGCCTAAATTAATTAGTCAACAAGTGCACAGACCAGCATCGGTCTTATCGGCTCTGAGAAAAGTTGAAAAGAGTATCTTACCCCTTTTGAACTTGTTCGTGAAAGCATACGAACAAACATGCTGCTAGGTGGCTTGTTTTGTGACTCTGCCATTGACCTTACTTCAGCAACATACGCGTATTTGTTGGGCTGCCTTTTCTTAAATACATACACATGGTTGGTGCTCATCTTTTCTTGAGCAATCAGGACTTTCTCACTCCCATTGATAATGAAATAACCACCTTGGTCGTATGGACATTCTCCAAGTTCTGTTAGATCTTTTTCTGAGTTCTGGAACAAAGTGCAGTAACTAGAACGCAACATGATGGGAACCTACAATGAAAAAACCCAAAACCTGATGGGAACCTACAATGGAAAAACCCAAAAGAAAAAGAAAAATGAAAGATAGGCATCTCACAATAATAGAAACAATTCACCTCCTTTTTTATTCATCAAAAATGGAAACATTAACATTTGAACACTGGCAAGAAACCCAACAAAAAATGGACTAGTGAACTCATAGCCAAGGTACTACCTTCCCAATAAAAACTTTCGTCAATTCTTGCTGCTCTGCGAGTTCTTCATGGTCATGTCCCTTCTTGATGACTCGTTTGGTGACATCAACATATAAAGGGGCTGAATAGGTCAAGTTTCTTAATCTTGCCGCCTTTGGGAATAAAGTGGCAGTTTCTCCATCTGATTCCGTCATCATAGGCTTACTCAAATAAATTTGGCCAAAACTGATCTTGTAGATGGTCTACACATCACCCCCACATAGTAACAATCCATAGTAGTTAGTAACCCAATTTGTTTAGTAACCCTTATAACCCACATTTGGTTTTTCTTCTTTAAATATGATAATCAGCAAACCCAATCAAGTTTGAATCACTTAGCAAGAGACGAAGAACCAAATTAAAAAAACCAATGTAGCTTTGTGAATGATAGAGAATGATATTTGATTTACATGACAAATAAATAGGATCATACGCCAACTTCCATCTCCCGGATTGTAGGTTCTAATTAACATTTGTATAATCATAAAACCACAGCGAAAAACTAAACATTGGGTAGAATCCCATTATGTAGTTTGAAAGCTCAAGCTCACCCGTCAAAAAAAATAACATCGAGACAACATTGGGTACAATCCGATTATGTAGTTTGAAACCCAAGCTCACCCATCAAAAAAAATTAACATGAAGACAGCTAAAGAACAACTGAAAAACACCAACCTCAACAAAATCAGCCTGTCTGCCAGGGTTATGCTGAGACTCTGGTCGAATTTCAATATCAGCAGATTCATCGACAATTTCCTGCATTGTATTCTGAATAAATTCATCAAAGGAATCAAGTTGTTGTCGAACAAGACCCTTCTCATCAAAATATGCACTGATAACTGCCCAGGCGTCTTCCTGTGTGATTTCCTCATCTTCATTGACATAGTCGTCATCCTCTCCTCCAGACATCTTTCCTCAAAAAACGATATGAAATTCCTTTGACAAATAACTTAATTTGAAGGGGCTTTCTCTGAAGAAACTCTGGTTTACCTGGAGTTTTGAATTTTGAATCAAAACCCCTGCATTTCAGGGATTGAATTTCAAAGAGATTTCAAGACCTTGAATTAAAAATCAGTTCACTTTTTACAATTATTTTCCCGATGGAATGCACCAAAACCACTTCTCTACATGGATATAATCTCCAAAATACAGATGATGCCCTAGTCCCTCAAATGACCTTAATGTAACACTGGAAAGTTGCAATTCGTTGGTATATCTCACACTGATCGTTTTAGAACTCTAGGTCACCTGAAATACAGTAATGGATTCCGGAAAACCCTTATCCTTCGGATAATCAAAGAGATTTCAAGACCTTGAATTAAAAATCAGTTCACTTTTTACAATTAGTGTCCCGATGGAATGCACCAAAACCACTTCTCTACATGGATATAATCTCCAAAATACAGATGATGCCCTAGTCCCTCAAATGACCTTAATGTAACACTGGAAAGTTGCAATTCGTTGGTATATCTCACACTGATCGTTTTAGAACTCTAGGTCACCTGAAATACAGTAATGGATTCCTGAAAACCCTTATCCTTCGGATAATCCAGACCCTACTTCTTAAACCGGTGCAGCACCAAAACTATAAAACACTGTAAAACCCAATCTAGAAGTTCTGTAATGGTGGATTCGAACGAAGTATCGATCTGAATTTCGTTTTTGTGAGGGTGCTCAAAAGCCGAAGTCTTCCATTTTGTGAAGCTTCTCAAAAGCCCTCGTACCTGAAGCACATTCTTCCTTTTATAGAGACGAGAACCGCCAAAACGGAGGGCGATCACGTAATTACTTCCCAACTTCTTTCTAAAGGTCCAAACTAGGTTTATGGTATAGTTAGCAAGTCGGCGGTTAAAACGCGAGTTCTAAAAAAATACGGCGTTTAAAAATGCGATATTGTGAAACGATCGACAAAAATACGCGTTTTTATCGCCTAAACTTTTAAAAGGCGTCTTATTTATCTTTATGAAAAAAGCGGTTTTTAACGAATATGTTACTTTAATGGGTTTTGTTAGGCTAGACTGGGTGTAAACCTCGCGTAATACATTACCGCTAATATCTATTGTTTCAAAAAGCGGATCGGTTGATCTGGATAAGGTACCATAAAAACTGATTCGGATATGTGAATCGGAGATTCGGATCGGGAATCGGTTGAATCGGTAAGATTAAAGTTTCAAAAAAATTCGAAAAAAATATTAAAATATATTATAAATATTGTTTTTTAGGAATCCAATAAAAAATGAGGGTACTACATTATTAACTTTTATTTTTTTAATCAATTTATGAATATTGAGATTCTCTTTCCCTGTATGAACTTATGTTGACCATTAAATTTACATCACACAAAATAAATCATAGAATTATCATGGATTAATTATATCATAGATTAATTATCTAATCATATATGGACTATAATAAAGAGTTGACTAAATCGATGAAAATTTGACCACTAAAATCTCGAATTGGCGAAAAACCCTAATCCGTTAAAAAAACTCAAATTATTACAACCTAACTAACTATAATATTATATACCAACAATATTTTATAATTATTTTATTATATAAATAATAACAAATCCAAAATATTTTATAATATCATCTAATTTAAAATGTATTATTGACAACTGTAAGAAAAATAGTATACAGCATGATTTATAATACAAAATTAATAAATAAAATAAAATATTTGGTTATCAATATAGAAATTATTAGAATGCGTACCAATTTTTTTAAATTTTTTAGGTTTCTAGAATAAATTAGTAAAAAAGATTGTTAGAAGAAAGAGAGATTTCAAATGGCCTCATTGTATGAATCCTATCTTTAAATTAATATTACTAATTTTATGTTAAAGACCATCAAGTTATAAAAATAAAAAATATAATTAGGCCATTTATTCCTAGGTTGTATTAAAAAATACCTTTTATTTTTTTGACAATAAATACTTATTATGTTATCTTTTTTTTTTTTTACAAGAAAAATATGATATTTGTTGATTATCTTCGTTTTTTTTTTTTACAAAAGAATAAGATGTTGTACTACATTTTTTTCTTGCTTGTTGTATTATTTTTTTATTTTTTATTACAAGAAAAATAAAAAAAAGATACTGCCAAAGTACATTTTATATTTTTATGCCTTTTGTTTTTTTTTTTTTGCAAGAAATACTTGTTATCTTTTTTATCTTTATCTTAAAAAGCCTTTTATTTTATATTTTTTCTATTTTTTTACAACAATATTTTCTGCCTTTGTTTTTTTTTCTGACAACAAATTGTATTTTTTTTACAAAAAAATAAAAAAATATTGTATTATTTTTTTTATCTTTATCTTAAAAAGCCTTTTATTTTATATTTTTTCTATTTTTTTACAACAGTATTTTCTGCCTTTGTTTATTTTTTTTTACAACAAATTTTTTTTTGTATTTTTTGGTTGTGCGCTAAGGGGTTCGAACTCAAAAAAATAAAAAATTTGTGGTGCAATAAGGGGTTCAAACTCAAAATATTTGTTGGTGTTCACTGTGGGGGTTCGAACTCAAGTCATACACCCAAAAATCAATGTTGTCAACCAACATGGCCCTATCACTACATGTGATTTTATTAGCATCTATAATAATATATATTCAATCATCTTGCTTTAATGATTTTTTGTGGGAATTATCCCACATTGAAGGATGAGTATTGCTTTGGTCTCTATAAAGTCATGTGTAATAGAAATTTTATTATGTGTATAGAAACGTGTGGGAGGCATACATGAGGTGAGCATGCGTGCACGTGCGTGTTGCACAGGAACCGGGCTGAACCGGCGGTTCTGTTCTAGAACCGGGCGGTTCCCGATTTTCTGCTAAACAATGCTCTTAAGTATAAGTAAGACGTGAAATATGTTTAAAGCTGTTTTTTCATGTATATGTTTAAAGGTTGTCCCGTTTGGATACCCAAAAATATATTACTGACGTAATACATTATTTATGAGTATATGTTTAAAAGGTTTTTCTGTCTGGATACCTGGAAATATATTGTTTGTAAAAAATATGAAAATATCCACACATAGCCAAACAATAGCTATGTATATCTGAGGTTGCATCTAAAGACCACCCAAAAAGTAATATGAAAAATGCATTACCAACGTTTTAGCAGCACTTGTCTATAAACTATCATTTTTTTTTTTTGGGGTCACAAAATTCTATTGAAATGCGGAATTAAAGTAAACGTCACATCATTCTAAAAATATTTTATAATAATAACATCTTCATCATTCAAAAAATATTTTCTAATAATAACATCATCACCATTCCAAAAAAAATTTCTAATAATAACTTGTATCATTTTAAAGTCATTATCACACAATTTCTTACTTATTTTGCATGCATTTGGTACTTACATGGAATCACATGTCTTCTAACATGATTAGCCTTTAGTTTCAACATAATAAGTTATTGGAATAATATATTTTTATTGTGATAAGCCTTATTTTTATTTATTTTTTTATATAAGTTTTTCAAATGTCTATCTATATAATTTCAAATAAACAATAAATTTATGATACCAAATTAAAAATGTTTATGGTACAAGTTAAAAAATGGTAAAAAGTTTGATTAGTAAACTAGAAAGTTCGGTATTTGCAATAGAAATTTTTTAGATATTGGAGGAAACTAAATAATTATCTTATTTCAATTGAGCTTTTACTGATATTTTATGAGGATTATGTTGAGTGAAATTTTTTATTATAATTGAGCTTTTATTGATATCTTATGAGGATTATGTTGGGTGAAATTTTTTATTATAATTATGTTGTATAATTTACTATGTTGGGTGAAGTTTTTTATTATAATTGTGCTATGTGAATATGCTAAGGATAATGAATATACTAAGAAGGAGGGAATGGAAAAAGCACAGATGAGAGAGTTAGATATGGTATGGAGAATGGATATCCTAAAAAGAGACTGAATAAAAAAAGTACATATGAGAGAGAGTGAAGGGTTTGAAAAAAAGAAAAAAATCCAAATCAACAGAAAAAGTACAGATAAGAGAATTAGATATGCTTAGGAGAATGGATATTTTAAAGACATAGGGAAAATATAAAAAGTACATAAGAGAGAGTAAAGGGCTTAAAAAAAAGAAATAAATCCAGATGAGATGAAGGGGCTTAAAAATAAAAGAACTTAAAAAATATATATATGAGAAAAAGGGGATTCAAGAGAGAGACATGAAAAGAAGGGGCTTCAAGAGAGAAGAAACACCTTATGTAAACCAATTATTAAGGTTTGAGAGAGAGAGCACCTATGCAAACCGATAGGGAAAGAGCATTTATGCAAAACCGAATAGTCGAGTTGGAATTTTATTAAGCTACATCTTTCACCGCAAGTAATGTGTTTCATGTGAAGATTTATAAAGATTACTCGTTAAGCCCTATTTAGATTTTTCACTTTTCATCTCGAGTAATGTGTTTCATGATTTTTTGGATAATCTCTTTTCATTTTTTTTCTATAAAGTGTACTCAAATAGTGAAAATGTCATATTTCATCATAATCGATTGTCATATAATAGATTTCCAGGTACCAAGCGACCCTAAAGTGCTCGATATTTTTTGACACTAAAATACCCTTGAATTATAATACAAATTTTTCAAATAAGAGCAATTTTTTTTTTTTGTCATTTTGAAAGGTAGAATGGAAATTTTTATTAGAAAATAGTGACCTTCTATTAGTAGTTAAAAGCAAATAATGCATATTGTGGGTGATGTCACATACCATGTTGATGATGTGATTGTCCACTATTGTTAATAAATGTTTTTTTTTCTATTAAAAATTTCTAGTTTACCCTTGACTAATTACTTAAAATACTCCTAAACAAAAATTACTATACTATAGGATAAAATATCTAAGTGTCTAAAAATGTTGAGCACTTTAAGAGTCTCTTAGCAAAAACCATATTTAAAACGTGGCTTATTGATCTTTATGGAAAAAAAACAATCCAAAAAAACTTTTCTTTTTTTACCTTTTTTTTTTTTGAATGTAACTGTTATTTTCATACTTTCTAAAAAGTGTATTATTTAAAAAATAATTCCCTAAAAAAGAAGTTTTTATCCCAAATGTATTGTTAGATTTTATTATCTTGGAGTTTATGATCAAATCTATTGAATCAAATTAGAATACGATACCATAAAAACCATTGAATAAAAAATCCCTAACTTTTGACTTGACAAAATTCCGCTAAAAAATCTATCGAAATTAGGGCTCAACAACCTAGATTATCAAAATTTATACAAAATCTTAAATCCCTAAAACAAAAACTTAAAAAAAAAAAAAACGGATTAGAATCAATCCCCAAACCTAATTCATGACTCAAAATTTTGGATTATTTCTATCTCACTCTGCTTAATGTTTGTTCTTTGCATTCTGCTTAATGTTCGTCTTTTGTTCTCTTTGTTTCTTCTTGGTCTGCTCCTTGTCTTTTATTGCTAACCAAGAAAGAAAGGTGTATATATAACTTCCCATCGAGTTATAAGGGGACGTGTTGGAAAGATAACTGGATATAGTTAACTAAATTCTACTTATGTCACATTGCCTTTCTCCTTTTTTTTTATGTATTATGTATTAAGTATGTGTAATTTTTGTTAAAGCATTTAATGAGAAAATTCATGTGGTATATTTAGCAACTTGTATTTTTTTATTTAATTATATTTTAATTTATACTTAATTTTATTTTAAACATATCTATTTTTTTCACTCTGCTTTTTTGAACCTAGTCTGATATATTTGCGATATATTTACGTAAAGTATTTCTACCGATCCATATTTTTTACCCGATTTTTACATCTGACTTTTTTAAATAAAAACAATTTATTTTCGTTTTATGATGAGCCGATATATTGATCTTCCTTGACTTGCAAACTATGATTTTCAATTTTGCTAGTTACCTACGTAATTTATACTTACGGTTAATTATTATTTTATTTTATTTCTTTGTATTTTATATTATTCACTAATGTAAATGAAACTAGTTTTAGTATAGTAGTAAATATACTATTTACACATAAGTAAATATTATTCTAGAAATTAAAAAATTTCAAACGCCAAAAAGAAAAACAAAGAAGGAATTATATTTTATTTTTGTAATTATCGATATAAATATTAATGTTTTCTTTTTTATATAATAATATATTATTAAACTATATAATATATATTTTTGGTTAACTATTTTTCTGTTTTATATTTTTTATATTTTCACTTGTATATTTTATAAAATAATTAAAAATTTTAACTATATGATTAAATATATATTTTTTGTAAATAAATATTATATTAAAAACTTAGAAAAAAATACAAAAATATGCCATGATCCATATAACAAATAAATCACAATAAGATATGCAATTAAAATTGATAATAGTGTTAGTATTGCTTATTTTTCTGCCTTTCATAGTAGCAAAGACCTTTTCCTTTTTTTTTTTTTTTTTTTTCTTTTTTCCTTTTGTTCAATTTAGGTTTGGATTTTGGAAATTGCATAAAAGTATAGATAGAAAATATAAATAAAAAAATAGAAATGAATAAAAAAACTCGAGAAGAAATTATATTTTTCATTTACTAGTTTTAATTATTAAAAGGTAACTTGCATTTTGAGGTAATTATTTTTCTAAATATAATTGTTTTCTAGGTAATTTATATTCTTACAAATTGTGTTTACGGTTAATTATCATTATGTTTGTGATGTTTCTGTATTTACAAATAGATTTACTAATTTAAATTAAATTATCGTTACTTGTATTAGTAAATATATTATTTACTTATGAGTAAGTATTAAAAGAAAAATAGAGAAGGAATAATAATTTTATTATTTTCTTTTACCAATATAAGTATTTCAAGTATAAAATAATTAATATTACATGCCTTCTATTATTTCAATATTATATATACCATAATTTTGAACATTATTGCTATTTTTATTACTATAAATCATTGTAAAAAGTAATTATAATAATTTAAAAATTATTGGTAAATTACATTGTAATAACATATTTAGTTCTATATGTATTTATATAGTTGTCATTATAATATTAAAATAGATTAATAATATTTAGTTAAATTCTAGAAGTGCTCCACAATAATCATATTCACTACTAATAAAACTATAGGTAATGTTGTTATATAAATGAAGTATTATATTAATTTTATTATGATAAAATTGTAATAAAAATGTTTCAATATTTTTTTTTTTACTATCTAAGTATAATTATTGTTATTTGGGTAAACCTTACAACAACTAGCCAGCTATAATGAATAGTATATAGGTAGAATGAGAGCCAATAGATCTTCATCATGCGGTTCAGAATGCACATCACTATTTTAATTTTAATTTTTTTATATAAATCTGATTAATATGAAATTTTGGGTGTATATACCTAACACTATTACGCACCATATAAAAATATAAAAAAAGTATTTTCAATAATTTTAAATGACCAAATTACCCCATCATTTTTTAGGGGTATTTCAGTTATTCTATATTTTGGGAAATATTGCTTGCGCCCTAATTTTTAGTATATATGTATAAAATTTCATTATGATTCGATTTATAGAAAAATAATTACAGTTAAAACAGTGATATGCATTCTGAACCGCATGATGAAGATCTGACGGCTCCTATTCTACTTATATTACTATTCATTATAGCTGGTCAGCTATTGTTAGCTTTTTTTTATTATTATTCATATACATATACTCGTCACATTTATGATATCAATCAAAAATAAGAAAATGTACATGGAATACATAATTATGTTACTATTATTATTACTACTACATATTTATACTCATATTAATAATATCTGTTAGGTGAAATAATATATCCTTATAAATGCATAGGTTTGTAAAATTTACATAATGTGTAAATATTATTATAATTGTTTGTGTAATTAATTTAATAATTAGTACAATATAAGAATAATATTATTATATTCTTAATAATATGGATATCAATTATAGGATGAGTATTATAATAATGATGAATAATAAGTATTGATGGACCAAAACGATTAATTACAATCATACAAATACTAACTTATGAAACTATAAAAATTAAAAAACCTGCCATTCTTGATCAAGCAATTGATCCACGTTAAAGTTCTAGTAAAAATGATAAAGTCGCGGACACTCTGGCAAAAAGAGGGAGAGAGTACAGGCAACCATTACACTTTCTGAGACCGACTCAGTAACGTGGAGGAGCAGTTTTCTTTGTTTTCTCTTTTTTATTGGTTCCAGTTGTACTTGCATTTGTCCTTTCATTTTTATTTTTATATGCTTTTAAGTGTACAGTCCGCCTGTTCTACATGACTTCTATATTCAATTAATGTAGAAGTTTATATAAAGTTGCAAGCAAAGTGCCTTTCAAAAATCCAATAAAAATGAGTGTTTCGAAGTTGGGAAGCTTTTTTATTAATCATCTTTCTGTTAATCATCTTGACATCAAGATATATAAATATAAAAAGAAATAGGAATTTCAAATCCTAAAAATAGTACATCTTATAATATGTATTTCATGCGGCTATTTTCAAAATTTTGTAGTGTTTATAGATTTACCATTTTTAAAAATTTAAATTTTATAATTAAAGTTGAATATGGATTTTCAAGCCATCAGGTTTCTAACACTAAAACTACATGCGAGATGCTCCCTTGTACAATATACAGTGAGCACCATATAAAAACCTCACCTTTTTATTAAAGAGATAGCCGTTAACATTGCTAGAGAGAGAGAGTACAAGTATTACTTCCATTTCCTCAAATTCTCTCAAAGAAATTACAAGAATTTCGTAATCTTTTTAGATATTCTTCATTAAAAGAATACCAAAAAGAAAGAAAAAGAACAACACAAAAACTCTCTAGTCTGTTCGGAGTTAGGATGGATTCATGGACCCAATTCCCGGTAGCACTTGATGGCCTTGCCTTCATCACAACGAATGGCTCTCTTATAAACCCTAGATCCTCAGCCTTCGCAGAGCAAGTCTTGTGATGCCCAAGGCAATTATTCTTTCTCCTTATTTACCATTAGTGTCTTCCCATTGTCAACTACTGTTACCCTACACTGGCAAAGAAGAGATATATCCCTTGCACAATTCACATTGAATGCATTCAACGTACTTGCCCATGAATAATGTTGCAAAAGATCAACAAATGCTCAAAGACATGCCCACTACCTGTAAAAAAAAAAAAAAATGTGCACATGTTAGTAAGCTTAAACATGAAATTTTAAGTGAGAAATTGAGGATATCAGGATATCATGCAACTCAGCAAATGGATGTCTAAGGAAAGAGCTTAATCAAGAAATCCACTTTCCGCGTTCCATGATCAAGGAAACGGATTACTCGAAACTTTCACCAAACAATCTATCCTTAAAACCTTTGCACCACTCCATCTCCCAAATGAAATGTGATTCTTCATTAGGTTCTCCTGCAAAGCCACTTCCATATCCCATTTCAAATGTCAACCCTCTATATTTTACTGATGGTAACATGATCATGTGCACTTTCGGTTTTGTATAATCAGGCCACAACCATTTAGAGAATACTGCCTTGTTCACGATATCCCTGTACTCAAATTTACGTAATTGAAGGGTCAACAAATTTTCATTTGATTAGCACAATGAAACTTCTTGCTTGCCACCCCCACTGCACAGAAATTATATCTGTAGGCAATCCAAAGTACCATGAACCAAATTGGGCAAAGGCAATTTGAACCATCTTAAAATACCAGCGTATTAGGAGAGATCACTTCAAAAAGCATGATTCACCGCCAAATGAGAGAACCTGCCTTTCCAACTTTATCTCCTCATGGTCTTAAAAATTTCCTTATCCTAAAGGGCATCCTTTCTTCTTCTTTTTTTCCCTCTCCAAGTTAGGCCCACACTAAGGGTTGGGCCCAAGTATTTCATAGAAAATGTTACATTCATGCACTCAGGAACAAACCTCTGATCCAGCTTGTGTCCTATCTTTTCTTGGCAATAGCATCCAAGGATTTTAGGAGTGCCAATACATGAAATCGATAAACAAGCAGTATATATGCATGGCCTAATGCAATAAGCAATTTGTTAACTAAACCAAACCTTTAACATAAAATATATAACATCCCATTTTAAGCGACCATATAACATCCCATTTAAAGTGACATCTACTTCTGCCTCAATTGGATCATGACTTGAATCAACTACATAGCCACTAAAAGCTAATTCAAAGTTTTTCTACCCTTTCTACCCCTGACAAAACCTCCTTGACAAAGGCTGATAATTGAAGGCACCACCTCTAATCTTTTATAGGCATGATAATCATCTCCCCACTAAGCATAAACATCCAAAGTTCTTGGTATCTGTTGTGCCTCCGGCTGAGGTAGTAAGTGTAATGCAATTGAATTGATAGTTAAAATCCATCTAGATTGTTCTCACAAAAAAAAGATAAAAAAACCTGTATGATATCTTGGTAAGTTCACTAAAACTCTTGAACGAAAGGCACCAGAACCCCATATACTGCCAGTGCCTTTCCCTCCTGGCACGCTGAAAATCATATTTCTAACTTGCTAATAAGAGAAGGGATTTTCAAGGCTTGTGGTACTATCTCTAGATGGTGCCATGAGTGTACAAAAATCAAAGCTATAGATTCCATCCTGTACAAGCTACTGAAAAAAATACGTATTGTATTTATGCTCAATACCCAACTTTTTACAACCCTAGTAATCGTATTTTCAATTCCACCTGTTGTGTTTTCATACATATGAAAGTACTTGCAGTGTTATGCTTCCTATTATGAACCAAAAGCACCCTGCATTTCTGCTATCAAATTATTTCTTCCTTCTCAAGGAACTTTCAAAATTTTACTTCAAGATGGTATTTTGATACATATGAAAGTATTTCAGGGTTTTAGTTCCTATTGTGAAGCAAAAGTACCCTAAGTTTCTGCTATCAACTTATTTCTTCCTCTCAAAGGATCTTCTCAAATTTTACTCCAAGATCGGTTATAACATCACTGACAAGTTCCACTAAGTTCATTTGTTCCTTAGATTCACTCTAGACGACTCTTCCCAAGCAGCAATGACCTCTCCCCAAGATCCAGGTGCCCAACAACCTCCTTATCCCTTCATCTTCTCAACCATTAAAACAAAGTTCCAAACAAAAGTAAAACATGTATCGCTTCATCCTGATTGCCAATGTGTCCCAATTTTACACATGCATAATAGTCCTCGACATTCAAAACAAGCAGAATTGCTCAAGCGAACCACAACATGTCAATTCTTTTTTTTCATTATTACCATGACATTTCATCTCACCCAGATGCATGGTAAAAGTATCTCTCTGGAAATAGTAATGTTGCCTTCAACTGTCCATTTCCAGACAAAACAATGCGTAAACATCACCAACAGTTTTACGCTCATGAGATATTCGTGAGCTCAGATATGCCATGTATACTTAGAAAGGATCCGGTCACTGCTTAAATTTCTCTCTCTTTGAGAGTGACAATTTTCTACTTTCACCGATCATGAGAAAGGCAAGGGATCTGTAAGAAAAAAGTGGCAATTCACCATTAAGCACTGAAATCCGCTTCGTCCTCAGGCTCTATACTCCTTTTTATCATTCAATATCTTCTTTGCCTAGGTGAGCATTCTCGGAGTGATGGCCATGGCAATGAGCTCCTGGAATAGCAGCGTACATGAATATGGAACATACACCTGAAAATGTTAAAAGAATTGTTATCATGATCAGGTCTATACACCTCATTAATGCATGTCTATGTGCACATGGGCATGAACATTCAAAGCACAGACGCACACACAAATGGGAATTTCAGGGGGACAGAACATGAAGGTATCAGAAAACTGTTAAGACTGTTCTTCTTCTTCTCTCTCTCTCTCTCTCTCTCTCTCTCTCTCTCTCTCTCTCTCTCTCTCTCACTCTCTCTCTCTCTCTCTCCCTCCCTCCCTCCCTCCCTCCCTCCCTCCCTCCCTCCCTCCCCTCTCTCTCTCTCTCTCTCTCTCTCTCTCTCTCTCTCTCTCTCCAACTCACACAAACAAGAACAGGCACAATACAAAGGCAGAGAGCTCCAGCGAGGGAGCACACCTAGTATCATAAGATGTCCTAGTTCTAGTATGTGTGCATGTGTGTGCACATGGACCTGGGTGGTATAAAGATCTCTCCAGAAAACCAAGTAGGACAAAAAGCATGTCAGAAATCAACATCAGAGTATGATCTCTGATCAATAAGCATAAGCATGTTCATGTGCAAGATTAGAGACTATTTTATGCATAATTATGTCCATGAGTAATGTCGGCTCTAGAAAAGTTCGTGCACCAACTAGGATTGTTATAGAGAGCACACTAATGCCTTTAGGATGCTTGGACAGGCGTGTGTGCGATTGGGAGTCAAGGCCCTTGGTGAAATTATGTTTTGGAGTTCATACCACCTGGGAAAGCTTACTTTTCAGGAGCCTAAACTCTTAAATTTTTTTTTTTTGGTTGTTGGTGGGGATTGGGGAGGGGGGTGGGGTGTGAGTGATGTTCTCTCATTTAACTGAAAAAAAAAAACTGGTTCTACCAAATTTCCTCAACTTCTGTATTTTGGTAACAGGCATTTCCGCCATTAACTTTTCTGCCCTGCTGACAACTCTAAGAGGGCACTTAACAAATATAGTTATAAAAAAGCTAATGAAGAATTGTATTCCTTATATATGGATTCTTATCACAGACAGGCACACAAAAAAAGGAAGCCATATGAAAAAGAAAGAAAAAAGAGTGAAGATGATACCTGAACAATGTCTGTCTTGTTCTTACAACCTTTGCACTGAAAATTATTTTTTTGGAGGTCGGCTATGGCAATCAAACCACAGCGTTCACAAACATGGACCCTATATGCATCACTTAGATCAAAGAGCCTCTCCTTGAGGAGGTTAGCAGCTCCATGGGCTATGACGCAATCACGCTCCATCTCACCAAACCGAAGGCCCCCATCACGAGACCTTCCAGCAGTAGGCTGCCTGTTGAGGATTTGCATGGGCCCACGGCTATGAGAATGGATCTTGTCATCCACCATATGCTTCAATCTCTGATAATATGTTGGCCCCAAGAATACCATGGCACTCAATCTCCTACCAGTGTGACCATTGTACATGGTCTCAAAGCCACGCATTTGATAACAGCACTTCTGAAGGTTTTTGCTGATATTGTCCACCTGCAATTTCAAAGGGCATGATAGTTGCATTCTTTAAAAATAACCTACATCAAATTCATTTGTTGTATCAAAAAATAAGCTTTAGATTTTCTCTTTCAGTGATCACAGCCATTTATTATCATGAAAACATTTACACAAGCTCAGATTTGGAATTACAGATTCAGCCTAAAATTCAGATAAGAACACATACCTAACATGGTGAAGGTCTGAAATCTCAAAAAATTCATAAAATAACAGGAAAAAGTTTGTTGGTGGATTTCAAACTGAGGTTGACATCTTTACTATTATTCTGATAAGATGAGTACCTTTAACTGACTACCTAGAGATAGGATCATATTCGTCATGCCTGCAAATTTCACCAAGCTCAATTATAGGCTTTAACGGTTCTATTTCCAAGTACCAGGTAATTAAATTTGTATATTTTTAAGGGTTCAAGTTTATAAGATCAAATGATCTTAATGCCATCACAACCCAACAACAAATCAGGGTTACATGATGACTGTTCTGGGTTTCTTTTAGTTGTTAATTCTAACCGGTGCACTAGAAGACACTGGCCATGGATGCCTAGGTGATGCCTTAATGCGCTAAAGGCCTCAGTACCCTGCCTAGTGGCAGGCAAGCAGCCATCTAGTGCCTTGGCCAAAGTGCCTGCCTTGAGAGCTTTGTGTTTGTGTGTGTGTTTTCCTGAGTGTGTGTGTGTGTGTGTGTGTGTGAGAGAGAGAGAGAGAGAGAGAGATGCATGTATCTATATATGTTATGGTGTCTAGGAGAAAGGGATCGTTGTATAAATGTCTCTGCCATGTAGTAGGTGTGTGCTTTTCTCCTCTATTTTTACTCATTATATGCTATTATCCTCTCTCTCTCTCTCTCTCAAAAATAAATAAATAAATCCCCATTGTGCCTGTGTATTTGTTGTGCTGTGCACAAGGTTTTAAAAATGGATCAGTGACCTGGATCAGCCACCCAAAAACCGAAATAAGTGGATCGGCAATCCGGATTGGAGAATCGGCTAGATCTGCCTGTTTTGACCTCAAAAAAATTCCAAAAAATACTAAAAAACCCAAAAAATCGTACTTTTTAAGTTTTTTAAAAAATTAGCGGTAGTGCATCATCCTTTTATTATTTTTATAAAAATACATGAATATTGAAATGTTTGCGTGTCTGGATGTCTGTTGATTTTTTATTAATATTCTAGGGTTTCCAAACTCCAAAATTCCTGTCGAAGATAACTTATCTCTCTATCAATTTTGGTTATGGCCCTTAGTAGAGAAACATAGGTGGTTGCAAGATCAAAGTAAAATATTGAAAACAGTTCGAGTTCGCTCAAAATTTAAATGTTGTTTCCTCATGTTTAGAAATTTAAATGCATCAAGCTTTTTTTTTATGTTTATATGTTACTTATTTTATTTTCATATAGTTTTTTATTTGATACATAATTGTGTTTCATTTTTAGCAAATATCAATCACATAGTTCTTTTATGTTCTACGTGAAAAAAGATGCCATTGTTGAGAAGAGGAGACAGAATTGTCCCACATCGTGAGTTTGGAGAAGCATTGGGTTCTATAAAAGACATTGCTTCTCCTTCTTAAGCATTGATTGATGCATAAGGCTTCCTTAAGCGTGTAGGATTTTGGGGTTGTTGTGGGGCCAACAAAAGGAGAGTATTATGCAAAGTTTCTTACACGTGGAAGGGACAGGGGATGGGCCAGCTACCATGTACAAAGTTTCTTCCACATCATGTGGAAGGGATAGGGGATGGGCCAGCTAACATGTAATTTTTAAAGTCAAAAGGACAAATGTGGAAGGGATAGGGGATGGGCCAGCGAACATGTAATTTTTAAAGTCAAAAGGACAAAAACATTTAAAATTTTCAAGAGCACAGAACGACAAAATATTCAAATGACAACCGATTCAGCATATAACCGTCCGATTCTCTCTGACTGAACCAGCTGGAGAACCAGTACGGACTGGCCCGAACCGGCCAGTTCAGGGGGGAGACATAGCCAGTTCCTGATATATTATAGGAATCGGATCGCCCATAATGAATTCCAATCCGGAACAGGCGATTCCGATCCGGATCACCGTTTTGTCAAACATTGGTTTATATTCCTCTCTCTTTTCAAACAATCTCTTTCCATTTGTTGTTCTTGTGGGTGTGTTGTTATCCTCTATCACTCTTTAATCAGTGCCTCTTTCTAAATAATACCCTCATTTTGCTGTCTATGAATATTTGTCGTGTTTTGTGTGCTTTATTCCTCTCTTCTCAAACAATCCATCCACCTAAGGTATAAACTATAAAGTGCCTGCATGTCCAGCCAAGACCCCTGGCCTATTAGGCAGTGCCTTGGGCCTTTTAAAACCTTGTTTCTAGCTTGTTCAAAGGAAATGATTTGTATTTCTTTCATAAGTTTAATATAATAAAGGAAAATATCTTATGGACCTCTAGTTTCCAAACTTATTTTGCAGTAGCCCCTCCCTACGTTTCTCTTTCAAGCGGCATTAAATTTCTCCTAAAACTATCAACACACCCCTCATTGATGCAGCCTAGGATACTATCAACATTGATGCAGCCTAGAATACTCTCAACATTGCTGCAGCCTAGAATACTCTCAACATTGATGCAGCCTAGAATACTATCAACATTGATGCAGCCTAGAATACTGCAGTTGATGCAATATTCTAAAACTATCAACATTGATGCAACCTAGAATACTGCTCTTGAGTATCTAGACAAGAGAGATAAGCTTAAAGTTTACAAGAGGAACCATAGAAGGACAAATTAGTCATCGATGTTATCCTTTTATGTCTTTTATTTATTTCTTGAGTCATTTCATTTACTTAAAGGCATAGGTAGTAATTTTAGAGTCTTTTATATCTTTTTATTCACGTAAGGTTTTTTATAATAAATGGCTATGATTAGAGTAGATGGATGGGCAAGATTAAGTCTTGTTTAGGGCTTTCTTATATAAAGAATGTACTCAAGTATAATGATGGATCTTATTATGAACTTTATTCAAAACCCTAGAACAACAAGTGCTCATTCTTTTATATTTTGTTTTTAATCTTTATCTAGTTTGGATCTTCCCTATCTTCTTCTTTGCTAAACCCTAGCTCCAAGCTACTAGGTCTGCGCCAAATTGGTATCAAAGCCCGATGATCAAGAAGCACATTACTGTAGCACGGTAGTGTAGCACAATACTATAGCATGTAACTGTAGCATGATATTGGAGTACATTACTGTAGCACATTACTGTAGCATCAATTTTTGTACCTGAGATCAACATCCATGCCTCCACATAGGAAAAGTATGAAAAGCGGAAAACTTAGAAGCCTTTGATGCTAGTTTGCGAGAAGGGATTGCAGATCTGAGGAGATTAGTCGAAACCCTAGTTTTGTGTGGCGCAAATGGAAGCCCCATCTCAAGAGTATGAGATTAAGGTAGATAAGGAATCCATAAGTCCCTTCCATGATCAATCACCGAGCAGAGAAGTAGTCGATCGTATTAATAGGGATAGTAAGAGGTGGGAAAGGGAAACTGGTCTCAAGATTGAGATCCTAGGGTCTTATGGAAGTTTATCCAAGGACAACTGTGGGGAAACTTTGCTCTCACCAAATGGTTCACAAGCTCAGTATGTTGTGGATTGGGACTCACCACCAGTCTTTGATAAGTACCAGGATGAAGATTTAGGTGTTGAAAAAGAAGTGGGTGATCATACCTTTAATGTTGATCCAATCCGTAAAGAGGATCAAGAAGAAGATCCTACCATTGGAGAATTCCCATGGGCCTAATATCACATATCATCTATTTTCCCAGTATCAATAGTTAACCTTGTCAAAAAAAAAAAACAAACAAATAAAATTAGTATCAAATGCATTTTACCACAACATGAGGGTATGACCCTTGATAGCGTGGATTGGTGGAATAGGATTCGTGTAGCTAAACCCAAACAAGTGAGATAAAGTTTGGATGATGATGATGATGATCAATTTCATTTTATCATGACAGCAACAACTGTAGCCATTGTAGCTGCATAATCAGCCATGAACACCCTAATCTCTAGATATAATAATCATGATTTAAAATTTACCATATTTGGCATACCCCAATGATAGCACAAGTCGTAGGACCTCAATGTTCCGCATACAGTTCCAGTTCCGGCCTATTTGTACTGGGATGATCACCACATTGTGCTTAACAAGCTAATAAACAGGAGAAGTTTTACTTCTTAACTTTGTATTAAGGGACAGTGACACTAGCAAACTTCAAATTACTTCCAAATACTTTGATACTCCATCTAGGCTTCTAGGCTTAAAATAAAGATTCTGCTATTTGTGTTTTCTTTCTTTAGGTGGGTTGGCAAAGCAGCCCTCAACACCATTAACAATAAAACCAAGAGCTTGCACTGCAACCTCTCACACACCAGGTTCCATTACACAGAAGACACTCAACTTTGCACAGCCATCCCACAGTAGATAAAAAAACTGCAATTTATTCTGTTCTGTTTTTGAAATATAAAAACCACACTTGATTCTTCACATATTCAAAACTGTGATGGCACAGGATCAACCTAAGTAGAATTGTCTGGCACATTTGAATCCTCATGCACATGTACCTGTGCTTACGGTTGTTTGTTGGGAAAGAGAGGCAGAAACCTAAGATTTCTAGGGCAGCATTCAAGAGAAAATACAGCTAAAGCATTGACCAAAAATAAAACAGAGCCTGAAAATGAATGATTCTTTAAAGATATCAAACTCAAAAGGCTTCAACTCTGGCAAGAAACACCCCAGGATGATTTTCTGCTTCTAAAATCTAAACCTATGATGTAAGCATTTGATGAAAATTTCTGTGAGTTCAGTTACTCAGAAAGAAGAAAATAAGAAGAAGTTCACTCACCGTGACATCAGTAAAAGGAGTGGCATCTCCCTCCATTCCGATTTGACCAGCCACTTTTGATACTTTCAATCAGCTGCCCAATTCTCATTCACGAGGGAATAGCATGTGGATTCACGATAATATCAGGTGTAATTCCTTCCACTGTCCATGGCATGTCTTCCTGACTGTATGTCATGCCCACAGTTCCTTTCTGACCATGCTGCTGCTAAACTTATCCCCAATCTGTGGTATATGCACAGATCTCACTCTAACTTTCACAAACCTAAGGCCCTCAACATTGGTCGTCAACAAAACCTGTAGAAAAAAGCACAATGGTGACTGAGAAAACCAGCAAACACATCACGGCATGAATATTACAAGGCATTCGTGTCCAACACAAATTACAGCTGCAAATTTCTTCTGATCAGAATAGTTCATGATTACACCCTAGCCATTTTCTTAGTGCCAATCAACAATGTAATCAGCACAGTTCCAGCCAAAATTCTATCACTTGGGGCCATGATTGGGCCTTTAAAATATTTCTTGACTTTAAATAAAATAGATCACTTAACAACTCAGAGAGAAAAAATCAGCCCCTCTTTCTTTCTGGATGATCTTAAATAAGTCTATAACCCTTTTCCGTTGTATTTTTGTTTGTCAAATAGTGAGATCATTACAACTCTTGAATTGTTACCATTCTGCTATTCAAGCACAGATAATCTACCAATCAAAGTACCTGATCCACTATCCCACTTTTATTAAAGGAAAGAATTGTGCTGCAATCTCGCCTTTTGTAACATGAAGCCTGGCCTTCCATTTGATCCCGAGAAACAGGGATTGTTTTCCCAATAATGGCATCATCAGCTGAGACCTTTGTACCCTATGAAATGGAATATGACTAACCAGATTCAATTCATGATTCTCCAATTTCACAATACAAAATCTAAAAAAATAATTCATATGCTCACAGGAGAAGGAAGACCATCGGCATCCAGTTTATCATAAGAACCATGCCCCATGTCCTGTAAAGAAACAAAACAGTTTTTCCCATGTTGCTCAGAAAATTGAATAGTACCAGATCATGCAGAGGCCATGAAGACGAACCATCGTGTCCCATCGGTTTGGACGCCCAAATTCTTCTTTGAAGAGATTTCTAGTCTTCTTCTCTTCATCCCTATAACGTAATAAAAAAAAAGGAAAACAATCTGTGAGGACTTTTAAGGGATACGGAAGAGCAAGGAAAGACATGAAGACAGAGAGGGCCAAAACTTCTACCTATATGAATGATAAAGTAATGACCGGAAAAGCCCCGATCTATGGAAGACTGATTCATGATAGCAGAATCCTCTTGGTTGTATCCTGAATAACAGGCAATTGCAACAATAGCATTCTGCAAAAATGCATGCCCTATTAGGAACATCACCTGCAAAGGTATGATCAGACACAGTGGCATTTTTCAACTGAATAAAATATAAAGATGTACTAAATAAACAACATAAAGCATTATACAATTCCAGATGGCAGCTGCTTGAAATGCAAGTACTCCATTGCCCGCGTCCCGTAGCATCCTAAACAAAGAAGAGCGAGAGAAGAGATAATAACCCATAGACAAAAATAAATAGAATATGATACTTTTAAGTCTGAAACAAGAGACACAGAAAATTCAAAATAAGAAAACAAATTACGAAATCAATCTTCAGTTGCACACCATTCTTAGCTGGTAGTTGGTCACATAGATTCCCATGGCTTGCTCGCCCATAGCTGACTGGTATGTGTTACGAGGAGACTGCATCATAATATTAATGTTTGCTTCAAAAATCTCATCAGTTAATAAAGTAGAAATGTTATTTACTTGTAGAAAAACCTCATCATGTGACAGACTTGATTATGATCAGGAAATGGAATCATTGAGGCACAGACACCCAATATCAGAGATGGATGGATTTCACAATGAGTGTGAGTTACAGAATATACTTTCTCCGAGTTCAGTCTAGCAGCCACAAGATCGTGAAAGACAGATTACACCATTATGAGTGACAAAAAATGTTTGATCATCTCAGTTGTCACTGTCATAACAAACTCCAGTTGTGCCTATTAAAACAGTCAAAAGGCTACAGTCAAACGGAGTCTATTAAGCATGCAAAGTCCTGGTAGCCTGCAAAAACCATCTATTGAAGTGCACATACCCAAAATTGAGTCTTGAGATCTCAAAATTTTCCAAGTCCAAAAACAATAATCGCCAGAACTTAAACGAATCATGAACCACAACTAGCAAAAGGCCTATTAAATCCAGATGAGGTTCTAAGACCATGTCTTGGCAGTTAAGAGTGTTGAGAATCTTCTTTTTACTATTTTATTGACGACCAATGAAAAGTCCTTTGAAGATCAAAGGCACAGATTAAGTGATAGCATTACTTGTCATGGCAAAAGTCCCTCCGTCTTACATCTGCAATATACATGAAAGAATAAAGATTGAAGTGTAAAGCAGCTCTTTTCATAGGTGTCCCAAAGAGAAATACTGAAAAACATAGAGAGAGCAGTCTCTTGCAACACCAACAATTGCAAAAGGAGAATCCCACATTCAGCCAAAAACAAATTGTATATATTATATCGAACAAGGAAAAATGTGAGATACATCAGGAGGCATTTTGGCCCATTTCCAAAAGCCTAAAACCTGTTACACCCTGGTTTATGTTGCATTTTATAGGCAGGATATAAATCAAAGACAAATGCATAAGAAGGCAGGCCACAACCATTCCAAACCGAGTAATCTGTAGCATATCAGAACATGGACACATAAAGAGATTCAAAACCTCATGAGGCACATCTCTAATTGTGGAAGGAGATTCAATAAACGTGATCCTCTGTGCTTCAAAACTAGCTCGCTGCCAGTGGAGTTGCGGACCCATTTTTACCACATTTACGACCTTTGCAGACCTTTTCAAGTCAGATTCCAGCACGTCTGGTAGGAGTCCAACTCTGCAGCAATGCTCTAGCAAAGGTGGGCACCGAATGGGAGCACTGCTCAGCTTCAGTAGCTGTGAAGACTTCTGGACAGCTGCTACTTGAAACACCCTAATTTTTTGTAATGGGTGCCACACCCAATTTTTTGTACATTCACAGCTTGATATGTGGAGTTCACCCCAGTTTTGTATACCACACTTCTAACTCTGAGCACGCAAAACGTGGGTTGCCTTTTTGTAGACCTAAACCCACTCAGTGGTGTTTTTGTACTTATGACATAATATTAACACGATTAACTATTCTCAGAAAAGAAAAAAAATCAAAGTTCCTAAGCACTGTTTATATTCAGAAGTCAGACAAATGTTATACCATTATTAGGCTCCATGGACATGTTGTGTACTTTTGTATGTATGCATGTCCGCACTTACAGTTCATTTGCAAGTTAATAAAAGGAATATCCCGACTTACAGATATTGTCATAGAGATCATTGTTGTCTCTTCCTCTTCAGTGTCAACATACTCTATGTATCCTTTTGTTACAAGAGAATCCCATTTTTCTATTGGGCTTTCCTGTAAAAGACAAGGAATTAATGAAATTAAAAAACATTGAAAATGCATGTCTCCTGCCATAAAGAAATGTTTATTTTCCTTTAACAAACCCTTTGCAGCAGTACTCGGATATCTGACTTCTTTATCAGCAGTCTTTGTTCTTCCACAACAAACAGAGGACGGCTGCACTGACCACAATCAGTATACAACCGCAGTTCTTTTAAATGGATGTCGCACATAATGCCTGTCTCTGCATTCACAGAGCCCTGTAAATCAAATAACACAAATATGTTACCGATAGAGAGAAAAGAGAAAAGTTCTGGCATATATAAGATGAGAAGATGCAAAAAAATACAGAGTATTAAAAGAATGAATATCTCATTTATATTAACTTAGGGATAACTAAGGGTGCAATTCCACTTGCAAGGGATGTATGTTAGGGTTTGTAGTCGTTAAAGGCTGCGAGAGCTTGTATATATCATTTACAGTGGACTATACACTTCAGTGGTAGTGTGTTTTGTTTTGACTGACTAAGGATTAGGTGGTCTATGGCATTGGTCATATCCAAAAACCTTACCCCTAGGCATGTGGCACCAAGGTTTAAAAATGGTCATTCCTTGTTGAGGTTAGAGATATGCTCAGGGATGGATTGTAGGCCAGGAGAGCTTTGTGGTCTTTTGTGCGCAGATGTAGGCCTATGAGAGCGAGGGGTGTACATTTTGCATAGAGAAAGTCCCACTTGCATTATAGTGGTGTGTGCTTGATGTACTCTTAACCCGGGGAAGAGGGAGGGGACTGTAATCCACATTCAAGGACCGTGGTTCCACTGTTTATTGGACAGCTTTGACAAGTCAGTCATGAATCATGAGCCCTTACATAAGACTGTGGGTCATGGGTCTCATTGGGTCGGTTTGAAAAGGCAATCGCAGATCACAACTACTGGGTTAGGTGGAGTACCCTTACAATCACCTATTTTGACCTATTGGTACCAATCCACTTTCGTAGATATTACATTTCAATGTTAGAAATATTTTTGCAAATTTTAAAAATTTTTCAAAATTTTTTAAATTAATTTCAGCAGTAAAATATTAAAAAAAGGTGTCTATAAATTTAATAGTGTGAAGGGACACATGGTGCCACACCACATGGGTGGGGTGTGGAGCCCATAGTTGGCCCACACGTCCCACATGGGGTGGCAGCCCCCCCTCCCCTCCTCTCTTATCTCTAAGTTATATTCTAATTAAAAAAGCTTTTTTTTTTAGGTTGATCAAGTTAATCTCTTAAAATTAAAGATTATATCCATATTTGTGGGAGTTAATTTTTGAAATAGATTTCACTAAAATATTTTATTTTGCCTTCCTACAATTTTAAAGATGTCTACAATTTTAAAGATGTAACAAAAAAGAGGTTCTCGAAAGTTTTTAGATTATGATGGTTGATTTAAAGGAAGGATGGATCATATTTAATTCTCTCACCTTGCATGTTTCCTACATTCTTATTGGTTAAGGTGAGCCATAAATCGGATAGGATGGGGGGGGCAGGGGGTTGAGGCCTATATAGGGGGGGGGACACCACCCTTTATTCTAATAGACAATTCCAAAGCCTCTCTCTCTCTTGATTTCTCTCTCCTTCATGTCCCACTCTCTCTCTCTCTCTCTCTCTCTCTCTCTCTCTCTCTCTCTCTCTCTCTAGGTGGCACACCACCCATAAGAGAAAAAGGACCTAGTTAGGGTTTTGAAGAGAGGGGCACACCCAGCCTTAGAAAAGCAAGGTGTCTTGGTGGCATACGCCCTAATTGTTCTAAAAGGGGTTCTTATACCCTAATGTTTCATGCTCTCTAAAACCCTAGTTTGAGACACTACAAATTCAGCAAGACCAATAGGATTGAAGTGCACCATCCGTCAGGAAATCGGATGTGGGCTGTACTAAGTCCTATGTGGATGACCCTAGGCACATTCAAATAAGTCTTCCAAGCATTTAGCTTTTATTTTTAGTCATATTTGCATTATTTTTTAATTTTCAATGATATTATTTGTACTAAAATTGTTAGTAGAAGCTTGAATTCCATTTCTGGTTTGCATCTATTCAATTTGGAAGTAAAACGAAAGAACCTAGGCATTGCTTATAAAAAGGACCCGCCTTGGTGCCCAAGAGGCCATAGGCCACCTCACCTAGGCCTGCAGGCCTTCCTAGGCGCCTGTCCGGGCAAGCTAAGCGGGTGCCCACGAACCTACATAGAAATGGCATTTTTTTTTTTTTTTTTTTTTCTTTTCAAAGGGATGAGGGGAAGGGGGAGGGGGGGGCGCTGGCTCAAAGTAAAGAAACTCAACTATACTTTAGAAACACACAAAATTGATGGATTTTACAATTGTTTGGAAACAAGAAAATTTTGAGCAATTCGTAGAAGCAATCCAAAACCGTACATATTTATTACAATCAATTTTTGGATCCAAATGAGGTTCTTACAAGACTTTTGGAGTAATTCTAAGCTCGTTAAACAACCAAAAAAATTGAGGATAAAACATCCAAAACATTGAATACTTAAAGATCTTCTCTTTCTTTTCATTTGTATGGCATCGTTTGTACAATATCATTTTGTATTGATCATTTGTTCTCATTGGAGACTTGGAGTCTATGAGTGTGTGACTGTATGAAGTATATACTACGGAGTATGTTCCATGGACACTAAATCACTAATACTCTATGTAATCCTTTTTTTTTTCACTAGTTTAGTTATTCAAAGAAGCAAAATTTTCAGTGATTTGAACGTGTCAACATTCAAGCACATACATTTGTATAAAAAACTTAGTTAGAATACATATAAATGTATAAATATACATATCTAAACACATACAGAGGCATATACGTGCGTTTAGATAGCACATATATGCATTTATATGTATATTTGAAACCTCTGGACGGCTGCCTAGGCGCAGGGCGCTCAAGAACCCCTGGGCGCCTAGGAACCGCCCAACATTTTTTTAAACCTTGGTCCTTGGTTGTATTTAAGGCAGTGTTTGAAAAGTCGGCACCCCCGTGCCGGTTCCAACAAAATACACGAAACCACCCGTGTCTAGAGAGAACCGGGCGGTTCTGAACAGTGAACCGCTCGATGATATCATAAACGGGCAGTTCTGACATCACCAATATTTGGTTCTACACGTGGCACAATTTCACACGCGCGGTGTCACAATCACACATGGTACCTCACATGTTGGGCTGCCTCAGCGGCTTTACGTGTGTACTTTACATGTTATTATATTGTTATTTATAGAGGAAAGTTCAATACCGATCCTTCGATGTGGGATAATTCCCACAAACATCATTAAATGAAGACCGAATTTGAATATGTATTATTAATAGGATACTTGATATCACATGCAGTGAGGTGGCGTTGACGGTTATCACGTCCAATTTCTTTCTTGACCTCCCAAGGTCGAATCCTCTGGCCTTGGGGCACTTATCTGTTTCTTTTGTGTAATTTCTTCCTTGATGTCCCAAGCGCTATAAATTATTTTTGTTGTAAATAAAATAAAAGGTGTAAAAAAAATGAAAAATAAAAAATTTATTCTATTTGAAATCTCTCTCTTTCTACTAACAATCTCTTTTACTAAATTTATTCTAGAAACCTAAAAAATTAAATTTTTGAAAAATTAAAGTGTTATTTCGAAAATCGGTATGCATTTTAATAATTTCTACATTGATAACCAAATCTTTTATTTTATTTATTAATTTTTACATTATAAAACATGTAATGTACTAATTTTCTTACAGTTATCAATAATACATTTTAAATTAGATAATATAATAAAATATTTTGGATTTGTTATTATTTGTATAATAAAATAATTATAAAATGTAAACCAAAAATTTTAATTTCAGTATATAATATTATAGTTAGTTAGGTTGTAATAATTTTGGATTATAGTTAGTCAGGTTGTAATAATTTGGGGTTTTTTTGCGGATTAAGGTTTTCCGCCAATTCGAGATTTTAGTGACCATATTTTCATCGATTTAGTCTGCTCTTTATTGTAGTCCATGTATTATTATATACTTTATCCATGATAATTCTATGATTTTTCTTTCATGTGATGTAAATTTAATAGTTAACATAAGTTTATACAGGGAAAGAACATCTCAATATTCACAAATTGATGAAAAAAATGAAAGTTAATAATGTAGTACCCTCATTTCTTATTGGATTCCTAAAAGACAAAATTTATCATGAATTTTACTAATTTTTCTGGATTCTTTTTAAACCTCAATCCGACCAATTCGGCTGATTCCTGATCCGGATCGCCGATTCACCGATCCGGATGGGTTTTTGGAGTGCCTGATCCAGGGCACCAATCCGTTTTTTAAACCACTGATTTAGGGTTTTGGTTCTTATTTACAGCAGTGTTTTATGGCACTTGTAAGTGGAATTCAGATTAATCAATATAAGAAAAAGCGAGAAATTTTTATTTTATTGCTTTGAATTCCACATAGCCACTTCTTTCAATGTCCTTGAAATTTGACAGCCATCAAATAGAAAATGTGCATATTCCCCTTTAACTAGAACCACTGCTAAGTTTGCCTCCATTTTTTTTTGTTCTTTTTATGTTTTTCTTGTTGATGAGCTTCACACATCTCAGATGTTGAAAAAAACCAGATTTCTAGCACAATGACAAACAATGAGGGGAAAAAGACCAATGTAAGTTTTTCTTAGTGCCCTTGAAGCCCGACCTCCACAGGTAAAAAGGGAGACATGAATTATAAATGTGAAAGAATCAAAATGGATCCAACTTCTAGATATAATCATGGAATACATATGCAAATACCAATGACAAGCTCTACAAACAAGGTAACAGCATTTAATCTATATCAATGTATAAATTATACCTGTCTCCTGAGTTTTCTGAGATAGCTGACCAACACCTTAGGGTCACGATGGATGCCCACCCAGCAACCATTGACAAAAACTTTTGTTGCATGTGAAATAACAGCAGGAGATATCTCCCATAAACAACACAAAGTATAGAATAAGCAATGAAGCCCTTAGAAAAACAACAGTATAAAATAAGCAACAAAAAGAAAGGGGGAAAAAAAGAGATATTGATAAACATAAACCTCAAGACGTTTAGTACTCCACTCGTCCAGAAGAATTTGCAGCTGACCCCAGAGTTATATGTGCCATCAGAGCCAGGTTTCTGACCAGTCCACATGTCTGCAATCCAAAATGAAAGAAACCGTCAATCACATCAAACAAAAATCTGTTCAAAGCAGAGAATAACGAATCTGTTGTATGTTTAAGGATAATGAACCCCATTGATTGCACTTATTAAGGAGAAATTGCCTGTCCCTCTGGAGTTTCTGCAGGACACACCATGCCCCAATGTGAATTATGCAACTGCCGGGGGTTTGTCAATTGTCCTGAATGCCCATTAAAGCATTAACTCCAAATGCTTCAACCAGAACCACAAGGACCCATATCGACCAGTAAAGGCCACCATAATTACAACTATAGAAAACGCTCAGCAAAATTACTGTTGTTCACCTTGACAAATGGGAGAATTCAACCTCTGAAAGTGAGACAAAGTGGATATAAATGTCAAGCGGTTCAACACCTGCATGAACAAGCACATCACTGTTATGCCTTTCTAAAAAGACGAACATGGAGAACCTGGATTGGTTGCCAGTCATTTATCAGGCTCATGATAAACTGAAGTACCTAGCACACAAAAAATAGGCATAAAACCTGAGAAACTCCAGCTCTTCTAGAAGCTGCATTAGCTTGGCCCCAGTTTCCCGTAGCAATAGAATAATTTAGGCCACTTGTAATAATTTTTGCATTGATTGCCACTTGCAAGTCTACTTCCTTCCCATTATCAACACACTGTTCACAATATCAGATTAAGTCAATACATTGCACCTAGGTAATCAAGGAAACAACTTCCACTTAACAGAGTAAAAGCATGAATAGGACTACACCTTCTGAACATAGGAGCGAACATGCTTAGTCATCTTCAAGAACAGCTGAATTCAAAACAAATGTAATAGTAAGAAAACAAAACCTCCCAATCTTTAAACCCTTACCACAAGAGTTCACAACATCACGTCACAGACCCCTCGGAAACAGCCTCCAAGTAAACGACCAGTCAGGTCCAGCCTTTTACTTCTATAATGATCACGATCATCCTCTGCCCTTCGGCCAAGTGCACATAACGGAAGCCGATGAATGACATATCTGGCAGATGCCAACAGAAATAAGCATGTCAAAGATAATGTGGTTGAGGGTGATTCGCTTGATGTAATTAGATGGTGTAAGATTGAGTTATCTCTCGGAAGCTCCAAGGTATCCATGGAACATAGGGAGGTGAAAGGTTGGAAAGTTGCAGTTACAATTGTCACGCAAATTCCATAGTGGATGGCCTAGAAATAGGGAAGTAAGAGCAGAATGCCTGGACATATGTAATGCTTTTACCCCTTAAAGATGAAAGTGTTTTTGATATTCATGGAGACTTTCCTCGTTTCCCATTGTACTGATTTTTCGTTGTATTCCTCTTACATGACATAATGAAAGATTTATTTTTTACAAGAAAAGGGAAAATAAATAGATGAAATGAAATAGAATAACAAGATCGCAAGGAATGAGTGTAGAACCTACCCAAAATAGTAAGCTTTCTTGGTACCACAATATTTTCCCACTCCAACATGAGGCAACATTTCTTTTTGGAGGATTTTTTTTTGCATACCTACCATTAAAGCAAGTGTTAAAGTGGCACAAAGTAGAAGTAAGGATTCCATAAAGCTGCTAAGAATAAAGACAATATAAGAATACCGGACAAGAAACTTACCACGGGAAATGTGCATGGGATCAATCACAAATGCTTTCAGAATGTAAGCATAAAATACTAACCCAATCCTCTTTTCCTTTGTAATACCAACCGTTGATCCTCGCTTCCCAATGTAATCCAGTGCTACCTAAATACCCGTGAAGATGTCAAACAACTGTAAAGTAACAGGTCAACCATTCAATGTAATTAATATTCCATCACTAAGAGGAGATACCCATCATTCACGGACCCCTAATTAAGAAAGAAACAGCCCACTTCTCTCCAAACTATCACCAGATCTGATAATTCCATCTGTTGATATAACCCAACACTGAAATACTCCAAGGTTCCGCCAAAAAAACAAAAAGAGAGAGAGAAATTACAACGTGAATATGCGATGTTAACTGTTAAGTCCATCCTGATATTTCAATATTTCATTGTAAGCCCAAAGAAACCTTTCTTTTTGTTTTTGATGATAAAGATTCATGAAGACTTGAATGCCATACACATTAACAAGCATGGCAATGCATAACATAAAAAGGAAAAGAGGGGTGTAAACAAAAAGGAAGCCATAAGATCATATTCCAGCAAAAGCAGAGCCTGACAGGCCACTTGACTTTTGGGAAGAGAAACAATCTCGCTGCTGTCCATTCTATACAAGAGGGAAAGAAATTTCAAATAAGTTAGATTCCAAATCCGCAACCTGATACACTTACAGTCTATTATCCTAGATTTTCTACAGGTGCTATAATCGGTTAACCCAGAAGCATCAAGGTCTTTGTGAGAAGCATGTCTTTCTACATTCATAATGCAGCTTCAGAACATAAATTAACTCTGGAAAGTGCTGAACGAAGAACTGTAAACATCTCCAGAGGAAAACATGGTCACAGACTACCAGTTGGTTTTGAATGACAAATGCTTCTTTCAAAGAAGGTTGCAATAGATCCATCATCTGAGTATCAGAAAAGTCGTAGCAAATATGTTCCAGGACATCCCTATCAGCAACAAATCCTAACGCTCGAAACACAATGAATATAGGAATTTCTGTCTGAATATATGGGAGTGTAGCTCGTATACATTGTCCAGAAGAGCCCTGAAGAAACAAACAAGTCCTTAACAATTAAAATTATTGCAGCTATGTCGGCAGGTATCAGAATCACAAGCTTCACAACTACACAGAGTAGTTCTGAATTATTTGATATCTGTGTTATACCTCGAAAAAAACCTCAATGTCCAAATCATGGAATTCATTTTCTTTATAGACAAAAATCAAATATCCGAAGTAAATAAAAAACAATCAAGTGCACCAACTAGTGCGACATCAACGGAAAAACATAGTTAGCTCAACATTCATTAACAAAAAATAAGAAAGAAAAAGGAATCTTACCCCTTTCTTAGCTTGTAAAAGCATGCGAACAAACATGGTGCTAGGTGCCCTTTTCTGTGACTCTGCCATCGATTGCACCTCCGCAACATACAAATAGTTATTAGGCTGACTTTGCTTAAACACAAACACGTAGTTGGTGCACCTCTTTTCTTGTGCAATCAGAACTTTCTCACTACCATCGATGATAAAGTAACCACCTTGGTCATAAGGACATTCTCCAAGTTCTATTAGATCTCTTTTTGATTGCTCAAACAACATGCAGTAACAAGAATGCAGCGTAATAGGAACCTAATTGGAAGAAAACGAAATAACAGGTATACAAACAAGCATTACTTAACTGCAGCAAGAACAATTTATCAATTCTTCTTTTTTTCGGATTAATAACTTGCAACAATTGGCAAGAAACACACTGATAAACTCAACTGAAAGATTACCTTCCCAATAAAAATCTTTGATAACATGTCAGGTTTTTCAACTTCTTTGTAGTCGGGTTCCTTTCTGAAGATTTGTTGGGTGACATCCACATATAACGGGGCCGAGTAGGTCAAGCTTCTCAGTCTCGCAGCCATTGGAAACAAAGAAACCGTCTCACCATCTGATTCGGTTATGATAGGCCTACTTATATATATTTGACCAAATCTGATCGTAGAAATACTCTGCATAGCGTCCACATGTTTCCGATAGTTAGTACCCCAATTACACTCAGGTGAACATGCAAAACCCTCAACAACGGATAAAGTTCCAAATTCAGTAACCATCCAGTTCCAAGAAAGACAGCAATATCTGTATTCCATGTGAATAAAGATGTAAGAGACCTCTTTATGCTAGACACAGCAATAAGAATGTGATTAAAAATTCTTTGATGAGACAAAAAGGGGACATTTTACTGATAAGGGGCAAAGATAAGGAGGGGACATTGTGAATTGATGCAAGTCTCTTCCGGTAGATATACAAAGCTATCAATGGACAAATGCAGACAACAAAAGGATGTAACAACAGTGCGTCCCCTCATTGGGCTTCCACCAAAAACACCATTTGAATAACACACCCGAAGCAAAACGTTGCAGTCCAAATCGTACCAACATCAGCATGTAGAATACATCCCAAAGATCCTGGTTTCTTTATAGCTGCTTGCCACAACAAATATGTATAACAACTGACACCAATATAGCAAAGTTATCATAAAATGCACAGAGATATTTCCTGGAAAATGATGATGAAGGTCAAACCACTAGGGAAGGAAGACAGTAACCTGATGTATTGAATGAAATGGATTAGTGGAGAATGGGGAGCTAACATGCCAAACTCCATAGCTTCTTCTGGTTAAACAAGGGAATCTTAAGGTATCAACTCCAAAACCGACCTCAGTCTTGTATCATAGTCTATTTATACTCATAACACTAACAATAACATAATATGGACCATCTATTACAAGTCTTAAATGACAATTGTAAACAAAAAAAAAAAAAAAAAAGGAAGAAAGAAAGAAAAGAAATCAGGAAGAGACAAATCAGTGCAAGATGCCAAAAATGACGAACCCCAATTTAGAAATATAAACTTGAAGGCCATTTTCCAGCCCTATAGGCTTTTTTTGATGGAAATCAGTTGCAAAAACTAGCAAAGCAGGTTTGATGCCATAGGGTTCTGAAAAATACTCTTAAGAGTGATTAAGAGCTATAGTTAAAAGGTTATGTGGTATTTAATGGTGATTACGAGCTACAGGTGTCATGAACAAGAAAGCCAACAAAAGCATTTAGTGGATTGGCTCGGAATGGGGTAAGATAGTATAGCCTGAAAGTTCGGGGCTCTCTCCCCTTGTTGAAATATCTCATGTTACAAATCTCTCATGTTGCTCTCTTTTGAGAAGTAGATTCATTAGAAAACCAAATAGCATGACAAGTGTCAGAGAACAAAGGAATGGTATATCTTAGACCAGAGCATATATCAGATCCTCAACACAATAATTTGCTCTTTAACATATTTATGTCGGTGTAACTTTGTATATGAACATTTGTATGGAGAGAGAGAGAAAGAGAGAGAGAGGTGACAACATAAAGAGGGAGAAAGGCATGCATGATCATGTCACAGTTACCCTTCATATTCTTATTGGTTGCCAATATACTCCATAACTTGATAATTAAAGAGGTGATAAGTGTCTCATATGAGCAAAAACATTCAAAAATATGGTTAGTTTGTTCATTCATGGCTGCTGAAATGAAGGCACAACTGCACGAGTCATCCAACAGTAAATGGATAGAATTCATACTAAACACTTGTGAGAATCAAACTGGGAGAAATAAAATAATAGGGCCAAACAAATGAAAGGAAGCACAACCTTTTCTTTCTTCTTTATAGATATAAAAGTATCTTCATTGTTAGTATCATTATTGTCAAATGTGTTCTTGGGTCCGACTTGGCTTGATGGGCCATATAATGCAGTACATTGGCTGATTGCAGAAGTGCATCGGGACTAGACACCTATATAAAGGACTCACAGAGTAATCTAGGAAGATATGACAATCTGTCCTCTTTAGTTCCCAACCTCAGGGAAAGGAGGAAGACAGAGGATGGGAGAGGTGTGATACACGTGAGATACCCCAGGGTTATAAAAATGTCAAAATTGGAAAGAAAAAATGCCACAAATATGGCAGAATTTGCAACTAGGGTTAGAGTATCATTTAATTCAAATTTATTTACAACTAAAAAATTTTTACATAGCAAAAAAGTTGATTGGCCATACCCAATAAGTGTTATTAGGTAGACCCAAATAGCCTAGTTGTGTTGGGCTCTTCATCACATCGCCTTGGTCGCAGGTTATAAACCCATTGAAAAACAAGAAGAAAACTATCCAACAAACAAATAAGGATACCTCAACAAAACTTTTGTGATTAAAGAAAATACCTCAGCAGAATCAACCTGCCTTCCACGCCTATGCTGTGACTGTGCTTTAATATCAATATCGCCCAACTCATCCACAATTTCCTGAATTGTGTTCTGAATAAAGTCATCAAATGAATCAATCTGTTGTTGAACAAGACTCTTCTCTTCGAAATATGAACTTATAACAGCCCATGCATCTTCTTGAGTGATCTCCTCAACCTCATTGACATGATTTCTGTCTTCAGCTTGGTCCATCTTTCCTTGGAAATTATTAAAGGAAAAACAACAGTTTGAATTATCAAAGATTGTTCAGTGAACGATGTAGATGAAAGTGTAGAATTTCTCTGACAATTTATTTAATGTAGAACGAGGTTTTTCTAAGAAGAGTACCTAGAGCTTGTACTAGTTTCTCTCATAAGCTCACAACAAGAAATGGGACTAAGTAACTTCGGATTTCTTTTCCTTGTGCCTTCTCTTTTTTTATGATTTTCAAATCCTTGCTTACCTGAAAATTTCTGAGCTATTTCAACAATTGCATGCAAATCAGTTATCTAAACAGAGATCTCGTCAAATGAAAAATAAACATGACTCTTCCAAATGAAGTTCACACTAAAGGTTCTAATTCTGCATAGTATCTCGAGCTGATAAGTCTTAAAACTCTAGGCCACCTGCATATGTGTAGTGGATTTAAGAAAACCCTAATCCATATAAACTACAAGAGAGAGGCCCGCATCATTACAAGGAACTTTTTATTCAACATTACCAAAACTCTCAATTCTCCAAAATATCTAGTCTTAAAATTCTAGGTTGCTTCCACAATTGTATCAATTCTTCGGAAACCTATTTCACCCTACACAAAACCTGAATCCTTCAATGGACCTTTACAAAGCACCACAAAAGGTTTAATTCTTTACAGTATCTCACATTGATAGTCCTAAAACTCCAAGTCTCCTGAAAATTCGTAATGAATTTTTTAGAAAACCTTATTTCATATGCACAGCATGAATCATTCAAAGGAAGTTTATATAGCGCCATGATAGTCTTAACCCTTCACATTACGCCACACTGATTGTCTTAAAACTTAGGTCTCCTGTAAATTCGTAATAAACTTTTGGAAAAAACTTAGGTCTCCTGTAAATTCGCAATAAACTTTTGGAAAACCCTATGACAAGTGAACCGAAACAGATTCTTTTAAAGAAGCGTATGTAACACCTCAGAAGTACTAATTCTTCACAGAACCTCACGCAGAGTCTTAAAACTCATGATCTCCAGCAAATTTGCAATGAATTTGTGGAAAGTTCTATGTCATAGAAACAAGACCTGAAATGAAAATAATGAAAATAATGAAAGTAATAGAACACCACAAAAGTTTTAACGTGTAGCTCTTTACAGAATCTCCTGCTCAAGATTGAGTTTTACTATGTCTCCTGGAAATTTGTGAGGAATTTTGGAATACAATAATTTACATTAACGGATGCAGATTTCTTTGAGTGAGCTTTATATAACGCCTTATCTGCCATTGATTATTCCCATTATATCAGTCTGATTGTCTAAAAACACTAGTTCTTTTGCAAATTTGCAATAAATTCTTCGAAATCCGCTTTTAATCAAATAATAATAAAACAAACACCTAGAAAGCTCGACTCTGGGAACGATCATTCTTAGGTCAAATCAAGATCACAACTCTAAAACCCCACCAATGCAGCTAGATATTAACCTCATTCTTTTGCAGAAGTTCATTAATGGCGATTCTGAGAATTTCGGCCGTTGAAAAACGACAATAGACAAATTTTTCTCAGATCTCTCTTCACAGTGATTATTAAAGCCTTAACGACAATAGACACATTTTTTTCTGAGATCTCTCTTTACAGTGGTTATTCAAGCCATGAGCTTCGATCAGGATGATCAAACAAAGTTAGCAGATAAACCCTAATTCAACAACCTGTGCACTTCGTCGAGAAGGTTCTGGAAAATACCAGTCTTCAAAAGAGCGGGAAAAATAAAATGAACAAACAACGATGACCTGGTTCCATTCATAAGGAGGCAAGCTTTAGGCGCCTGTTTGAGGGGACGAAATGACAGCATGAGCCCCTAACTTTACTAGAAATGTCGAGAATAGTGGAGCCACTGGAACATAGTCAGCAAGTCGGGCACAATCAATAAACCGGCTCACCATAAAACACAAACAAATCTTTTTTATTTTAAAAAGTTGGATGAAAAAATAGAGTAAAAATTATGGATCGACAAAAATACTTCATAGATATCGTTAATATATTAGGCTAAAAAAATTGGATAAATTTATAATATTAGAATTTTTAAAATTTTAAAAAATAAAAATTATGTCAAAGCCCTCGTGACTCTCATCTAATCATCCAATATCAAATATATAATTAACTAGTATATACCAAAAAAAAATGTATCATATAAAATCTACCCATTAAATACTTTAAAAAACATCACACCTACTTGTTACATACCAAAAACAAATATACTATATAAATTTATTCAATATATACTTTAACTATGGTATGGTGACAAATATACTATATAAATTTATTCATTAAATACTTAAACATCCCACTTACTTAACAAGTACCAAAAAAAATACACGATTTTTGTTTTCTCATTACAATAATTTAACTATGGTATGGTGACTATGGTCACTCCATAACTATGGTTAAAGTTTTATAAAAAAATTTAATTGAAAAGAGGATCGTAGAAATTTGGGTTTTACATCACAATGTTTACGGTTTAGAGAGAACTAGCTGATTTTTAGAGAGAGAAAACGAAGATGGGATGCTGATTTGGAATAGTTTAAAGAGGGTTTTTGTCTCTGATTTGATATGTTGTTTGAGAGAAAGCCCTAACTATACTGATTCGTGAATAGGCCCTAACTGATTTTTAGAGAGAGAAAAGGAAGATGATTTTTCATTTTATTTGGGAAACAGCAAGCAGAGCTTGAGTACTAGGTTTGAGAAACTAATCCTATATGTACAATTTGCTTGCTCAAGTTTACAGTTTACACTATATTGTTTGTCTTTGTTATCACATAATCAAAAACAAAATATTGATTATTTGGTCATGTAGTCACACTCTTTGCTTCTCATTCACAAGTAAAATACTATGTTTTGAGCTCTAATATGTGCCATAAATAGTATTTTCATAAAAACAATTATCACAAATAATCACAAAAATCTTCATGTATATGATTTTCTTTACATACTGATTTACTTTACAAAATGATTTGTTATAAACATTATTTCATTTACACAATAACTTTCTATAATAACAACTGAAATCTGCATCAATTTGTTTAAGTTTTATTTTTAAAAAAGGGAAAAAAAATTCATACCTTCAATCTGCAACTGTGGCTTTGAAGAACACAGTGGAAATAAAAATTTATATTTTAGGTTTTTTTTTAAATAATATATATATTTTTTCAAATAGCAATGGCTGCAATACACAAAACAGGGAAAAAAATTATCTTTCGAAAAAAACTATATGATTTTTTGGCCTTGTTTAAAGCGTTTATGAAAACTATGCGATTTTTTGTGGACCTTTTCAAACAGCCACCATTTAAAACTATTTCTACAAAAACAATGATATTTTGAAAAAAATCACCGATTAAACAGTGATTTGCTAACTATGCACAGGAGGGGATTCTCGAATCGAGAACCAGGTTTTATAACTTTATATTTTGAACACAAAACTTTGGAAATTTGTGTTTCTTATAATCCAAATAAATTGCAATGTACCTTGGTAATATTACGTTTATGTAAGGTTGCATCCTTATTTGAAAAAATAAAGTTGCATTAATCTATATTATTCATTTAATTTGGATGGTGTATATTTGACAATATCCTAAATGACATGTCATGTATTGACATTGTCTTAAACATATGTTTTAATTTAGATAGTGTATTTTTGACAATATCCTACATGACATGCCATGTATTGACATTGTCTTAAAATATGTGTCAGATCTACACTAAACAAACTAGATGATGTAGAGTATGGCAACATTATTTATACAAATAAGGTTACAACATATACAAACTACGCCCTAGTTAAAATATCATTGGATAATTCAAATATGGAAGTTTATATAAAGCATCAACCATATATTATAAAAATAAAGTGTGCCTAAAAAAAGCCACCTAAAAAAGTTGTTTTGATGATAGAAAACTTTTTAATTGATCATCTTGACCCTGATATGCATATATATGTGAAAAACTTAATGAATTCATGTTCTAAAAGTGATGCACCTTGTTATATATATATATATATATATATATACGGACTGTCCATTTTAAATATTTTTAAGTGTTTATAAAGCTGCTCAATCTGAACCATCCTACTTAGACAACTGATTGGAAAGTTTAGGGTGAAGGGAAACGACCTCTACATAGTCTTTATTTATTTAGGTAAAGCTTAAGATAGAGTACCTCAATACCAGATTTGGTGGGTATTGAAAAAACTACATCGACTCGATGAGAGATATGTACGATTGAATGTTGACCAATATACGAACAACTAGTGCAAAGACAAATGAGTTTTTAGTGATAATAGGTTTATATTAGAGGTTAGTATTGAGCCCATAACTATTTGTCTTAGTTATGAACGATTTAACTAGGCACTTACAAGATGAAGTACTGTGGTGCATATTGTTCGCACATGACATGGTTTTAATTGATGAGACCCGAAACAGTATCAACATAAAATTATAACTATAGACGGATGCTCTAGAATCTAAAGGTTTTAAAATTAGCCGGACTAAGATAGACTTTATGAAATACAAGTTTAGCATTAATAGGAGTAGAGATGATGAAGTAGTTAAGATTGATGGTCGGTAAATACAAAAAAAAACACACTTTTGATATATTGGGTCGATAATCTAGGAAAATTGAAACATTGACGAAGATGTCGTACATAAAATTAGAATTGGATGGGCGATGTGAGAATGTGCAACTTAAGTTTTATATGATCGCTGCATATCGATGAAGTTGAATATTACGTTATGAAATATATGTAATACTACCTTTGCTCCATGGGGCAAAATGTTGGATAGTTAAAAAACAATATACTCATAAAATGACTGTAGCAGAAACGCTGATATTGAGATTGATGAGTGACAATACAATAAAGGATAAAATATGAAATGAAGACATTCAGGAAAATTTAGGTGCAGCATCAATAGGCAATAAGATGAGATAGTAGACTTAGGTGGGCTGACTATGTGTATCGTAGATCTAGTACAACACGTGTTAAGAGGTGCAAGTTAATTCAAGTTGAAAGCTAAAAAGAGCAAGGGATACGGCCAAAATGACATAGTTGGAAGCAGTGAGGAAATATATAGGTACTTATGACCTCACCGAAGATATGACCCTTAATAGAGCATAATGGCGGACAAGTATTCGTGTAGCCGACCCTTATTAGTTGGGAAAAGAATTTGACGATAAAATTTCAAATGACGGGTGAAAATAATTTTTCATATCATTATAAGGTTTTATGACACCTAATTTATTACTTAGGTTGACGCCTTATACCAATATTACTTGATAGATTAAAAAAAATATACCTTGACATTTAAAATGTGTTTATTTGAACGTACTTATTTTATTTAAAAATATACATATGAAACGTTTTGCATTGGTCGCGCCTCATTTAACATTCTTAATGTGAACATTCGAATATTGTTACATTGGGACTTATTTGGATATACATGTTGGCGTTGGTAATTCACTGTTTTACTGAATTTGTCACTACAATGAATTATTCATTATTTTGCAATATTTATCATAAAATTATATGAAATAAACGTTTATGTAGTTTTACATATAAGTTCATATTTTAAAAATACTTTTTTTACTATATTCAAAGTGACATGTTGAAATTCACATGCTTTTTAGCCAAGAAGAACCAAAACAGCTAAATTTTGTCATAATAGACATATAAAGTAATAATATTATCTACAATAAACGGTATGTATAATATATTACTCATATAATAAGTTTTTTGGTCCAGTTGAGAGGATAGGAGTCGAACTCGAGTTGTGGTGTTGGTCAGTGTCAATTGCTAATAACTCAATATGACTGATTGTTGTACAAAGAGGCGCTTAGATCACACACAAAAGCACGGCCATGCAGTTTGCACGTGGCATTTACCTCTTGTTCGGCCGTATGGGTCAGTGTACATTTTTTTTTGGGTGAGTGGTTAGTCTTCAATCGAAATTAAATGTTTTTATTTTTTATAAGAATGCAGTTATATAAGTGCATCCCTTGACGGATCCACTATTATACGGATATTGTGTAAATCTTGATTATTAAGCACGGCGCGCATTGCCATCCTTTACAAATAAGATCAAAATTTGGTGCCTTCAATTTACATTTCACATACAAAATGTAGGACGATCAAAGTGAAGACCCACATAACTAAAACATGACCAAACCCTACCAAAAGATGTTCTAGTGTTGAAAATCCCTATGAGGGTCCAAAAAAATATGGAAATATAATCAATGTGACCATTTATTTTTAATATAACGAGCTCACATTCATCATTGACCAATAAATTTGAAATTGGGTAGTTGATGATATGTCATGGTTTGGGCACAAAGTTGCAAATAAAATTTATTGAATGTTGCGATATACTCTCATATAGTGGTTAAAAAAATAGATCGGTGACCCGGATCGGACATCCAAAAAATCGAATTGGATCGGCGAATCGGTGATTCGGATCGAAAATCGGGCCAAATCGCTCGGATTAAGTGTTAAAAAAATTCAAAAAATTATTAAAATGTATTATAAATGTTGTTTTTTAGAAATCCAATAAGAAATAAGGTTACGACATTATTAACTTTCATTATTTTCATCAATTTATGAATATTGAGATGTTCTTTCCCTGTATGAACTTATGCTGACCATTAAATTTACATCACACAAAAGAAATCATATAATTATCATGGATTAAGTATATAATCATATATGGACTACAATAAAGAGTTGACTAAATCGATGAAAAATTGGCCACTAAAATCTTGAATTGACGGAAAACCCTAATCTGCTAAAAAAACCCAAATTATTACAACCTAACAAACTATAATATTATATACCAACAATATTTTATAATTATTTTATTATATAAATAATGACAAATCCAAAATATTTTATAATATCATCTAATTTAAAATGTATCATTGACAACTGTAATAAAAATAGTACACTACATGATTTATAATACCAAAATTAATAAATACAATAAAATATTTGGTTATCAATGTATAAATTATTAGAATGCATACCAATTTTCTTTAATTTTTTAGGTTATAGAATAAATTAGTGGAAGAGATTGTTAGTAGAAAGAAAGAGATTTCAAATGGCCTCAATTGTATGAATCCTATCTTTAAATTAATAGCACTAAATTTATGTTAAAGACCATCTGTTATAAAAATAAAAAATATAATTAGACCATTTATTCATAAGTTGTATTAAGAAATACCTTTTATTTTTTTGACAATAAATACTTACTGTGTTATCTTCATTTTTTTTTACAAGAAAAATATGATACTTGTTGATTATCTTTTTTTTTTTTTTTTAACAAAATAAGAAGATGATGTACTACATTTTTTTTTGCTTGTTGTACTACTTTTTATTTTATTTTTGCAAGAGAAATAAAAAAATGATGCTGCCAAAGTACATTTTATTTTTTTATGCTTTTTGTTTTATTTTTTTGCAAGAAATACTTGTTATATTATTTTGTATTTTTTTTACAAGAAAAAAAAATTGTTGTATTATCTTTATCTTGAAAAGCGTTTTATTTTTTATTTTTTCTATTTTTTTACAACAGTATTTTATGTCTTTGTTTGTTTATTTTACAACAAAAATATAAAACGAGGACGCGCGCTAAGGGGTTCGAACTCTTGACATCCACCGAAAAATTGGAAATGTCAACCAACACTGTTACGTTGCCTAATGTGATTTTATTAGCTTCTATAATAATATATATTCAATCGTCTTGCTTTAATGATTTTTTGTGGGAATTATCCCACATCGAAGGATGAACGTTGCTTTGTTCTATATAAATTCTTGTGTAATAGATGTTGCATTGCGCGTGTAGAAAAGCGATGGGGCCGACATGTGATGTGAGTTACCACTTGTGGATGATTTTTAGGTGCCACGTGTTGCTCCCGTGAGCGATTCACTATTGGGAATCGCCCGGTTCTCTCTGGACACGAGAATAGTGAATCGCTCGGTTCCCTCTAGACACGAGAATAGTGAATCGCCTGGTTCTCTCTGGACACGAGAATAGTGAATCGCCTGGTTCTCTCTGGACACGGGCGATTCCCGGTTCTTTCTGGACATGGGCGAACCGGGCGGTTCCCGTTTTTTCGTGGAGCCAGCGCGGTTGCAGACGATTCCGGAGTCGAACCGGGCAAGTCCGGCTCGACTCGGCGAGTTTTCAAACCCTGCTCTTATATATTGGATTTCATGTCGAATCGGGCGAGTCCGGCTCGACTCGGCAAGTTTTCAAACCCTGCTCTTATAGTCCTCATACAAAAATAAATGATCTCATGGTATATAATGCCAAAAAATATTTTTGCTTGTGACTATGAAATCTAAAGCTCTAAAAAATCATATAAATCAAGTAGATCTATAAATAATTGAAAACACTGGAAACATACAATTGAGATAATGTGTTACAAAATACATTATTTTCAAATAAAATGTTTATATAATGTTGATGCTCTAAACAATTAAATTAAGGCTTATCTAAAAAATTCATTAGAAAAGGTTATTTCGATATTAAAAAACCCTCAAATTGATCATCTCGACCTCAAGATGTATAGACATGAAAAAAATAGATCTCAAATATGCGAAATAGTATATTTTGTAATGTATTGTCTGGGTCATCAAATTTTAATTTCTTTAAATATTTATAGATGTTGATCTACAGATCTGATCTACACTATTTTTGAAGCTTTAAATTTTATAATTAGAGATAAAAGTGAGTCTTCGAGCCATCACAAAGATTTTTGCTACTGAAAAATTATATTTTAGTATTATTTAAACGTGCGATTATTCTGGGCCACAACTTTATACAAACCAAACCCAATTTTTGAAAAGCTGAAATCATTTTTTAAATATATAAATAAGGTAAATTTTAGAGTTTCCTGAGCTTTTGTAGTGTGAATGATGCACTGTTGGAAAAACCAGGCAGCCTAACCGGTAACCGCCCGATTTTGGTGACCGATCTAGTATTTTAAAAAATTATAAAACATCCCTAAATAAGGATTTTGTTTGTAATGTATTTTTTAATGCTTTTTATAATTATGGCAAATAGTGGAAATTATTTTGGTTATTAATATTTATTTTTATATTTTTCTATCTTGTTTTAAAAAATTTCAAAAATACCCTAGGTACAAATCGATTTTTTATCATTAAGATGTGTTTGTTTAATAGTTTTTAAAATATATTTTTTATATTTTTAATTTAATTTTTTCAATATTTTTTTAACCGCCCAAGATTATCCCGGCTAGAAAGGTTAAATTGGCATATTTAGTGGCTAGGCGGATTGAACCTCTTCCGAGCCACGCCTTTAACAGCTGAGGTTCGATTTTGCCAACAGTGTCTTGATGCGGTTTATAAACTTTTCCTTCATTCAAATACACTTTTTGGTGGGCACGTGCCTTACAGGCAAAAAACGACGTCAAGGGGCAGAATAGCTCGATGGATGGCGTGTAAATTTTGAAAGCAAGGAGGGTATATATGTAATCTATCCGCCTGCACAACTGTAGGGTTCGCATACTTTCTTCCCAATTGAAAAACCAAAAACAGTGGTGTGCCATTTACTCGCTTACAGAGACGATCAAAAGTATCACAGAAGATCAATGGAGAAGTAAGTTTCGTTAGTTCATTTTTTTAAGTTTTGTTAGTTCCTTTTCTCTGTATTTTTTATTCAAAATTGCCCTAATTTCACGAATTGAAAGCTCAATTATTTGCATTACATCGAAACTAGAATGTATCAACAGCATTTTCTATTTTCTATGTTTCATTTGCTATGAAAAAGGAGTATTAAACTAGTTTTTTGATGCCCTAGTCTTATATCTGGCATACAATGATTTAGGATTGGTTAGATTCTACTGGATAATACTTGTGCATTTACAATGTTTATTTTATATGTCTTGGAATTTGGAGCTCTAATATGATCCGACTGAGAGAGGAAATTGAGATAGATGGAATTTGAAAGTCATTTAAAGGAAAATCAGAGGGATCATGCATTGGGTAATGTAATTCTTGCTGCTTTTTATTTGATTAACTTAATTGTAAAATTAACTGAAATGACAAGAAACATTGACCTGCTTATTCATTGTTGCTTGTCAATTTCCCTCTGCGCATGACTATATGGAAAGTTCATATGCATATACCAATGGAGAATAAAAGAAGAAGAAAAATAGATAAAATTGTCTGCCACTATTAACATCACAATTGGGTTTCTTCTTTCCATTCAATGAAATGGTGGGGTTTATTTTCCACCGAACTTGTTCCGTTTCATGGAATTTGTGTGCCCCATCAAACTTGCCTGGATCATTTGCAAAGTGGCACAATGAATTTGGACCCGTCTAAGAGTTGTTCCGTAATATTCCTCTGTAGTTATATTGAAAATTATTTAACTGGTGAAGGTTTGAATTTTGAATGTCACAGCATTTGAGATATTTTTAACTTTGTGGCACTTGACTCCATAGACACAGGGTATTTCTATTTCATGAAGTCTGCAAATAGTTAAGCACCTTTTTTTTCTTTTGATAAATAACACTGGCTATTAAAAGAAAGAAATATTTAAGCATATCTCTACTCTTGTTTATTGCAGAACTGATTGAAGGGAGGTTCATATATATAAGGAACTCTTAAGGAAATGGAGGTACCATTAGTATGAATCCTTTTGATTACGTTTTGTGCGTTTTAAAAATATAAAAGGATAGAGTACTGAGTAATGGAATGTGCACAGAAGAGGAGTGATATGATGAGCAGATTATCTTGATGTCTTATCGACCTTCATTTGTTTTACCCATATATATGGCATTTGCAAGGAATACCAGTAACATGATGCTTGGAACAGTGTGATTGCTCATCCATGTTCATTCATTTATATGTACCAGTTTGTGCTTTTTTTTCTTTTTAAAAGTGATTTGGGTATTATAGGTTAGCTGCATTTTGCATGCAAGCATGATGCTATACAAGCACATTAATTGTCTTACCGCTAAGGGAGGCACACATATACAGACCCAAACGTAAACATGCACCAGTTACATATCTGCTGCTTTGCATCCATATATATTGACATTTTCAGCAATAAATGATACTGATTTGTGTTAAGGATTTATGACCATGTTATGATATGGATTCACAAATTTAGTCGATGCATTCATAGAAAGTACACTGTAAATCAATGTCAAAGTGGGATATGAACTTGGGAACTTTAGTGGATCATGTTGCTCTTATTTATTCTTTCTAATGTAAATAGTTAATGTATAGATCTGTTAGTATTCAGTAAGACCCTTAAAGAAGGAGTTGTTGGATTTATCATTATCTTGTCGACCAGTTAGTATCGTTCCATATATGGTTAAGCTTTGAGTATGTTTTAAATTATGAGAAATCAAAGTGCAAAATAATTGTCGATGTGGGAATCAAATGTGTGAGTGCCCAATAGTAAAATGATTAGGATGATCTTATTCTTATATGCCAATGGGCTTTCACGTATGGCCTCCATTAGTACAACATGCCCAGACAAATTACAATGAAATAAGATGACAACATTCTTTCGGTAATGCTCAATCTCTATGATTTTCAGGTTATTGGGGTTCAACAGCTAAGGCTGGTTAGGTTCCCATTGTAATTACATTGTTATGAAGAATTCTCCAGTACCTGAAGACCAGAATACATGATCCTTATGAATATTTAGGTCTTTGATGCAGTAGACTCTCCCATAATCTATGTTCTTATATTTAATTACGTCCTATACTTTGTCAAAAGTAGTGGGGACCAATATCTTTTCATTGTCAATGATTCACACTCTCTGATTTCTAGTAATTTATACAAAATTGCAAAAATATGACGATGATATAATCGATTAGAATGTTTTTAATAAGAAATTATCGTAGAAAAGAAACTAATTTTCTTACATTATTTATGGAAAATTCAGGTTTAATTACCACAAAATTCTAAATTTTTATAGGTAAAAGTAATTCCCTTTGGGTATTAATTGTTAGAGAGATTCAACCTTTAATAATAAATAAAAACCATGCCGCCCGAGAACATAGATGGTTAGAAAGTCTACTAATATGTCATATATGAATACAAATGACAAATAGGTCACTATATACAGATGTGAACAAAAGTGGATGTAGTTTATGGGGCTTCATTCCACTTATTTGCTATTCTCTCATAGAAGTGGTATTTTCAATTTGGTTTTCCTTATTTTAATATCACTGCCAGCAAAAGATGATCTCTGTGTTGTGTGTGAGGATATGCTGTCAAATTTTGCCCAAAAAAGCTATATCTTTATGAATGATCAATACGGAATTTGCTGATATTCAACAAGTTACAAATTTAGATATTATTAGCTGTATGAAAATCTATCCTCATTGTGCCAAATGTAAGTTGATGAAATGGCTGTCTGTTGGTGAAATGGCTGTCTGTTGGCTCAGAATGGAGCCTTACAGATGAGAATCAATTTTATGTAGTATTGGTACTGCCTCTTAGTTTTGTTTGTTGCAGCAATGGAAATCTGATAATTGAATAAATTTAAATATCTGATACGAAATTTAGAAGATATTAGTTTTAAGGAATTGAATAGTCTATTGGAGAGAAATTTATCAGCCAGCAATTAAGGAGAAAGCTATTCAGATAAGGAAAAAGTTTATATAGAGCCGAGGCTCTAAATAGTAAAATTAGAGCGTACCTCAAAAATTTCACTAGAAGGTTTTGATGCCCAAATATCCTCAAATCGATCATCTCGACATCAAGATCCATGGATATAAGAAAAAAATGGATTTCAAGTTTTGGAAATAGTGCATCTGTAATGCATTCTTGGAGTGTCAATTTTCAAGATTTTCAAGTTTTCCATGCTCGATCTATACTATTTTTGAAGCTTTAAATTTTATAATTAGATATGAAAATATATTTTAAGGATATCACAAAGATTTCTAGTATTGAAACCACACTTCTTGACACTATTTGAAGGTGCGCACATCTTTGATTGTTTAGAGCCTCGGCTCTATACAAACCTCACCCTTCAGATAATCCGAAGAAACTACTCAAGCAACCAATTCTGGGACCTGGGTTGATTCGGTGGCAACCTTCCTTAAGTATGTATGAGTTATTTAGTGTCAATTAATTCCTATTTTACATTAGGGAAAAGTTTATATAGAGCCTAGTCTCTACACAATCAAATTAGAGCCTACTTCAAAACATTCATTAGAATAGGTCGTTTTGATGGCCGAATTTCATCAAATTAATAATCTCGATATCAAGATGCATGGACATGAGAAAAAAATGAGTTTTAAGTTTTGGAAATAGGGCATCTTGTAACACATTTTTCGACCGTCAATTTTTAAGATTTTTAAGTTTTCATAGATCTGATCGATCTACACTATTTTTTAAGCTTTAAATTTTATAACTAAAGATGAAAATATAATTTAAGGCTATCACAAAACTTTCCGACATTGAAACCGTATTTCTCGACACTATTTGAAGGTGGGCTCAAATTTGATCGTTTAGAGCCTCGGCTCTATACAAACCGCACCCTTTACATTATGATGTTTACGTAGGTCCTGTTTTTGCTAGTGTTATAAGTTTGTTTACACCAGTGATTTAAAAGTCGGCGAGTCGCAACGGTCGCCCGAGTCGGCACGAGAATCGGTATGCCTGATTCCGCTAAAACACATTGGATCACCCGGTTCTAGAGAAAAACCGGCGATTCAGCACAGTAGACTTGCTATATGATGTCATTAATCGCTCGATTTTGATGTGTATGGGCGGTTCTGCTACAGTAATCCATGTGTTAAAATGGGCCAATGATCCTACGGTACACCAAACTCGCCACGTGGCGTTGGCCAAGGGATTCGGCTTGTTTCGCATGTGCTACAACATTGGTTCACGTGTGTTACACGTTAGATGTGCAAGGAAGTATTTATTCGCTTGAATTTACTCTCACCTTTTCAATGTGGGATATTGTGGAGAACAGGTAATAACATGAAACAACAATGTATTTTACTAATTTATTTGGGCTGTTTACATCACACCGTGGCCTGTGGTGTATCGGTTAGCGTGAACGTCATATACATGGAGGTTGGTGGTTCGAGTCTCCACATGGAGCTCGCTTTTGCAACTTTGTTTTTGTCTTATCTTGTCAAATTTTATTTTTTTTATTAAAAAAATAGTAGGTTTTTGTAAAAAGTAATAAAATGTTTTTGTCAAAAAAAAAATATGAAAGGTTCTTATCAATTTCTTTTCTTCTCAATTTTCCTTTTTTTGTCAAAAAGATAAAGGTTTTTGTCAAAAAAATAAAAGGTAATAAAAAGTTCTTCTCCAAAAAAAAAATGTTCTTATAAAAAAAAAGGTAATACAATAAGCATTTCTTGTCACAAAAAAAAGGTTCTTGTTAAAAAAAAAGAAGGTAATAGGACAAACATTTCTTGTCAATAAAAATAAATAAAAGGTTCTTGTCAAAAATAAATAAAAGATAATACAACAAGTATTTATTGTCAAAAAGAAAAAGTTTTTGTCAAAAAAATAAAAGATAATACAACGAGTATTTCTTGTAAAAAATAAAAATAAAAAGTTCAAAAATTGGTACGCGTTTTAATAATTTCTACATTGATAACCAAATCTTTTATTTTGTTTATTAATTTATTTGCATTATAAATTATATTATGTACTATTTTTCTTACAGTTGTCAATAGTATATTTTATGTTAGATGATATTGTAAGATATTTTGAATTTGTTATTATTTGTATAATAAAATAATTATAAAATGTAAAGAACAATTTCAATTTAAGTAATTTTGGATTATAGTTAATTAGGCTGTAATATTTTGGGTTTTTTTTAAATGATTAGGGTTCTCCACCAATTCGAGATTCTGGTGGCCATTTTTTAATCAATTTAAACCATTCTTTATTGTAGTCCATGTATGGTTATATAATTCATCCATGATAATTCAATGATTTTTCTATTGTGTGATGTAAATTTAATGGTTAAAATAAGTTCATACAGGGAAAGAACATCTCAATATTCGTATATTGATGAAAAAAATGAAAGTTAATAATGTAGTATCCCGATTTTTTATTGAATTCCTAAAAAATAACATTTATAATGAATTTTAATAATTTTTTTAGATTTCTTGTAAGGTTGAATCCTACCGACTCGGCCGATTCTCGATCTGGATTGTCGATTCACCGATCCGGATGGGTTTTTGGGGTGCCCGATCCGGGGCACCAATCCGTTTTTTAAACCACTGGTTTACACATATATAACAGGGTTATTGTAGCTTAAAGGGTTTGCCTTCCACATAAAACTGTATCAATGTTTCTGCTCCCCTCCTCCCCCTGCACCAGAACCTACTATTGAAAACCAAATAAAAAATAAGAAAAAAAAAGACCTTTTAGGCTTTTTAACATTTATCTTTGATTGATAGTCTTTGTTCCTTTCTCTTTCTTTTTTATTCAAAGCAGTATGTTTGGACATTTGTATTACATTACTTATTTTTCTTGCTTGTCCGATATTTGTCCAAGCTTTTAGTTGCTTCTCTACCATTCATATAGTTTATTTTGAATTTGATTATTGGCCTGCTTTCCTATTGATTTAAGTCGACTAATATTGGCGAATGGTGATGTCATCTACTAGAATTGGGAGCTTTCCAATGGGCAGTCAGGCACTGGGAGGCATGTCTTTTCAGTGGATACGCTGGAAAGGTATGCATCTAAGGGGCATGGAGCAATTACATGCATGGCTGCAGGAAATAATGCTATTGTTTTGGGAACTAGCAAAGGATGCGTTATTAGACACGATTTTGGAGGTGGTGATTCTTATGGTACGTTTTTACTACCTCACTCGCATTATTTTTTTTTCTTGGTAAAGGATTTGGACTATGCTCGTTGACATATTTTGAATGATGTCGTTTGCTTCTTTTTCGTCAAGGTTGATTTTACTAGGTTATCATTTTAGCATAATAACCAGGCTAGCCCAAGGTTGTTCAGCCATGTATAGTTGATACCTTGAGTCTGAGATTTTCCAATATTACTTGAAGTTAATTGAAATGGCTCGTTCAACTCATATTGATCTGAGGCTTGTTTCCAAACCATACTGAGTTAGCCTCAAATGATCTCAAACTTGGTTTTGATTTGATGCTTCATGTTAAGGCACTGTAAATGGCAAGTATGGTTGTTTTCGCTGTATCAGCTTATTTTGGGTATGGTTCCTGTAATCAGTCATTTCCATCAATTTTACACTAAAAGAGATATGTAGAACTGCCTGGTTTTTCTACCAACCTGTGCAGGTCAGACTGCTTTTCTTTATTTATTTATTATGGGTGCAAGAAAGTAAGCTGCAGTTAGTGCAATCCTTCAAATATGAGGAGGGTCGTACCAGTGGTTTTTTTTTGTGTCTGAAACATGTTTATTTGCTCTCTTTAAACATTGTCCAGGAGGATGGGAAGAGCAACAATGTATAATCATCTTGAGTTTAGGTGTTCGGTACTATTGAGTATGTATTGAGGATTCTAGTACATAGAGAGTGCAATTGTTTCCCATTAGGGAAAGGAATGTGCAAATTGCAGCCAAGGGTATTCTCAACCATGCATATAAATAGCATATCACTTGTACAACTGCTTGCATGAATTCACCTACTGGTTGAATTGCATCCTTTAATTTGCCATATTGTCATCCTAGTAATCTCTCTTACTGAATTTGGTTAGAGATAAGGCTCACCATGATCTACTGGTTTGTGTATTATCTGCTCTTGCAGTCATGCTTATATCTAGGCATTACATATTATGTAGTTTTCAAACTTGAAACTCTTAAAAGTTGTTCACGAGGCAAGTTGTGAGGGGAACAGTGATCTATGTCTGTTATACCCATTATGTACTTATAGTTTGTTGCCCAATGGATGTCATTGTGTTTGAATATAGGCTGATGGGCAAAGATGTGTTACGCATTTGTGTATAACACAGCAAGGGGCGTGTTTGAATATGAAAATTTAGGCTACTCACCCTCATATTATATAAGGTTTTTATCAGTGTTTGGCTACTCAGCTTGAACCCAGAACTCAGTCCTTGGCTGGACCAAGTTACACAGTCAAGTTTGAGTAGACTTGCCTATTGCGCACTGAGGACCTAATGACCTAGACAAATCTCCCTCCCCCCCCCCCTCCCAACCAAAAAAAAAGAAAATAAAAGAAAAGAAATCCTAAAAAGAAATAGGGAAAAAGAGAAATGATAAACAACAGAAAAGAATGTATACAAGATGAGAAAAACTTATAAAAAAAATTAAAATATAGAAAACTGGTTCAATCATATTTTCAGGAAAAATGATAAAAAATTGAAAAATAGAAAAATAATTAAACAACATAAAACCATAGAAATTATAAGCAAAACTAAAAATCAAATATTATATCAAATTATAAATGGAATATAATTTATTATATATTAATTGTATACCCCTCGAGTTGGAGGATTTAAGGTTCGGCACCCTGCTGAGCCCAGGTAACTCGGGTGAGTCTATTGGGCTTGCCCAAGTGGTCAAATACTGGTTTTTTTAAAAAATCAATCCATTGATTTAGTGATTGTTGCCATCACGCAGTCCTATGATTGTCACCATTTCTCTGCTGCATGTTAATCTTCCTGTCATCTAATAGTTTGGAATTTTCATGCACATGGATTCTTCGTATATCCCCAATTGTAGTGAGTGTGCATGTATTTGTCACTGAAGATGGACCGTATTTCATCTTAAACATATTTGATAGGTAGGTTGGCATGCATTTGAGCTAGTTATTGTATTCTAGATTTGTCTTCATTGCCATTTTTCAAAATGGCATGAAGCAAGTGCTCCTGCCTTTATGTCTTCTTACTCCTCTATTTACAGTTTGCAGTACTATTGTCTTTTTCTTGCCAATGTGAGTTTTATATTCTGTATCCTTGTAGTGATATTTATTTTCTATTTTCCTCTACTGCAGAACTTGACCTTTCTGTTAGTAAAACTGGTGATCAGCCTGTACACAGAGTTTTTGTGGACCCTAGTGGCTGGCATTGTTTGGCTACAGTCTTGACCAGTGGAGGAGCTGAGACATTCTACATGCATGCAAAGTGGCAAAAGCCTAGAATTTTAAACAAATTGAAGGGCCTTGTGGTGAATACTGTCGCCTGGAACAGGCAACAAATAAATGAAGGTTTCTAGGAAAGCTTATGTTTTCTAGATTTCTTTAGCTTATACATTATCTGGCAAGGGAAACTCATAGGTCTTCACATTGCTTTTTTCTTTCTTTGATTTATTTTATACCCAGCTACTACAGGGGAAACCATTCTTGGTACAGCCAATGGCCAACTTCATGAGATTTTTATGGAGGAAAGGGATAAAAAAGAGAAGTATATTCGGTTGCTTTTTGAACTAAGTGAGCGTCAGGAAGCCTTCATGGGTTTGCAGGTACTATACAATGTAAACTACATTTTCACATGGTATTTATCATCATGATGCATACATAAGCATTTGATTTTTTCTTGTTAAACTACTCTTTCTTTCATTGGTTTTCTGTGATGGCATTTTTTATTTCGTTAATGAAACGAGATTCTCTCTTTTACTTTTTCACAGATGGAAACAACAAGTTTGAGCAGTGGGACTAGGTATTATGTGATGGCTGTTACTCCTACCCGGCTTTTTCAATTTATGGGCATAGGATCATTGGATGTAAGTTTGCATTAATTATACCAAGCCATGCTTTTTACCATGTTACTAACGTATTTGAATTCCAGCTTTTCTGATTTTTGGTCCTATTTGGACATTATGACAGTATGCTACTGGTGCTTTCGAATCATATAATATTGGACTATTTACTAATATTGTTTGCATAGCTTCTGGAATCTCCTATCCAGAGTTAGTAGGTTGTTTCGTGGGCAATAAGTTTGTATCTGATGATATTATTAACTGCCATATTGGTTTCTTATCAAATCTGGGTTGACCTGGCCAAGTAAGGTCTGTCTGATCAATGTCAGAATTGATTTAAACAAGTGAAGTTGATTTTGCTTGGGGCTCTGGATTTAACTCACTGTGAGAGACATTGATATTAACCTTAGCTATTACTGTAGTGTCTTGGTCTTCATCAGCATTTCTCTTCATGTATTTCTATTTATAGTCTGATGGGTGAGCTTTCCCGTACCGAGTTGTCTATTTCCTTCCTTTTTGTCTATTTGATTATCTAGATCCTTTCTTTTTTTACTACAGTAGGCTTGATTTCTTCACAGAGGTCATTGAATCATCAGAAAACTGATTCTCCATCTCTTTCAAAGGATCTGATCCTTTTGTCTTGTGCAAAAATGCTAAAGGCATATTTGTATTGACCACCATATGGTATTTCTACTATTTTTTGACCCCTCTCATGTGGGAATTACTACCGCAAATTGAGTAATGTCACGTTTTGAGCCCCACTTGGGTATAGAATGCTGCCAAGCAGTGGTTTTTGATAATATACAAAGATAAAAAGGAAAAACAGAAAAAATAGGCTTGCCTTTCCCTTGTTCTATAATTGTAGTAGAAAGAATAGCCATGGGGTGGCCACCTAGACTCTCCCCAAATGCACATGCAAGGTTTGTCAAGCTAAGGTTAGACGGCCAATCAGATGGGTCATCCAGGGTCACTACAATATTTTATAATGTTGGTAATTCTCTAAGATCTTTTAAGTATTTCAATGGCTTGGTCCTTGGATTAATAACAATTTTTATTTTTATTTTTTTGAGTAATCCTTGGTTATTGTGAATGGTGACTTGGAATTTAAGTTTTCTATTAGATGGGATGTATCAGTCATAGTAGTGGGGCTTGGTTTTGGGAGTTGAGGATTTTCCCTACCTTTTTTGCCATTATTATTGAGGGTCTAGATTAGATTGAATCAGAGATCAAGATTTTATGGGAGCTTTAGTATTAATTGGTGGATTATGTGTACATGTGCACAGGAGTTTTTGGGGGAAAAGAAAGATCTAGTAAAAGAAGAAAGAGGTTCAACTCCTTTGGTTGAAAGTACCTTGTTGAGTGTTTCACCTTCTTCTTAGTTATTGAGGGTCTAGATTAGATTGAATCAAAGATCAATATTTTGTGGGAGCTTTAGTATTAATTGGGGGATTATGTGTACATGTGCATGAGCGAGTTTGGGGAAAAGAAAAAGATCTAGGTCTTCTTCCTCCTCCTCGTTCCTCTTCTTAATTTTCAAGTTTCTAGGTGCTAGTTCTGTATACCGTAGGTCTTCTCCTTTTTCCTTCTTCTTTCTTCTTCTTCTTCTTGGTTATAGTTTTTTAAACTGTACTTCTTCTTCTTCGTAGTTATAGTTACTCAAACTGTTATTAATCTTACCTAAATCATAACTGGTGTCATCAGGTTTCTAAGTGTTACTTCTGTATGGTGTAGGTTTGATTTGCTGCCTATGCTGATGTTCTGAGCATTTTAGGCAATATAATAATTCCTTAAGTAGTTGTTATTACTCACTGTTATAATACTTTTTATTGTAAAAAGAAGCACCAGAACCAACCTGAATCCAACCTAAATTATAACTGGTATTCTCAAGTTTCTAAGTGTTACTTCTGTATATCGTAGGTTGTATTTTCGGCCTATGATGATCGTTCTGGGCATTTGCTTAAGTTGTTTTAATTACTCAAACTGTTATTATATTTTTATTTTAAAAAACAGCACCATGACTAACCTGAATCCAACCTAAATCATGGCCAGTATTGTCAAGATTCTAAGTGTTTATTCTGTATATTGTAGGTTGTGTTTGCTGCCTATGCTGATCGTTCTGGGCATTTTATGGAGATTCCTTGGGAAATACCCAACAGGCAAGAGCTTCTTTTCATGATCACGTGAAATAGAAAGGATTGCGTATCTTATGTAGATATAGAGGGTCGCGTAACTGATGTTTATCTTTTATGAATTATCTCTATTAATCTTCTAAGGGAAATAAAGACAGGAATTTTCATGAGTTACAATGGTTAATGCCCATGGGACTTGGAAACATCACTTGTCTACAAAGAAGCTATGCTCTAAAAGTATCTTGTGGTGATTCAGTGCCATCTTTGGCTATACCATATTGGGTTTTCCAGTTGCTTCTATAGCATGTAAACAGTTCGTTTGTTGTTGCGTATTTCATCCTGGATCCACGCGAATTTGTCAATTGGGTTATTCAGGCTTTCAAATTTTTTCAATCCAAAACTGAATTTGATCCTTCTGGTGCCCAATATGCAGCGAACTTCACTTCTTTATCAGGCAAAGAAGAGCTGTGCATTTCGCATGGCTTTCTGGAGCTGGTATTTACCATGGTGACCTAAATTTTGGCACAAAACACAGGTAATCTCTTCTATCTTAATGTTGATACAAATTTGTCAAGTATGTGTTTTAAAGTTCATTTGGGATGTACCTATTGGCATTTTCTAACATTTGTAAGTTTTTAAGCTGAATTTGATTTTACCACTTGCTGGTGTGGTTGGTTGTTACACTAGTCTGAAACATTACTCTGAAACTTTTTGTTGTTTTTTCCTTTTCATTGTATATCCATGACTTTTATTTTCCTCAAAAGAATTAATTTGCTTCCCTCATGGTACTGTTGTACATATCAACTATCCGTTCAAGCAATGGAGATGAAAACTTTGTTGAAAACAAGGCCCTATTGGATTATTCAAAATTAGGTGAAGCTGGAGAAGCTGTTATTCCTCGCTCTTTTACCTTAACAGAGTTTCATTTTCTAGTTCTTATTGGAGATAAGGTTAAGGTATGGATGTACATCCCTTTGTTATGACTAATCATTCTTTCTTATTTTCGCTTTCAGTCACTTCTCCATGAGAACGTCTATGAGTGTGATGATATTGTGCTGGTTTATTGATTATCAGTATTACCAAATGTGGGATGCATATTCAATGCATTGGGAGGGCGCCGATGCACTCTGTGGCTTGATGTGGTCCTGGTGCGGGTGCGTCCCCTCCAATACGGTCAATAAATATAAAAAGGTTTTGAAAAGATTATATAGAGTATAAGAATACAAAGAGTATGTGAATATTTGAGGTATGTGATAGTCTGCATTTTAATTTAATATTTATCTAACATATCCGCTGTCCTAGTTGCTAATTGGTTGATAACATGATAAAGAGTAACAAAGTTTGTTGTCTCAATTCTCTATTAGTCTAATGCAATTAACATGCAAAATAAATTAATACATCCCATTGGCTAAAGTAAATAAAGGGAAATTTATCAAGAAACACCAATTTTTTTACAATTTAACAGTTTCCCCTTTTTCAGCCATCCCAACTTATGGTCATGTGTAATTTAATGGGTATTGTGGAATTAAATCAAAAGATATGGGTAAAATGTTAAATAGTTGGTCCATTAGGTGCATTTTGATGAGTTTTCCTTGAATAAAACATATAGCAAGTGACGAACCAAACACTTAAAAAACATATTAGCATCCAAGTACCGCGACCTAAACACAACTTTCTTTCATAGGAATTCCAATTGCTGAACGCGAGATAACACCATTACTCAAATCAAGGTGGGTAAATCCACCCTGGATCATCCACATTTGGTGGAATATGCTATCACCACCTTTTCTCAGCGCCCTCTGATCCTAAGCCAAGAATGGGAAACCCTTCCTTCCTGGCCATTCCTCCAGACAAGGGCAATCTCGCTGGAACGCCCTTTCAATGAAGAAGAAATCTTCAAGGCCACAAAAGAACTTGGCCATGACCGCGCACCTAGTCCCGACAGCTTTCCGGTTGCCTTATTCAAAAACTTTTGGAAGTCGCTTCGACCTGCCATTCTTGCTTTTTTTGGAAGAATTTCATGTGAGAGGCATCATTCACAAAGCGATGAATGCAACTTTCATTGCACTGGTTCCTACAATTGAAGGGGCCAAAGAAATCAAGGACTTCCGACCTATAAGCCTTATAAATAGCTCCTATAAGATTCTCTCCAAAGTCCTAGCCTCAAGACTTAGAGAGTTCTTGGCTGGGTTATATCCCCTCACCAAGGGGCCTTTGTCAAAGACTGCCAAATTCTGGATGGGGCTTTAGTAGCCCACAAGTGTATACACTCGAGACATCTTTCCAAAATACCGAGGGATCATAATCAAGCTAGATTGGGAGAAAGCCTACAACTGAGTTGATTGGGATATCCTCGATGAGACCTTTTGGAGAATGGCTTTTGGGCTCGATGGAGGAAGTGGGTCAAAGGTTGCATTTCCAATCCCGATTTCTCGGCCCTCATCAACGTTTCACTGAAAGGCTTATTTTCGTCCTCTAGGGGACTTAGACAAGGAGATTCATTGTATCCATTCCTCTTTGCTGTGGTGGGCGACGTCTTCATTCAGTCTATAGGCAAACTCTATAGAGGTCTTATTGAAGGCTTCAATATTGGGAATGGGGGTCCTATCATTTCACATTTCAGTATGCAGACAACACCCTTATCTTCTGTGGGGCAAATCAGCAGCAGGTCGACACTTTACTCCTGTTCCTGAATGTTTCGAGATGATTACTGGTTTTCAAGTAAATATGTCGAAAACTAAATTGATGGGGGTGTCTGCCAATACCCAAACTATCAACAACCTTGCTAGTCGATGGGGATGCGAGGTTGATACCTTACCATCCACCTATCTAGTTCTGCCCCTCTGCATTGATAAGCCTAAAGCCCGTCAATGGGGCCACATTATACATAAATTCGATCGTAGGCTGGCCGGTTGGAAAGATGGGTTCCTTTCATCGGGGGGGTAGAGTAACCCTTATCAAAGCAATGCTGTACAGCATCCCTATCTTCCAAATGTCCTTGTTCATTGAAGGTGGCCAACTGATTGGAGCAACTTATGCATAACTTCTTATGGTTGGGCCAAGGAAGCAATAGGAAATTTCACCTCATTGCCTGAGACAGGGTTTGCCTACCCAAAAAAGTCAGAGGATTGGGTATTCGCAGTCTCAAAACAAACAATCTCACACTTCTTTGCAAGTGGTGGCGGCTACTCAAGAGAACCATCTTTGGAAAGATGTCTTCCACCACAAATACCATCTTCATCCTTCTGACTGGCTACCACTTTGTCGGGTGGGCAGTTGACCCTCTGGGGCATGGAAATCGATTATGTACATTCTACAGCCTCTCACAATTCTGAGACAACATCAGATTCAGGCATCGAACTGGTAATTGAGTCGAGTTTTGGCTGGACGTTTGGATTGTTTGAGCACTACCTTCAAAGAGAGGTTGCCCGATCTCTTTCTCTTTGAGCACAATGGCCAGGCTTCCGTGGCTGATATCTTCGAATCCACAGGATACACCAGGGTTTGGAGCCCAAACTTTAGGAGGCCTGTGGCTGAATACGAATTGCAAGTATTCCTAGAGCTATCCTCCCTAATGCAATCAATCTTCCTCCCCTTGAAGGGAGAGGATAAAATGGTCTGGGTACCTGCTGCCTCTGTCCACTTCATGGTATCATCCTTCTACAAGAGGATCCAATTGGGGCCTACCTTCCTTGCTTCGCCTCCCTCTATCTCCTCCGAAGCTTGGTTCTCTTTCGTTCCCCAAAAATACAAGTCTTCCGCTGGATAGCTCTGGCTGAGAGGCACGTACCATTGACCAATTTCAGAGAAGGGGAATACCAATCCTGAACAGGTGCGTCATGTGCCTTGATGACGAGGAGACCAATTCCCATATTTTTATCCATTGCAAATGTGCAAGAGAACTGTGGGGGGACTTTCTGCAGCAGTTCAATTGGTCCTGGATTACCCCAAGGACTGTCCCCCATATTTTCAGCTCCCCATAATGTCTCCCACGGGCAAAGTTGGGCATTCTCCTGTGGAAGGCTTCTGTTGCTGCCACTTTATGAGTCATTTGGACCGAACGTAATGGCAGAACTTTCAGAGGTGAATTTGCCACACTCAAGTCCCTCAAAAACAGGATCATGGAATCTGTGATCTTTTGGGCTTTAAACAACCCCACTTTCAAATCCTTTTCCCACAGAGACTTCCACCAGAACTGGCAGGTCCTGCTTTTCCTTAAACCGCCCCGCTCTCTCGAACTTCTTTGTGGCAAACCCCCGTCCCGGGACACACCAAATTCAACTTCGATGGATACTCCTTAGGCAACCCTGACCCGGCCGTCATAGGGGGCATTTTTTGCAATCACGAAGGAAGGACCCTATTTTCCTAATCAAAACACATCGCCCACACTGACTTGAGCACACCTGAGACCCTCGCCGTGTTAGGTGGTCTCAGAAATTTTGTCCACAGTGGGGTAACAACTTAATCATGGAGGGGGATTCCATGAACGTCGTCTCATGGGCTTCAGGCTCCACAGATTACCCGTGGAGACCGGCAACCTTTTGCGACGAAATAGCTCATATTTGTAGGGCTATTCACGTCACTTGGCGACGACACACATGGCGCGAAGCAAACTCTGCAGCTGATCAACTGGCCAAAGACGGAGCCAGAGGAGTAAGTGACATCCCGGGAATCTCCCATGCCCACACTCAAGCATAGTTCTACTGATTTTCTGGCTGTGAATGCATAGCTTTCGGGGTTTTTGTATCCCCCAGTTTTTTGGCTGTACATGCATATCTTTTGTGTTTTTCTTGTGTAAAGCACCCCTTTAGGGGTTCTTGTACATTTCACCCACCCTGTGGGTGAAAATTTTAACATCTTGTAAATCACTTAGCCAAAAACCAAATGGCAAGTAGTCGTGAAATAGCATCTAAAAACCCAAGTGATTCACGATACGTAACATCTTACTTGGTTAATCTTTGCCTGATATCCTTCAAAACAATGCACAAAACAAACTCAAATGGTCACAAAAAATCTTCAAAATTTCTTGATTTATTAGGATTTGATAAAAAAATTGAGTAGAAATTTCTACAATCCGTGAAAATGGTTCTATGGAGTTTTTTTTTTATTCTATTAATAGCAAGAGTGAGAAATTAAAAAAATAAAATAAATCTCAGTTGTCTTTCCTTGTGCCAGTTATCTTTCTCTGCCTAGTCTGTATCAAAATTCCAAAAATAGAGTATTGTTATCTTCCCTTGTCTCAGTTATCTTTCTTTGTCTAGTGTGTATCAAAAATGCCAAATTTCTGTGTATCTTCCTTTGTGTTCTTTTGCATCAAATTTTCCCACAGGTGTCTAGTCTTTAGAGCCACAGGTGTGCTTGTTCCCTCTTTTCTTCCTACAATTTTATCTTTCTACTATAGGTATAAATCTTTTATAAGCTTTTAGAGTTCTTTTCTGTCAGCAGACATTGGTGGGATTTAGTGTATCTTATGTTTAGTGTGTCTCTTTTTCAAAAACGGCCCACTACAACCACAACTTTGTTCCTTTGGAAAACAAATGCTACTTTCAGTAATTAAGTCAGTTACCCAGAAAAAACAATTTAATCAGAAATTCCATTTAGAGTGGCACGATGGAGAGTATTCAATATTTTGAATATGAACCTGAGAAATTTTCTGTTTACTGTGTTTGCCCCCAATATATTTGGAAGCAATGAAACAAGGCATTTGCTTCCTGATAAAATTCTTGAAGAAAACTATCATAGTCAGGAAATTAAAGGAACATCTAAGTGGAAAGCTGATATATTTCCTATTGATGAGATTGATCAATGGGTTCACATATTTTTTGATCTTGAAAAAGAGGGAAAATTCCTTAAATTGGCCCATGTTGAAGAATCAAACTATCGGGATTGGTATACACCAGTTTGCGACCCATTTATCCAATTCCGTTTGTTGCTTGTCCATATGAAAATGAATTGGAAGATTGGGAGTTCTTTAAAGCTTTAGTCCCTGTCAAAGAAAAAGTTCTAAATGAGCTTTGGTCTGAATCTGAAGATGTTGATGAGGAGATGGCTGATTTCAGCCACCTAGATTTGATGAAAGTCATGATGAAGAAGAAAATACCCAAGAAGAAGAAAATTCAAATCCTCAAATAAAAATGGTCAGACCCAGGTATTTCTCTGCAACATGCTTTGATATTTTAGTAATCTTCCCAAACAATCCAAATTCTTTAAATAGGACAGTGTTGTTGTTCTCCTTTATTTTAGAACAAGAAGATATTGTCGATAGTTATGGTAATAAAATATTCCTGAAGTCAAAAAATAAGATTAGTATAATCTTCCTTTACTTGAGTCTAGATTTTTAAAATCTATTAGACAAACAGAAGTGAATTTACATGTAAAAGGTAAAGGTATTTGTCTAGCCTTTTTACCATTCTTTGAAAAGTCAGATTGATATTGTTGTACGTTCCCATTTCAACTATGATCTAGGTGTTGTATATTAGTTTCCTTATTAGATACCAGACCTTAGGAATGGAAAAAGCTTTGTTCTGTTAGTTCAGAGCATTTCTAGATAAATATGGTTTTTATTATGTGCATCCCAATTTTCTTTGAAGTTCAAATGATGTGTTTATTACTAAAGCTTTAATGATTTGTATAGAAATAAAAGGTATAAATTTGCTTCCAGGGTCCATATATGCTACCATATTGTCTAGATGTATTTTTCATCTAACTAAATCTGCAGTCAGTTGTTCAAAATTAGATTATGTAGTTAGGTTTCCAAGATATCCAAGTTATGTACAGGAATTAGGAAGCACTGTAAATACAGAAACTGTATAAGATGTTTTCCAACTATTTTTGGGCATTTTGAGTCCCATAAATTTCAAAAGGAAAAACATGAGTTTAAATTATTTCCAAAACGTGCATACAGGTGTCCTATTCATTTTTGTTCTGTTTCTCTTAAACCTGTGTATCGATATCAATGTTTTTCTGTAGACCCAGTTTAGGTCTACCTCCTATTTTCCCAACTATCCAAATTGAGCCTCCTCTGAGAGAAACTTTGGAGTCCCTAAATAGAGAAGCTACCTAGATTGCTCAAAGCAGATTGATGAATGCTCTAAAATCAAAAGAAGAGAACAGTCGACAGTATATATTGGATGGAGATTGGCCACCAAAAATATCCTATTCCGCAATATGCCCACGCAATTGGAAGAAGCTGACAGTCCAAAATGGAGCACGTACTAATCACCTCATTTATGATATTAGCTCAGAAAAAACCCAGAAAGATGAAGTGAGACAGCTAAATTAGTTACTTCATTGGACCACTTCTGTTGAAAAGCATACTTCAGCCATGAAATCCTAGCTCAAAGAAATAAAAAAGATTTTCGATATATTGGCTGTAAAGAAAAAGGAGATAACAAGTAAGAAGAAGGAAGAAGAAATAAGAAGAAGCAAGAAGAAATATTTATGAAACCATTTAAAATTATTTGATAATCGGGAAGCATATAAGAAAAAGAACGTGGTTGAGTCCTTGAAATTATCTAATTTCCCTTAAAGAAATCTGCCCAATATGGAGAAGTTTGTGATGAATTTTGTGGTATTGGATAAACCTTGATGATGAGAGCTACCCCCTGAAAAATATGGTATGAGGGATATTGGAATTGATATTCCCATTTTAAGCATTGATAACATATCTCCAAACAAAGCCATACACGAAATTGTTTCTTGGATTTATAATTGTACTCTAGTTCAAGCAGTCAAGTGATGGACAACTGATGATATGGTTACACAAGCAATAGGACTATTACAAGGTAAAGCCATATACTGGTGGGAGCATCTGACTGATACAAAAAATATGGCAATAGCAGATATAGGCCTATCTCAGTTGGGGTCTATATTAGTTGCTGAATTCGGTATGAAAGCTTCACCTAAGAATTACATTCATTCCGTTTTTGTCCGAGAAAACATGAAATATCAGAAAAATGGACAGTAGAATGTACTAGGAGGTTCAGGAGTTAAAAGAAGAAGTTCAGAAGTTGCCGCCTCCATCTTCTGTCTATTGTGGATCATTTATTCTTCCAACAGATGCTTACTTAGATGCTTGGCCAACAGTTTTATTAAAAAAAGATGGCAGAGAAGAAAAAATATGCTCATATGCGAGTGGCCAATTGAACCATTGGCCAACAAAAAAAAAAAAAAAAGGCTGCACTAAGGGGCATAGAGATATTGTGTTTTAGCCTAATTGGGGAAAGTTTCATATTAAGAACAGACTCTTCCTATCTGGTTAGTATTATGAAATAGAAAATGATAAATAGCCCGAAACTACAATGCTGTGCATGATGGCAAATCTCAGAACGGTACCTAAAACAGAAGATTGGCCTAATTATTCTTTAGAAACACTTTTTGCTAGACAAATATCCTGCCAAAAAATAAGAAGAATGTTTCCTACAATCCATTAAGAACCAGGACATTATAGAAGAATGTTTCCTACAAGCCATTCAGAAACAGGAAATTATCCTTATGTGGACTGTTTTCTTACATTTGCTGGAAGGATAAGTATTATAGTAAATAATAAATAATTTAAGATGGCTATATTTAGAATCCAAAATCATTTCATGGCTTATTCAAAAGCAAGTCCTTGACGATTTAATTTTGTTCGGAAGACAGTTATATGCTAATAAGTCGGCCAGGGGTTTCCTTGATAAACCTCTGGGATATGACTGCTGGGAAGATGACCTTTGCTATTATTTCCAGTGAATTAATTTTGTAAAAGAGAGCATCACCTGAAGATATAGGGATGTCTTAATCGATCAAGAGCTGGTGGAACAAAAGCCACCAAAAACTAAAGAGTTATTGGGAATATTCTATTAGCAACTGCAAGGTTTTAGTCTCTGCAAAAAAAAGAGAAGGATTCTGTATACTTCATAAGGAGAAATATTGGAAATTACTAGAGTCTGATGATGACAAAAAAGTTTTTGATTTTGTAAAAGTCATGATGCAAATCACATATGGGAAGTTGAAGAATTAGGCTGATTGAAATAATTCTTTTGTTTATTAAATAAATTATTTTCAAGGGCATGGATGTAATTTTTTTATTTGTTTATGGCTGATTTATGACTTGAGGCATGAAAGGGGTTAAAAAGGGATATAATTTAATGTGATGGGTAGGATGGAGCTCTCCTTTTTTTAGGATTAATGTGGCCCTTTAGTTGGTTAGGACTTTCTTTATTAGCTTATATTGGGAGTTGTGTGGGATAGAGAATTAATGAGATTAACATGAGTTAAAAGGGGGAAGTCCTATTTTAGTGGGCATGGAGGAGGAGCTCTGAATTTTGTTTCAAATTTCAGGGCTTAGGCTTGACATTCAATGAACTGACTTTTGCTAGCTTCTTGTTGGCATTCGCAGCTTTTGTCATTCTTGAACATGTAAACCAAGCCCACGCTTTCATGCTAAATTGGAGACCTCAAACGGCTTTGAATCAGAGAAAGAAGACACGCCTGTATACATAAGCCTAAGTTGCAGTTTCACTAATATTTTGCACCCTGCTATCAGTTGTGAGGCCATATCTTTCTTCCTTGCACTTAAAGGATGTAATCAGCTGAGCCTTGAAGATGTAGTCATAGCAACTGCCAGGTTCTTGGGTTCTTGGGCACACTAGATGAAATATTTGTCGAACTTGCTAATGTTTATGCAGTAGCGGTTTTGCCATTAGCTATGGGCATTGTCATCAAACATGAACCGCGTCCTAAAAGATTTTTGGGGATTAGTAAAGTTCGGTGCTGAAATCCTGTAGTCAGTTACTATTTGATTATTTCCAGGTTAAATCTTTCTAGACCGGACATGGGAGAAAGCTTTTTCGGTCAGGAATCAAAATTCTTCGGTGGAAAAAAATGCTTCTTCTTTAGCAAGGACAGTCGATTTTGAACTCCCAGTCAACAATGCATTTCTTGCCAAACATGCCAAATGGGCAACCATAATAGACACACCCAAAGTGTTTAGTCTCATGCTTCTCAATGAACAATTGCGTGGAGATGTAGGGCTTCACCATTGGCTAAGGGAGGATGATGATGCAACATCAAAAACCCGAGACAAGTTTTTTCAATACCGGGGAGTATAATGCAAATCGCATCCGAGAGGTTGAAGAATTAGGCTAATCGAAATATTTATTCTTTTTTTTTTTAAATTATTTTTCAGGGGCGTGGCATAAAAGGGGTTAAAAAGGGTTTTAATTTAATGCGGTAGGATGGAGCTCTGTTATTTTTAGGATTAATTTTATTTGGTTAGGACTTTCTTTATTAGCTTAAGGTTAGGAATTATGTGGGATGGAGAATTGATGAGATCAACGTGAGTTAAAAGGGTGATGTCCTGTTTTAGTGGGCTTGAGATATTTATTGAGAGATTGTTATGGGGGCTCACGTTGGGTTGGGAGAGGGAGAGATTTGGTTCAGATTTGAGAGATCACTTGAATTGCAGAAGGCCGGGGGGAGGGGAGAGAGAGAGAGAGATAAAGAGAGAGAGACGTGGAGGGAGATGCTCGTGTATGTTTTGGAATTGGACATTTTTGTGTAGAGTTTTTCTAAGAAACACGAGAGCTTCTTCTCCCAGTGGCTTCATTTATAACCATAGTCATTCTCTTTTTGTTATTGATTATATATTTGTTTGAGGATTGAAAAGAGGGTGGATTTAATTTCCCACCTTTCTTTCGCATTAAGTAGGATTCTCTTGGATTTTGCTTTTGTAAGATTGGGGTGACATCCCACTTTTTGTAAAGCTCCTCTACTTTTTCTTTTTTGCTTTTGTAAAAGTTGGGCAATGTGTCGCACTTTGTTATCTTTTATTTTATATAAACTAGATAGTAGGTAATATTTCTCTTTTTTTTTCGCCCACGGTTTTTAAACCACCTCTAGTATGTAAAGTTGGTTGCGCCTTGTAAAGTCAATAATTATGTCACTCTTATTTAGAGAATTCAAGAGTGAAATCTAAGTTGTGCCTTGAGGATATGGGTATTGAGAGACACTCAGTTTCTTAAGTGACCCTACCTAACCCTGTCCTAGTGCATCAATCTGAGTAACAATTTATTTTTAATTTTGCATTTAATGCACATGTGTTTCGAAAGCTAGTCTGTTCGAGAGGCTGAATAAGCATAAAAAAACCCTCCGGATAGACGTGGACAGTTTCCCAAAGTCCTCATCTATTTAATCTAGAGAAGCTCATTAGGTTTCTAGTCCCTTGGCGCAACTCCTTTCTAGGTGGCTCTACATCCTCTAACCTCATGTTGTTCTGTCTTCCTCTAAAAGGAAAAAAAAAGATCTGCTACCTTTCCTTATCTCGGTTATCTTTCTATCTAGTTTGTATAAAAAACTCTCAATTATCTTTCCTTGCCTCAGTTATCTTTCTTTGTCTCGTCTTTGTAATTCTAGGAAATAGAGGCTTGTTATCTTTCCTTGCCCCAATTATCTATCTTTGTCTAGTCTGTCTTAAAAATACCAAATTCTCTGTCTAGTCTATACATTAAAAATTCAGAATGTCTTTCCTTGATCTGTGTATTTTCCCCTGAATTTTTGTTTGTTTTCATTTTAAATGATGGGGAAATTCTTGGAACAATGTATTTTTTCTCTTTCTATAGTAAAATTACCAGATTTTTAAAAATGGTATAAGGGCCAATCTCATCCATGCTTATAGAGCCTAAAGGCCCACAGCGAGCTTGATAACCATCATCATCATCATCATCATAGCCTTTTTCCAATTAATTGGGGTCGGCTACACAAATCCTAGTTTGCCATTCTGCTCTGTTAAAGGCCATACCCTCAATGAGGCTATAAGTTCCCATATCTTTCTGAACTACTTCCAACCACGTTCTTTTGGGCCTTCCCTTTGCCCTTTGAAGTCATTCTATTGGAATTAACTCGCGTCTTCTAAAAAGTGTTGCACTTGGTCGGCGCCACACATGGCCAACCTACCTAAGTCTACTCTCTCATTTTATTGTCTATTGGTGCCATACTTAAATTCTCCCAAATAGATTCATTTCAAATTCTATCCCTTCTTGTCTTGCCACTCATCCATCTCAACATCCTCATCTCCGCTACTATCATTCTATGGGTATATTGTTTTTTGTTCGTCCAACATTCAGCCCCATAGAGCAAAGCTAGTCTTACAGCTAAACTATAGAACTTGCCCTTCAGCTTCATTTGTATGCGGCAATCACATAAAATGCTAATTGCACATCTCCACTTCGCCCGTCCAGCTCTAATTCTGTGTGCGACATCTTCCTCAAGCTCTCCATTTTTCTGGATTATCGACCTAAGATATCACAAAGTGCGGTCTTTTTTGTACTTCCTGGCCGTCAATCTTAACTACTTCCTCGTCTCTACTCCTATTATTACTAAACTTGCATTCCATATGTTCTGTCTTAGTCGGACTAATTTTAAAACCTTGGATTCTAGAGTATCCATCCAAAGTTCTAACTTTGTGTAGATGCTATTTCGGGTCTCATCGATGAAAATTATGTCCTCTGCGAACAACATTCACCACGGTACCTCATCTTGTAGGTGCCTAGTTAAGTCGTTCATAACTAAGATAAAGAGGTACGGGCTCAAGCTGATCCTTGATGTAGACCTATTGTCATTGAAAACTCGCTCGTCTCTCCACTAGTTGTTTGTGCACTAGTTAACGCGCCATTGTACATATCTCTCATCAAGTCGTTGTAGTGTCTGGAAACTCATTTGTTTTCCAACACTTGCCAAATCAAATCTCGAGGTACTTTATCATAAGCTTTCTTTAGATCAATAAAGACCATGTGGAGGTCTTTTCCTTTCTCCTTAAACTTCTCAATCAGTCGCTTAAGTAGGAAAATAGCTTCAGTTGTTGACCTTCCTGGCATAAAACCAAATTGGTTTTTAGATACACTTGTTTTATGCCTCAGTCGTTGCTTAATTACTCTCTCCCAGAGCTTTATAGTATGGCTCATAAGCTTGATCACTCGATAGTTCGCACAATTTTGTATGTCTCATATGTTCTTGTAAATAGGTGCCACAATACTTTTCCTCCATTCAGCTGGCATTTATATTTTTTTGTTCTCAACACCTTATTGAACAGCTTCGTCAGCCAGTCGATGCCAATCTCCCCCATGCACTTTCAAACCTCTATCGGTATACCATATGGTCCTAAAGTCTTTCCTATCTTCATCCTTTTCAAAGCTTCTTTCACTTTCGACATCTTAATCCTATGAATGTATCTATGACCTCCGCCCTCATTCGTACCACCAGTTTCTTCTACCGCTATGTTCCCATTGTATTCGTCATTTAATAATTTTTGAAAAATAAACTCTCCACCTTTTGTTGATCTCGTCATCTTTAACCAAGACCCTTTGATCATCACTCTTAATGAATTCAATATGATTTAGTTCCCTACACTTTTTCTCTCATTAATTTCATTAATTTGAACAAAATTTGCTGTAATGATTTTATCACTAATTTTCAATGGAACATTCAAGGCAAATTTTGTTAGTTTTCGCCTTCCATTCATGGTTTCGACTTTCTCTCCTTAGGGATATTTTATCCATTTTTTTTTTGTTCTTTGACACAAAAATTTATATTATCATGTCTCTAAAAATAGCTCAATATTTCTCCGATTTTCTTCAATAGGTATTTTAGCAGGTACTAGTAACAGATTTTGAGTGTATACCATTTTTTTTATTTGATAAACATGGTCTTCTGAATGGCCAATTTCTTCAGGTTTTATCCAATAGCTTCCGAAAATCCCCTTTGTTGTCAGTTTTAAAACTTTTCTGTATATTTTTGAATTTTCAGTTCATCTGAAAAGACAAACAACTGGTCATCTGAATTAGATAGAGAGCTAGGACAGCTTGTACCTTCAATTATTTGTAGGAGCTAGAAGTTTCATTAGGAGAAATCCACCATTGATTTACTTTTTAGGAGGAAATCTTAAGACCATATTGACATTTAAGGGAACAATTTTATTGGTTTCCACCGAAGATTCTTGATCTTCTTTGTAAGGGGGCCAAGACTTCACATTAATTTCCTCTTTATCCCAAAATGTATGTTGTAAAGTAAGTTCTTAGTTACACGGATTCATTTTGAACAAGAAAATTAAATATGGAAGGAAAACGCACTAAATCCCACCGCTCTGCTGACAGAAAGGGGAGAGAGAGGACTCTTAGTATATCTTCTGTTTACAGATTCTTTTTGAAGCTCTCACATATGCGGTGCATTGTGAAGTCCCCACACATGCAGTGTATGTAGTGTGCCTCAAGGCATATCTGCATTGATTCAGCTGCATAATTGTATGTTTATTATTGTTTGTAGATATATTGTCTTCAGCCTGTAGAAGGCATTTGTTACCTATATATTCTTCAATCAGTGATGCACTTCTTTTAACAAAATTATAGATACTCTTTGTTGCGTCTCTATGATAACCATGTAAAATGTGTTCAGGTTGTTAATCGAATTAGCCAACAAATCATTGAGGAATTACATTTCGATCATTCCCCAGAATCAACCGCCAGGGGGATTATTGGATTGTGTAGTGATGCCACAGCCGGAGTGTTCTATGCCTATGACGAAAATTCGATCTTTGAGGTTTACGAGATTTGGTGGTTTCTTGCGTTTAATTACTTTGATCCTGTTCCTCTACTTGATCGATTTTTAAGTTGAAAATTTGTTTCTCTTCTGTTTATTGTACTGCAGGTTTCAGTTCGTGATGAGGGCCAAGATATGTGGAAAGTTTATTTAGATTTGAAAGAATATGCTGCGGCATTGGAGCACTGTAGGAATCCATTCCAAAGAGATCAAGTATATCTCGTGCAGGTAACTGCTTATCCTCTCTATACACCTTTAGGGCATGTTTGGATGACAATTAATTTTATCTAGAATAGACTATCTTATCGAAAACTATTATACTCTGTAGAATATTATTTTATTAGCTGTTTGGTACATGTATTATATTATATCTAAAGCTATCTAATTATTTAACTTTTGTGGTGATTTTTAGCTATTTTTAGTTATTTTTGGCTAAAAAATGTGACTTTCAATAAATTACTTTGAATAAAGTAAAAATAGTTTTTCATTAAAAAAAACTCATATTTAAAACTACCTATAAGATTATATCTCATATAACTTTATGATGTATTCTACCAAACAACAAATAATCTATTATCAAGAATTAAACAATGAATTATCAGTGATAATGAGTACATCCAGACGTGCCCTTACATTGTTGTAGGTTGATCACAATATGCAAATTATCTGATCTCTGATCCTATTAAGAATATTAGTTATCCTTCATGGGGTAATGGTATGATTTCAGGCTGATGACAATGTAAAAATGTTTGATGCTGTCCTCACTGGATGATTATTTTAAGGGATTGCATACTATAAGATCATTACCTTTGGTACTAGAAGGTCACCAATCACTCCTAGTTGTCTAGTATGAAATCTGACAACTAGTTGTGCTTCATAAAATTCGATTTTTTTTTTTGAACTTTGAGTTTGGTCAATAGGATGCTCCCCATCGGACTAATTTCACATCTTAAGGGTAAAAGTGAATGTGGCCTCAATGTACGAAAGATAAGTAGTCTTATTATATAATGTTCCTTATTTTAATCGTCTTTTATGGAATAATTACCAAATCTTGGGTTGGGTATAGAGGGTCTGCATTTGTTCCAGATGAGAGAGGTGATGACTAATGCATTTGATTTCCTCTTAACATAGAATAATGATAGCAATTATGGTACAGGCTGAAGCTGCTTTCTCTTCAAAAGATTTTCATAGAGCAGCATCCTTCTACGCGAAGGTAAGGTGTTGAAATCTCCTTGTAGCCCATTTTTCTGAGACTTAGTTTAAATATTCTCTCCCATATTTATATATATGTCTAGAATCTGAATATGTTGACTCTGAATATGTTGACTTTTTTGTGGTAATGGTTGTGACTTGATTGTCTTCTCACTTTGTCTCTGATCTTCTCTTTTAACATATAAATTCTAGTTAATTGATGTATATAATATGTTTTGGACCTTTTGGTGGTAGTATAAGATATGCATTAATAATATTTTTGGGTGAGTCAGTGGGGAGAGGGCCTCTACCCTTCGTAGGAATTGAGCAGCATTGCAAATCGTCAAGCGCTAAACAATTAAGTCTCGGCTCTTTTCGGATGCAGTAATGCTTAGTTTAACTGTTTTTCTATAATGGTGTTAAGCTTTATCTTTTTTTAGTTTAAATACATGAATCCTGTCCTTTGGTTACATAAACAATGAGTGACAATAAAATTTGATACGAGTGTGCTTCGTAATATAATATTCTAAATGATTTAATGTGTTCCGTCATGGTTTTTCTTGTTGAAACTTTTGGTAGGTTCATCAATCTCATTGCACCATCTAAAGACTGCCTATTCAAAATTCTTGACCGTTTGTTTGAAATTCTGTGATTAAATTGAAGTTTCTGAAATAAGGAAAAAAAAAATCTTCCAATAAAGCTATGTTCTTCTAGTCAGTTGTGCTTCCATTAAAAAGAAGCAACGCTATTAATAACCAACATGGAATATTACAAAATGGATTCAAGATTCGACAGCCAACCCCAAATAATTGGGATAAGACTCGGATGATGATTGCAAATATAACACATGGAAAACGAAGAACACTGTGGCTATAATTGTTTTGAGTGTGAATTTTGTGTTAAAGGTCTGAGGTGTTACTGTGTTAGAATTAGGCTGTGTTTGGAAGGTCGATGCATTACAGGCCATTATCCCTACTAATGTGTTAGCATTCAATGGCACATGGTTTGCCAAACCCTTTTGCTTTGGAGAGTACTTGCAAAATGCTGTTAATATGTTTATGTTGCGATAACTGGTGTTCTACATTTCATTTGGGAAGGACCATAATCCCTATTTTGCATTATTGTATGGCTTGGAATGGGTTGGCACAGCTAGTGCATTGGCAATGTCAGCTTGTTGTGGTCCCTCACTGATAATAACCTAAATTTTGTATGAATAGAACTTAATTTTTATTTCCTTTAGTCTATGGGACCATGTGTCAGTTAAATTTAAAACTCATTTTACCGATAAAAATTGATGAAACTGTACAACCATTTCATTTTTCTCCATTATGTTTCTTTTTTAACCCATAAAAATTGAAGCTTGTTCCGTGAGGTGTGAAGGACGTCCTGAAGCAAAAGAGGCTCAGCTAATGTGCTGGACTGTCATGTCCTGTTTCACATTTTACCGCTTTATTGTTGGCTGTGAACTTTTTATGGTTCAGAAAGATTTTGGAAATTTTAAAGAGCTTCATGTGGTATATGAATTTTCAACAGTATTTCATCTAGACTACATTTTCTTTCATACTTTATTATCAATTTTGAAAACTGTCTTGTTCAAATGCAGGTGAATTATTTGTTATCATTTGAAGAGATCACTTTGAAATTCATTGGAGTAGGTGAACAGGTGAATATAATGCCTAATGGATTGGATTTAGACATTTACATCCACTTGCATTGTGTCATCTACTATTGTTCTATTTCTATTTTCCATAATAGTTTCTTCATCTACATCGTTTTCTCATTGAGTTGTCCATTTCTCTCTCATTGTATAGGATGCCGTGAGGACTTTCTTACTAAGGAAGCTTGATAATCTTGGTAAGGAAGATAAGTGCCAAATGACGATGATCTCAACATGGGTTACTGAGCTGTACCTTGACAAGGTTGGGCCTCTATGTATGGTTTATGAGAGCTGTTTTTGTATTATTGGTTGTTGTTATATTACTTTTTTTGTTTTTGCAGAAGTTTGATGAACATGTTATGTACTCTTTGGCATTAGCTTAGTAGATTCAGCAATACCTTATTCCTTATATTTAGCTTACCTTTGTGACTTCTATGTATAAGTGCATTGTGTACAAAATATATTGAATGGCTTATCTGCTAGGAACCATGTGCCAGTCAAATTAGCATGAAACAGCACCTGGTGATATTAGGAACCATAATTCTTTTATAAACAATGCATTGATTATGTATTGAGTCAGGAAAACATTTTTTAAGCCCAAAAAATGGGCCTGAAAGTTATTGGCTTATGCCATTGATTAACTAGGTCAATGTGAAGAAATTTGAAGTTTGTGGTCATGAAAACTATTAACATCGCAAATGCTATTCAGTGTATGGAATCTATCGCTGGTGAAAGGGTTCATATTAGAGCTGGGTTACATACAGTTAATTATGACTAATTTTTATTAGCCAAGAATGGGAGAGCTCTAAGCTAATCTCTATGAAGAATTTGATTGGGTTAAATAGAGTCGTTGGCCTTAGTTATCATGTTAATGTTGGGATTATTAGAGGTTATGGTACATTCTGTTGATTATGGCTAGTATTTAGGCCAAGAAGGGGAGAGATAAAGAGAAATATACCAGAAGCCCTTGATTGGGTAAATATAGGGATGTCAATAAGCCATGCAGCTTCCGAGTTGACTTGGCTTGGTTTATAATGAGCCAAGCTGAGCTGTGTTTTTTGACTTGACAAGCGGAGCCAAGCTGTGAAGATCTGGTATATTCCTAGTTAAATCTCTCTACAAGCTTCTAGCCCCCTGCCAAGAAGCCCTCAGAATGAGCCTAAAGTTTGAACCATCAAAGCCCCACCAAAGTTTCAAGCCCTTAAGTGATTAGTGTCATTGAAAAAAGTCTTAACATGTTGCCGGTCCACAAAGGCCAATTGCCAGCCACCTTGATGGGCTTTCTGCCTTATTTCAGCCATATCTCCTCCATTCTTGGGTCTTTTGATTAAAAATTTGAGGAAAAATGATCCCATTCATTTCTCTACAAAATCAAGTACTTTTTTTGGGGTATTGCTCCAGGATTCAAGAGTGAATTAATGAACTTGAGGCTTCAATCAGGCCTGTAGCCTGGACTGCATGATATTTTCATGATATCTCACTCGTTCTTCTGTCTTTTGAGATGAAATTTGAGGCAAAATCTTCCTTAATCGATTCTTTACAAATCCAAAGCAAGCTTGGAGCAAGTCGGATCAACAATGGGAAGCAACTTGAGCCGCAATGTCAAATCATGGAGGGGCTGCTGCACACTGCCATACAGTGAGCAGTATTGCTTGATCAATCCAATTCTCCCAGGATATGACATGCTTTTGCATGGGATTTGGACCAAATGATATCAAGCTCAATCCCCCATATTACCGATTGCATAACCAGTCTCAATAAACCTCAGATCCTAAGCAATTTAGCCCAAGGAATAGTCGATTCTCTGCTTCAAACTGCCAACCGCTGGTGGGATAGAATGGGCCAAATCTTGTCTCCACAAAAGTGGACATTTTGCACCAAATATTGTCTCCACATAAGTGGTCATTTTGCACCAAATCTTGTCTCCACATAACTGGTCATTTTGCACCAAATCTTGTCTCCACAAAAGAAGTAATATGTCCAAGATGTGGGAGGTATGAAGTCCACGTTCTTGAGGACACCTGTCCCAATTCCGAACGTCATGCAGGCAATCCACTTCCTCAGGGACACTTGTTTCACTTCACTAAAGTGAACATGCATTGATATAATTTCAGTAACTGGCTTTATCCATTCACTACTCTGGTAATTGCTCCCACTACGAGCAACTGTCTCCACCAAGAGACATACAAGGATCTATATAAATGCCGAAGGGACCTCTATGAAAAAACAACAGAGGCAACAGGATAATAAAGGTGAGAAGGAAAAGGAAAAGGAGACTACGGAGGTGTCTTGTAGCGGAGCAAGACAAGCATGTCAGATACAAGGAAGACCGAGGAGTGTAAGGGGTAATACCCACAATGTATTATCTTATCTAATTCCTTTTCCTCTTTCTCTTGATTTCCCCCCCCCCCCTTCCAACAATTTCCAACAAGGTAATCATTTAAATGGAGATGTTCTGATCTAAGGTTCCATTGGATGTGAAATAAACAGTATATACGGGTACCTTGGAAATGTAATCCCCAAAATCTAAGTTAGAAAGATCCCTTCACCGGACGAGCTTCGTTTTGTTCAAATGTGTCTGCATCCTTGCGAAAGTTGATGTATACATTTTTTAAGCGAAGGGTTCTATTCAGGATTTTATTTGTAGCACGACTAGATGAAAATAGCTCCTATGTGAATGGGAGTTCCCTCAAGATCAATCAGAGGACAAAGGGAACCCGAAGAGTTAGTTAGGCACACACAATTCAAACTCATGACCTGGGAACATACAATTCTAACCCATGAAAAACTAGAAATATCGCGTTACTATTTTGGAAAATCCTGACATTTTGAGTTGGAACTTAGCTAGTTCTTGATATAGAAGTAATTAAATTTGCATTTGGAACTTGGACATAATTTTAAGGTCATTATTCTTGGTGGGGCATATATATAATCATGAGCTCGCAGCAAAATCATTTTGTAATTCTGCTATTTTTTCTTTTAGATTAATCGACTATTGTTGGAGGATGACACGGCCGGTCTTGAAGCTTCAACGATTGATAGTGGAAATTCAGAGTATCAAGCTATTCGAATGGAATTTCAGGCATTCCTGAATGATTGCAAGGATTTTCTAGATGAAGCAACAGTAGTAAGACTACTAGAAAGGTAATCTTACTTGTGAATTTCTTGTTTGGTTCTAATAATCTATCGAGAAGATTGTAAATCTGTAGTGCAAAAAATTGAAATAGTGTAGTGTCTCTGATATAAATGTATATCCACCCTATGTAAGCCTATATAGACCAACTTAATATCCATAAAAAAAAAGTGGACAAAGTCTAGAACTTACAAAAAGGTATTTATATTTCCCCTTTCCCACATTGTTTATTATGCATTGTTGACAAAAGTTGATTTCACAATAAACGGTATTCTTATGCTTGCAATTTATGTTATGTTAAGATTAGGGTATTTTTGTGACTAGGATTTATTGAGAGCATTTTAATGCATAGAACGGTATATCGGAGAGTCCTACTTTACCTCTACCTCCATTATGTCCAACTTGTTGATTGGATGATGATGATCACCATGCCACATTTTTCATGTGGTTGCACAGATGATAATGTACTTTATGTAATCATATTTAGGTATTTCTGTAAAGGAGGTGCACAAATACCACTATAAATAGCATGCTTAATGCTACTATTTTTTCACTTTTATTTTTTGTGCTGTATATTTGACATTTTGAAGCTGGAAGGTATAGATCTTTTAAGACACAATCTATTTTGCAGTTATGGTAGAGTAGATGAGTTGATCTATTTTGCGAACCTCAAGGAGCAGTATGAGACTGTGGTTCACCATTATATTCAGGTATGATACCCTTTAATTTGTGGTATACTCTTCTAATGGAATGTGCATTTCCTATTAATTTGTAAGATATTTGATGTATCAATCCAATGGTGCCACTATACTTTCTCGAAAGGTTTTATATCAGATGATTATTCTGTCAAACTAGAAGGCTTATATGGAGGTTAAACACAGAATATTTTAGGAGTTCTAAGGCAACCAGTTTATCATTTAGGATACATTTAGAAGGTAAGAGAACTACATTATTGGAAGGTTCAATATTAAAATGTTCCTTTAAACTAGAATGCTCATGTGTAGAAGTTAGATGCAGTCTGGATTTTGGGTAGGCTGATAAGGGGCCTAAGATATTTCATCACTTGAATAAAAGCAATGGTTGAGATGCTTGTGAAATATCTGTGTAGTTTTTGGGTAAGCGGTTACCTGGTTATTTCTTCCACTGTGTCAAAGCAACAGGTGCGCAACACCTAGTTCTAAATTGACCCCTGCTCCCAAAGTTTATTTTTATTTAAAAAAAAGTTGCAGGCACCACAGGCTGCTAAACATACACATTGCACTTCATCATGCAGAGAACATGATCTTTTGCTACACTTCCTTATCTCGAACATTATGTGCGCATGATCTTTTGCTAAACTTCCTTATCTCGAACATTATGTGCAAGGATAGCTGAATGAAAATATCTCCTGGGTATTATGTTTGGCTAAGGGTTAAGTTTCTTTGAATATGAGATTGTAGCTTAGTAATACAACATTATTAACTTGTAAAATTGGGAGCATTTTGTCAATAATCGAGGTCATACTTTCTTGTTTTTGGACTAGCAAGGAGAGGCAAAGAAAGCATTGGCTGTGCTTCACAAACAACGTGTACCTCTAGAATTGCAGGTGTGTGATTGATCTTTTCAAGCTCTTGATGTTAAATCTTATTTATTTCCATGCATACAATTTCTAGCTTAATGTGCTAGTCATGTAGCTTCTTTACCTCGTTTCTGAAAGCCTATTTCACCATAATAAAAAGTATTACTTTGATCCATTTATTGATACTGTATGTCTTGCTGTTTTGCAGTACAGATTTGCTCCAGATCTGATAGTGCTTGATGCATATGAGACTGTTGAACTGTGGATGGCTACAAAGAATTTGAACTCAAGAAGGCTGATCCCTGCAATGATGCGCTATTCTAGTGAACCTCATGCGAAGTAACTTTTTTTATGCATTTCAATTTCTTGTTTTTATCTGTGCTTGCAAGAAGCAAAACTTGCCTTTCCTGCCTAATTATATCAACTTCGTTGTTCTTTGTATGTGGCATCACATACAATATTATTAAACCACCGCCTTTCACTACTTACCTTGAATTTATCTGATGAATACTGTTAACAAATTTTCTCTTTTATTTTTGTCTGCAGTAACTTTGATCGTTTCACTAATATTTGTGCATGTTGACATTCAGGAATGAGACCCATGAGGTTATAAAATATTTGGAATTCTGTGTTCATCACTTGCAAAATGAGGATCCTGCTATACACAACTTGCTACTTTCTTTGTATGCAAAACAGGTGGGTTGGAGATCCTTAAGATTTGCACTTCCTTAACATTCACGCCATTGCATTTACTAATATTAGACCTGTGACATGGTGATGCTCCTCACATTAATTAACACTGTTAACCTAAATTCTTCTCTCAATGGGTTTGTGTTTCTATATACATACATAATACAGATGCGTACAGTATAGTAGAGTGTAGATATGCATGCATGCTTGTATTCTTACATGTATGCATGTATCTATGTTGTTACTTTGTATGAATTGCAGTATTTGGATGATATATTTAGAACCTTTTGAGCCTTCAAAAGGTCAAAGGACATTCTAACCCTTCAGATCCATAGCCATCATTTTATTTCATGGAAACCTTTTCATTTTAGGAAAGTGATGAATGAAATTGGTCCGTGTTTTTGAACAATCCATAAAACAAATAAATTTCCATACTCCTGGTTCCACTTAAGAAGTATAAAAAGAAAAAGAAAACAAGGAAAAGGCTATATTTAGAGGCTAATGCAGACTGTACTTTGAGATACTTGACAGGAGGATGATAGTGCACTCCTTCGTTTTCTCCAATGCAAGTTTGGCAAGGGGAGGACTTCTGGGCCTGAGTTCTTTTATGATCCTAAGTATGCTTTACGTTTATGTCTCAAAGAAAAACGAATGCGTGCTTGTGTCTACATATATAGCATGATGTCCATGCCTGAGGAAGCTGTGGCTCTTGCATTGCAGGTATGGATTATATATATATATATATATATATATATATATATTTTTTTTTTTTTTTTCTATTTAATGAAGTGTCATTCACCTTTCACACCTGTTTGTTTGTCGATTTATTGGCTGGTGCTCGTAGGCATGCATGCAGTTGGATTTGGTAAACTATATCTTACAATCACTGATAATAAATCCGATGAAATCGCTGTCTATAGTTTTTCTTGTGGAAATATGAATTAAAAACTGTTCTTACATGGGAAATCATATCGAGTGTTCTTAGTAGTGAAATCTATTATACTAATAAATCTTGTATTGTCATATATTTTTTACATTTAAATTGAAACATAAAAATATTTTGTTTCGTCATGTCTTCTTTTGGGTGGGGGGAATTTTTTTTTAAATCACTATTTCTATGTTATGTCCGACTTCGATGTCCATGTCTCAAGGATGATTTCTATAAAATAATGCTACTCAGTAGAATTAAGTTTGTGCTATTTTTTTGTTTATTCTATAAGGAACAATATTTTTTGGCTTGCTTCAGACATTCTTTATTTCATTTTCTTATCTAGATAGATTTTGCACAATGGCATGCCATGGCAGATTGTAGACCTTTATGGTTTTCGTGTACCTTTTTCTATGTTTTCATCTTTTGATCTATTTATCTCATTATTGGAAACTATTGAAGTGGCTCTTTTGTTTATTGTTTACAGACCTACTATATTGGCTATTATCTTTGAGTGAACAATTTGATATTTATAAAGTTTGTTCCTAGCTACAAATTGTTTTGGCTTACATATGAATATGATCAATCTGATATCTACTAATATTCTAATTGATTTATGCTCTAATTTTGGAAACCTTCACAATGTGTGTGAAACATTTCTGATTGACTGCATCCCTAGGTAGATCCAGAGCTTGCTATGGCAGAAGCAGACAAGGTTGAAGATGATGAAGACCTAAGGAAGAAGCTTTGGCTTATGGTTGCAAAGCATGTCATTGAACAGGAGAAAGGAGCAAAAAGGGAAAACATACGGAAGGCAATAGCATTTCTTAAGGAAACCGATGGCCTTTTGAAAATTGAAGATATCTTGCCATTTTTTCCAGACTTTGCGCTTATTGATGATTTCCGGGTGAGCTTTTCGCATATCTTTTACATGCCTAGGGTTTTAAGACATTTTTTAAGAGCTTCAAAGCCAATGAAATGGAAATGTTTTGCACACTGGACTACCCTTCAAGAAGCAGATGTAAGTGCAGTGTCAGTGCTACCGTTAATAGACAAGTGACAAGTCACGCTTTGATCAAGTACCAAATTTTACATTAGCCTACCCTGTCCTTTGGTATTGTGATCCGGTTATGATCGTTAACTGCCCATCTGTTTACTAGATTTGAAAATTCAATATTGTATAATAAAATAAGGACTTTTTTATGTAAGAATTTATTGTGTTGCAGATGTTTATTCTATCGTGAACAAATTATCTAACAGCCCATTAATTTAATAAATGATGATGATCATCATCATCGTCAAAGCCTTTTTCCAACTAATTGGGGTTGGCTATACAAATCCTGGTCCACTATTCTGCTCTATTAAGGGCCATTCCCTCAGTTAGGCCATAAATTTCTATTTCTTTTCTCACTATTTCCAACCATGTCCTTTTGGGCCTACCCTTTACTCTTTTTGAGCCTTCCACTTGAACTAACTCGCACCTTCTAACATGTGTTATATTGGGTCTATGCCATACATGGCCAGCCCACCTAAGTCTACTTAAAAGTTTAATATTTAAAACAATTTAAGAAATTACCACTTTCTTGGGGATTTGAGGTTGTTCTTTCTGTTCTGTTTTCAATCAAGTGTGGCATTCCAGCATGCAAGACTAGAAACAGATTGTCAGGCATGCTGCAAACACATATTTGTGCATTATTTCTTTTTTAAAATACTTCTTGCAACCCACATGCATAAAGAAAATTACTTCCATCGACCCACATGCATATTTTTTAGATCCATCATTCATGTCAATTCGTATTAACTGCGGCTTTTATCTTTTGTATTTGTAAGATTCATTAGCATCTATGCATTCATTTTTTGTAAAGCTAATTCATCCACTTTTGTATCTTGTAGGAAGCAATCTGCTCATCACTGGAGGACTACAATAAGCAAATTGAGCAACTGAAACAGGAAATGAACGATGCAACTCATGGGGCCGATAATATAAGGAACGACATCAGCACTCTAGCTCAAAGATACGCTGTTGTTGATCGTGATGAAGAATGTGGGGTATTGGGCATTTTAACTTCAATTGATAATTCGTGCATCTGGCTTCTGATTTCTCCTAAGTTAAATTTGTTCTGCTTGATCAACTAGAATTTAAGCACTTCTGGCAGGTCAGGAATGTAATTCGGCAGATTCTGTTGGTTTCATCCTGGACAATCCAGATAGTCGTTCTCTTATTTTCTTTCCCGTATTGTGAAACTTCTTTTTAGTCTTATTTTGTCCTCTTTCAGAGAATAATTTGGGGTTTGGTGCCGACCTTGTTAGTGTAATTGTATTCAAAGGAGTTTCAGGCAGGAACTTCAATAGAATCCAGTCTTATTCCTAAAACTAAACCTGATTCAAAGGAAAAAGAATTGGTTCTTTGATATACTCCTTGGTGCTTTGGTAGCTTATAAAATTTGACGGTTTTGATAGACAAATGCAATCTAAGACTGCAGGCTTTTAAGTCCGGCTTGTGTCTGTTGATAACAGGACTTCTCTGGCTCTGCTAATGTCTTTCATTGTTCTCAATTGAATTTTTTTTGATGTTTTACTTGAAGTTTCATGAGTTTATACTCAATTAGGCACATGTAACAATGGTTCTAAAGTTGTAAATCCGAAAGGATCTTTAACCTCCTTCATCAGTTGTTTCTAACAGTACCTAACCAGATTTTTGCATCACATTTGAAGGGATGTGGACGTAAGATTTTGACATCTGGAGGTGCACATAGGATGAGAGGCTATACATCTGTGGGGCCAATGACTCCATTTTACGTGTTTCCCTGTGGGCATGCCTTCCATGCAAACTGTCTCATTGCCCATGTCACCAAGTGCGCAGATCGAGCCCAGGTAATTGCCACCACAAAACTAGACTTTCTGTACTAATTTTTGCTCAATAAATTGGTTGTTTTTGGGGGGGGGGGGGGGGGGGGGGGACAAAAGGAGGAACATTGAAAGTACTCTGGATCCTTTTAATGAGGTGAAAATGGTTCGCATTGGTTGCCTGAGGATGCAGCTTAGCTTTGATATGCTTCTTACTAAGCTTAGGTGACTATGAGTCTATTGCATTGAAAAAACCCCCGTCTCCGTTTTTTTTTTGGGTAGATCCCTTCTCCATTATTTGATTGCAAAAACTGTATTTCCAGAATCTGACCAACTACTCTTCATTCCCCATAATGAGAAGAGAAAGGTGCCTTTAATTTCTTTCAGAATGATCAAGGTACTCTAGATTTAGTCAAAAAAAATGAACATATTAAATAATAAAGAAATACTAAAACTAAACTGCCTTTTGTTCCCAAAATCAATATTTCTTTTGTTTTTGGCAGGCAGAGTATATATTGGATATGCAGAAGAAGCTTAGTTTACTTGGTAGCTCAGAGACAAAGGTTTCCTCCAAGGGTTCTACAAGTAACACTAATGAGGACCCTCCCACATCCAGCATAACACATGCGGACAAGGTTCATAACTCCAATTCCTAGTCTCATCCATCATAATGTAGAGAAATAGGTGAAAACAAGGTTGCATTATTGTATGGCTCATTCAGAACAGAGTAACAAAGAAGAACGATAAAAGGAAAGCAAAATTATTAGATAAACAAACAATACGGACTAAGATTTCTCAGAATAAACAGTAAAGACGTGTTTTGTTAAAATCTCATCTTATAATGGTGTTTTTTTTTAAAGAACATATAATTGGAAATGTATATGATGAGACCATTTACTTTTGGTATAAGAAGGTCACAATCATTGTCAATCATTGGATGTGAAAGTAGATGGGTGGTGATGTATCACGAATGAGCACAATGTCCGAAACGAATTTTTTTCGGACATTGTATAATCGGAATTTTTTTTTAAAGAACATATAAATGGAAATGTATATGATGAGACCATTTATTTTTGGTACAAGAAGGTCACAATCATTGTCAACCATTGGATGTGAAATCAGATGGGTGGTGGTGTATCACTAATGAGCACAATGTCCAAAACAAATTTTCTCGAAAGCTGTGATATATTTTAATGTTAGATTTTACATCGAATGACTAAGAAAAGTTGTGACCTTCTTATACCAAAAATGAACTGTCTCATAGTATACGATCCCTCTATAATTACCTGAAATTAGGTGGGAGAACCAAATTTAGGATATGTAACTGCCTGAATCTCTACTATCTTTTTTAGCATATCAGATCAGTTCTTTGTTTCTTTTCCATCGAATTTATGAAGAAATACCACTTGATTTCAGCTGAAGTCTGAGTGCATCAACCCAATTAGTTTAATGACTAAGGGCAGAACCGAGATTTGCTTCAATCTACCATACTCTCAAGCGTTCATGAATATCTTCACTCCCCTCACTACAAATGTTTACCTTTGTGCTTGAGGTTTAAGAAACCTTCCAGTATTATGCACCCGTGTGTAAAGGGCATGTTAAATCTGAAAAAAAAAAACACTTGTATACATTATCTTAATAATCACTTCAAGACATTGTGGTCCATGGGTCGATTTTGGTCAAGGGAATCCACCAATGCCAAAATGCCTCTTGACTATGTCTGGAAAAATAAAAAACACCTGACATGCTCTATCTCTCTCTCACACAATATCATGATTTGTAGCTCCGGTCACAACTAGATGATGCTGTTGCTGGTGAGTGTCCGTTCTGTGGTGAACTGATGATCAGAGAGATTGCTTTGCCATTTATACTCCCTGATGAGGCTCAAGAGGTGGCTTCGTGGGAGATAAAGCCACAGCTCGGCAGCCAGCGTAGCATGCCCATAGCGATTTAATACCCGAAATGTAAGAATTATGTTGTGTTTCTCTCTCTTTTTCTTTTTTATTGTTGTTGCAATGTATTGTAATATAATGCTGTCTTTTGATTTGTTGTACTATTGAGTATTTGGCCATCGGATAGCATAAGTAAAGGATTTGGAAATGTGCCACTGTCGCAAAGTGGTTGTATTGGTGGAGAGTGAGCACAAAAAATGATTTTGCATATTTCCTTATGGTTTTGATATTGAAATGGCTGCTTACTGATGGCTCGTGCACCTCTTCCCCTTTGGTTACTTCCAGCGTTTTTAAAAACGCCGAGTCGAACCGGACTCGCCCGGTTCGACTCGGAAATAGTGAAAAAGGAACCGGATCGCCCAAAAATCGGAAATCGTCCGGTTCTAGAGAGAACCGGACGATTCTGTACAGTGAATCGCCGATTCACTGTACGGAATCGGCGAGTCCGAACAGTGAATCGGCGATTCCGTACGGAATTTTTTTTTTTTTTTTTTTTTTTTGTAATCCATGATCGAATTTTTTGGTTTTTTGTAACCCATAATAGAATTTTTTGTAATCCATGATCGAAATGTTTGTTTTCTTTTCTTGTAATCCATGATCGATTTTTTTGTTTTTTTTTTTTTTTTTGTAACCCATGATAGAATTTTTTGTAATCCATGATCGAATGTTTTGTAATATATGATCGAAATGTTTGTTTTTTTTTTGTAATCCATGATTGAAATGTTTGTTTTCTTTTCTTGTAATCCATGATCGATTTTTTTGTTTTTTTTTTTTTTTTTGTAACCCATGATAGAATTTTTTGTAATCCATGATCGAATGTTTTGTAATATATGATCGAAATGTTTGTTTTTTTTTGTAATCCATGATCGAAATGTTTGTTTGTTTTTTTTTAATCCATGATTGAATTTTTTGTTTTTTGCTTTTTTTGTAACCCATGATAGAGTTTTTTGTAATCCATGATTGAATTTTTTGTAATCCATGATCGAACTATTTTTTTCTTTTTTTGTAATCCACGATTGAATTTTTTGTTTTTTTTGTTTGTTTTTTTTTGTAATCCATGATCGAATTTTATGTAATCCATGATCGAATTTTATGTAATCCATGATTGAATTTTATGTAATCCATGATTGAATTTTTTGAAAATTTGTGATTTTTTTTGTTTAATCCATGATCGAATTTTTTTTTGTAATCCATGATAGAATTTTTTGAAAATTTGTGATTTTTTTTTTAATCCATGATCGATTTTTTTGAAAATTTGTTTTTTGTTTTTTTTAATCCATATAATTCAAAGAGAAAACGAGAGAGATGATGATTCTGAGGCCACCCTATCCCAGCCATATTATTCACATATCGAGTCCCAACAGCAACAGTGTAGGGATGAGCACGAAATACTGTAAATTAAATGCTGAATGGCGGTTCATGCAGGGAAAGAACATATCAATATTCGCATATTCATTCAAAAACATGAAAATTCTTAATGGAGTACCCTCATTTTTTATTGAATTCCTAAAAACTAATATTTATAATGAATTTTAATAATTTTTTCGGATTTTTTTGAAGCTTTATTCTGACCGATTCACCCGATTCAGATCCGGATCGCCGATTTGCCGATCCGGATCGTCGATTCGCCGATCCGGATCGGTTTTTGAAAAGCCCGATCCGGGTCACCGATCCGGTTTTTAAACCATTGGTTACTTCCAAAGGATGATCAGCGCTATATTGATAGTACTCTTAGATGCCTTCTGACTTGTTATATTTGTGCTTTTCTTGTTGGCAAATGAGGACTTGGAGCCATGATTATATGCTTGAGACAAAGAAGATTTCCGTGGACTGTTTAGGGGGCCTTTTAGTGATTTTCTATTATCTATGTTTGCTATTGCAGCTTAGGGTTAGTGGGATTGGCCTCTGAACTGCTGAATGGTATGGTTCAATCAAAATTGGTCTAACCGCTAATCAAATCTATTCGACTAAATTTAAATATAAAATAAAATAAAAATAATAATTTAAAGAGCATAAAATATATTATAAAAAAAATTACCTAACTTTGTTTAGCCAACTCAACTAGTCCGAGCTAGCGATTGGAATTGGTCAAATATTGGTTTTAACATATTTTTCACAACCAATTTGTGCTTAGGACTACATTAGTATCCATCAGTAGTCTGACCGGTTGAACTAGCTGATTGGGTCCGATCTGATAACTAGGATCCAACTTTTTTTTTTGGGTAGTTACTAGGGTCCACCTCACTGCTGTTAAAGTTTACTTGCAATGTCTACAGTATATGTGTATTGCTTGTAGTTTCCACTCTATTTTGGATGGCGAATTTGTGTTGAATCTTTGATGGGGTGTATGCTATATAACCCCTGAAGTTGACTGTATGATAGCATCCCAGTTTTACCAACTTGCACACGAACTGGCCATTGGAGGATATGATTTGGTTATTAGGAGAAATCATGTTAAAAGATCCTATTTAATGAGGAAATGCCCACGCTTTTTTTCTATAATCCAGCCAATATGGTGGGTGGTCAATGATTTGTTGATTGTATTGCAGCCATGTTGGGGTGGCAGAATTGAGAACAATATATAATTCCACTGTGGCTGTTCCCAACCCATTCATATGCGGGTCCCAAACCCAGATAAAGGAGGATGGTTGTGTTAGGTAGGGCAGCCAGTGTAAAACGTTGTCACTTTTTACGTCTTTTTTATGAATAATTTCCTGTAGCAGTCTTAAATAGCTGGAATAAGGATCGGATAATGATGATGAATTAAAAGCAATGTATGGGTAATCAAAGAAGTGAGGAGCGACTTCGAACAGGTTTGAAACTTTTATCAAAAAGAAAGAAGTGGTGCATTTGCAATTTAAATTTAAAGTTTGCTTCTTGTGGCCCATTGATGGAAAGGAAAAGGGAAAAAAATAGCATTTTTTTGGACTAAATTATGGCAAAAAAAATCCAGAGTTTGCCTGTTGTGGCTCATTGATAGAAAGGAAAAAGGAGAATATAACCTACTTCTGGCATTTTTCTTGGCTAAATCATTGGCAAAAAAATCCATGGGTTAATTTTGGTCCAGCCTTCCCAATCTTTCTTTGCTAGGAAGAACCTCTCTTCCACCAAGAGAAAGAGTTAAGGAGCTTCAGAAAACAAGCCCACTCTTTTCTTTCTTTCTTTGTTTTTTTTTTCAAGAATGCCATAAGACAGCTCAACAAATAGAGTAAGAAGATTGAACCCCTTTCCGGCCAAACCATCACCTAAATCATTGGCATCTCTGTGCAAATGTGCAAATATCCGTAACTTCCACCCATACCGACCTCGATGCGGTCTATACTTCTTATTACACCAATTAACACATTAAGAGTCTTCTCGTCTATTATATAGTAACCTTCAATATTCCTTCTTGTAAAAGCTCTATAATACAACATGCGGACAAGAGTAACAGAAAATCATCAGAATTTCTAGCCACTTATTCTTGAATTCTTAAGCTCTCATCAAAATTTAATTTAGCACATCCCGGCATTGGAGGGGTCCATCTCCTTTTAGGCCTCGAATTCAAGGAAAATTGATTGACACGGTTCATCAATACTACATGCACCTCAGAAACACCGCTCCCCTAAAACCAGCTCCACAAAGCATGCAAAATTTTTATTTTAATGCCTTCTTCATTCAGAATAACCCCATCAAAGGTCCTTTGCAATAAATAAGCATACTTGTCCATCGATTTTGATACACTTTATAAATATAAAATACATGCTACCAACATAAAATGAAAAACTTAAATTTGTGAACCATGAGTATCGTTACCTTTACCAAAAAAATCTTCACTTTCATCAAATCACTTTTGGAAGGAATTTTCTTTTGGTTAATTTATAAACACCAGATCACTTTTGGGGGAAGGAATTTCTTTTGGATTCATTTATGAAGGGCAGATGGGATGGGAAATATTTTATGTGGCATTCGTGCAAGGTAATATTTTAGGTGACATTGGTGCATGGTTTTCTGTGGTTGAGTAAAGCTGGAATTTTACGAATTTGGCCAGGGCTGCATCTCAAAGGCCCACCAGAAAGACGAGATCCGGAGCCGGAAATTTTTATGATGATATGCAAATCTTTTTATGTTTTTAACTCTGGTGGAAACCTCATGAACATGTGAAGATTCGTGATAGACGGATCACGATAAGTGTTGCCAGATGGATTATTTGAATTACATTTTTTATCCATGAACGTAAAGGTGAAGACAAATGATGTGCATGTTTTTAGGTGCTGGAATGGATGAAGTTTCTATTATGGCCTAGGCTTTAGGAAAACAAAATAGCGCCTCACCTTAAGTCCTCGTCTCGAAGGCACTTTTGGCAACAAGAATCTCCATGAGACTCTAAAATGAATTTCCAACACCGACAATAAAATTTAAAGTTAAAATATGGTACAGATCTAGCGGATCTAAGAACACTTATTTTTAGGGAGAAATGGACGGTCTAGATAATTTATTACAAGATACACAATATTTAGAGCTTGAAATCCATTTTTTTTTCATAGCCATAATGTTCAAGCCAAGATGATCGATGTAAAGGTTTTCCAATGCTTGAATTGCAATTTTCGATGAGTTATGAGGTGATGCTATACTTATTTTAATAGGGTGGCAACCCTATCAAACTATTTTCCAAATATAAATATCTCTAAGCCTGATGTACAAAGTCTGAGATTGAGAATGGCCTGGGGTTTTGACGGTAGTATTGTTGAGCCCTATGATGAGATCTATGACTCCATTTTCAATAGGGGCCAAATCCCCACTAACATACAACTTTGTGCTGCATTACCCAAAAAAAAAATATACAAAGTTCGAGACCTTAACTTTGGTGCTGGTGCCCATCTGCCTGTGTGGTATAAATAACAAAACTTGATGGATTCTCTCGCTCTCTCTCTCTCTCTCAAAAGAAGAGATTTATTTATAAGCAATCCCTAAGCATCAATAGTGGGAAAATAGGAACAGTACTAGGCTCTACTTACTTTTACTTATTCTTTTCATATGATTGTAGTCCTCTACTTCTAACATACTTATTCTTTTCATATGATTGTAGTCCTCTTTTCTTTTGCCTTTCACTTGAGGCTGTTCCCTAGTCTTCTTGTTCTTCTTTATTTTCTCTTTTCCTTTCTTTTTTTTAGTATTCTCGTTTCTTGAGCATCATTCCCCTTGTTCTTCTTTCTTTTCTCTTTTCCTTTCTTTTTTTAGCCCCTGCTACGAATATTTAATGACAAATGTGCCTTCCAAACATATTTTTTGGAATCATACATGAAATAGTGAGAAGTAAATGAGGTTAAACATTTCTTATTGAGTCATAATAGGTGCAACTTAGCTTTTGTGAGCATCTGAAACTTGAATGAGACATTATTTCCATGCCCTTGTAGTTGCAGTATTGTTATGTGGCAACAAATGACAATGGGTATCAATGCAAAAGACTTAATTAACGTTTTTTAAGTTGGATGTCAACGCTAGGCGTAACTAATTAAATTACAAATAGTTTTTATAAACTTATACGTAATTCTAAATAGGAAAAATTACATATAGGCCAGAAAACAAACAAATGTCAATTTATTGCATGAACTATATTTTCCCCTATTTTATTCCCATCTTGTTTTTTCATATTTTTCTATTATGGTTTTGTCCTTGATTAGATTTTGGCAACATAGATTTATTTTTTTATTTTTTTGGCCTCTAGGATGGTAGCTAGAAATCGAGAAATGGAACCACCCCATATTTAGGGTGGGTAGTTCGACATTTCCAACATCGAACGACCCCCATATCAAGACTTCTCTAAGACGGGTAGGAAATTTAAAGCACAGTAGCCTGTTAATATGTCAGCCTCTCCACTGTGCTCCCCGTAAAAATGATAGAAAAGCACCTCTCTTTCATGATCATCCATAATTTTTCTCCAAATCCAGGGGGTGTTGTCTGGGTTTTTGAACTAAGAAATTGCCTTAGCTAAATCCCTTTAAAAACTCGGGCGCAGATGACTACGGTCTAGTTTGGACACACCAATCTTCAATGGCCACAACTCTGCTTCATTAACGCAGGCAGCCGACCATCGGGTGACTCCAGTCGAGTCTCTCAACATGCCCCCATACCGCGAGGCTTGATCCTCCTCTTAAATTTATTTTACCCATCCTTCAGGAGGTGGTGTGGTAACTAGGTAGTTGATCGTTTGGACCTCCTTTCATATAACGGTAAGATCAGAGGTTTTTCTTTTGGGATAGCCTTAAAAATTGGAAGTACCGCACCCAAGATGTGACAGAATTCTTTACAGCATCGCATATTTGAGCAGCACGTATGGCCACACTTAAAAGCGTTTCAATCCAGCCAGCCAATTCGATGTTGTTGACATCGAACCACTAAGTCCGTTATTGGGCACAGCAAACCGCCCCTACTTAAAAAATAGGAAACGGTCATCGATATCAAACCGCCCCCATAAAAATTCCAACTATGGAGCGGTTTGATGTCATCAACATCAAATTGCTCCATAATTGGGCCAATTGATATGTAGGGTGGCTCGATATTGCTATTGACAAACTGCCCTAGATATAAGAACACCCTAGAGGTCATAAAAAGAAAAGAGTTTAAAAAAGATGCTACCGTGGCAAATTTTGAATAAAAAGCTATGACTTAGGGATGAAATTAGAGAAAATATAGACAATGTTGTAATTCCATATTTGTTTTCTTAATTTTTCTAAAAATAACATTTTTAACCAATGGTTTAAAAAGCGGATCGGTGACCCTGATAGGGCACCTCAAAAACCGATCCGGATCGACGAATCGACTATCCGGATCGAAAATCGGGTGAATCGGTCAGAATAAAGCTTCAAAAAAATCCGAAAAAGTTATTAAAATTCATTATAAATATTATTTTTTAAGAATTCAATAAGAAATGAGGGTACTCCATTAAGAATTTTCATGTTTTTGCATGAATATGCGAATATTGATATGTTCTTTCCCTGCATGAACTACTATTCAGCATTTAATTTACATCACGCAAAAGGATAAACATAGAATTATCATGGAATAAGTCTATCAACATACATGGACTACAATAAAGCGAGTTATGGCAGGCTTGATTATCTCTTTTTTCTTAGAGTGTTCTCTAAACAGAAATAAAATTTTAGAGTGGTTGTATATAAATCTTGACACTAACCTTGCTTCCTCTAGAGTCTCATTCACAATTTTGATCTCATCGATCTCCTCTAACATAAGATCGAAGCTATGTGCAGCACACGGGGTCCATACTAGATGCTTTCTCTTATCCATCAACTTGCTGCCCGCAGAAACACATACGCGCGCATTGTCTGTAATAAACTGAACTACATGCTTATCTCCCACCTCCTCCACTATTTGATCATATAGTCGTGCGTAGAAGTTTGCATCCTTCTTCGTCCCTGATACTTCTTTGCTAGACAAAAAAACTGTACCTTTTGGGGAATAGGCCAAGAAGTTTAAAAACTCCTTTTTGCTAATTTTATTCAACCAACCATCAATCATGAGAGTAATGCATGTCCTTGGCCAACTCTATTTATATTCTTCAATCCACTTTGTAACTTCCTCCACCTCTTCATCTAATATTGGCCCACTGAGCTCATATGCCGTCGGGGGTTTTACCCCGAGCCCGACTCTCTGGATTGCACTGACCATAGGTGAAAAATATGGGCTATTGGCTGCATAAAAGGGAATCCCTTTATTGTAGAACCATTTACCAACATATCTCCCCAACATGTTTCTTGTACCTTTAACCATGCCTTTTAGGGTCATCTGTTGTGACTTAAGCTTTGAGAGAAATGGGTCTTTACGACCATGACCTGCAATACTGACACTCCTAGGTAACCCAGAAACAATTTCTTCAACATCTGATTCTCCTTGATACATATTGTCACCAACCCCTTCATACATATTTGAGCTGAGCCCGCCATACATGCTCGAGCTGGGCCTGCCATGCATGTTTGAGCTAGGCCCACCATGCATGTCTGAGCTAGATCCACCGGGCATTCTAAACCCACGTTCCCTCTGATATTGTTCATGTAAACTCAATCTTGTGGCCATGTCCAGGTCATTATTATATTGCTCTTTTAGGTCATTATTATATTGCTCTCCTGTATCATTCCTGCTTGTTGGCGTATATAAACTAGCTATCTCCTCATTCATCCTATGTTTGGCAACTTTTTACCTTTGTTAGCATTAAGAATTGCCGCCATATGTTTCTTTACATTACTAGGGACACTAGTGCATGTAGAAACATCTCCCTTAACCCCTGCCAAGTGTTGCTTGAACCTATGTACCCCACTACTTATCATTCTTTGACAGTAATTAAAAACAATTTTGTCTTTTTGTTGGGATCAAGTCTGACCCTATATTGCCATGCAGCGTCTTCTGCAGATCTTGACATAATTCAACTGTTTTCAGATGTAAAAAGTTAAAAATTAACCTGACAGTTCAACAAGAAAAATAATCACCATGTGTAGTGATAATATGTTGGGGTAGTTCATGTAGTCATATTTGTTGTTATTTGTTATTGCAAAATATCTCTATTGACAATAATATTATCGTACATATCAATTACAAACATTCAGGATAATATAATACAAAATGCAAGCTCCAAAGGCCACAACTCAGTTATCAAGAACATACAATTTTTGCATTAAAAAATTAATAATAAAAACAATTCTTCACAGAGCCACCTAACATCAGTCATTCCAACTAAAAAATGCATTAACAAAAGATTAAAAAAATAAAGATTTGCATTAAAAATATAATAACATGCATTTTTTTGCATAAATAATCTATCAACATACAATTTTTTCAACAAAAACTTTAACAATAAAAATTTTTAAATATGGTTTAATACCTCATGATAATTAAAACCTTGTCAGGATTTTCACATCATTTCAGAAAATCATCATTTTTCAAAAAATTCGATCATGGAAAAAAAAAAAAAAAAGTACAGCAAACTCAAACAATAAAAATTGAAAATTGGGTTTAATACATCATGATAATCAAAACCTTATCACGATTTTCAAATCTTTTCGGAGAATCATCATTTTTCAAAAAATTCAATCATGGATAAAAAAAAAAAAGTACAGCAAATTTTCAAAAAATTCGATCATGGATTACAAAAAAAAATTCGATCATGGACTAAAAAAAAAAAAAACAAATTTTCAAAAAATTTGATATTGATTACAAAAAAAAATTCGATCATGGATTAAAAAAAAAAAATCACAAATTTTCAAAAAAAATCAATCATGGATTAAAAAAACAAATCACAAATTTTCAAAAAAATCGATCATGGATTAAAAAAAAAAATCCCAAATTTTCAAAAAAATCGATCATGGATTAAAAAAAAAAATCACAAATTTTCAAAAAATTCGATCATGGATTAAAAAAAAAATCACTAATTTTCAAAAAATTCGATCATGGATTACAAAAAAAAATTCGATCATGGATTTAAAAAAAAAAATCACAAATTTTCAAAACATTCAATCATGGATTACAAAAACTTCGATCATGGATTACAAAAAATTCGATCATGGATTACAAAAAATTCGCTCATGGATTACAAAAAATTCGATCATGGATTACATAAAATTCAATCATGGATTACAAACAAAAAAAAACAAAAAATTCGATCATGGATTACAAAAAAAGAAAAAAACAATTCGATCATGGATTACAAAAAATTCGATCATGGATTACAAAAAACTCTATCATGGGTTACAAAAAAAACAAAAAACTGAAAAATTCGATCATGGATTACCAAAAAAAAAAACAAGCATTTCGATCATGGATTAAAAAAAATTCGATCATGGATTACAAAAAATTCTATCATGGGTAACAAAAAAAAAAAAAAAACAAAAAATCTGATCATGGATAAAAAAAAAAAAAAAAAAAAATTCAATCATGGATTACAAAAAATTCGATCATGTATTACAAAAAATTCGATCATGGATTACACAAAAAAAAAAAAAAAAAAAATTATGTTCTTTACAGAGCCATTTTCATAAGCCATTTTAACTCAAAAATCCACCTCTAAGCGAATAAATTACATCCAATTTAGTATATTTTCTGATAAACAACAATATAAGGAATCAAAACCCTAAATTTTGAACATATTATCATCAATAAATCAAATCAAATCGATTAAATTGAGCAAAAAAAAAAAACGCAGTTCTTTTCTTCATAGACAATAGTCATTGAATCTAAAAAATGAAGCTCAAATTGAATAAATCTGATCAAATTGAATACATCTAATTATAAACAACACTATAACGATTAAAAACGCTAGAAATCTAACACATTATTTGTAATATATCATGAACAAAAAATCGAAAGGCGGAAAAAAAAAAAAAAAAAAAAACAGTACAAATTTTTTTCCACAGACATCACTGTGTTCATCTAAAAATTCATGCTGCAATTGACCAAATTAAATAAAATTGAATATGTTAAATCATAATAGACACAATAAAGATTAAAAATCCTAGAAATTGAACTCATTATCTTCAAAATATGCAGTGAAATTAATCATATGGCGGAAAAAAAAAAAACCCAAACTTCTTACCTGGTTTTGTGAACCCGAGCCTTCAATCTCCAAATAACTCTGTTTTTATCAACGATTATCACAAATTCGTAGCATAAAGTTTTAATGAACAACTTTACAATCAAAATGCTTACAAATTTTGACAGATTCATGCCCTATTTGGCATGAAACACAAGGAAAAACGGAAACCCTCAAAATGCAACTTTCGTGATCCAAAAACACAAAATTTCTCAACCATTTAATCCGTGAAAAAGCTGAATAAAGCTGTTTAAAGCCTGCATATTAGATCACTTGCCAAAAAAAACGAGAAAAATGTGAATCCCGTGAAGAACATTGTGCAGCCCGTGTTCTTCACGGGACTCGCCGATTCCGTACAGTGAATCGGCTAGTCACTGTACATAATCACCCGGTTCTCTCTAGAACCGGGCGATTCCCAGTTTTTTGAGCGATTTGAGCCGTCTCCTGTCGATTTCCGAGTCGAACCGAGCGAGTCCGATTCGACTCGCCGTTTTTTTAATTACTGTTTTAACTATAAAATTCCCATTGATAATACACAATAAAAAGTGACGGATTCCTTATGTTTTTTGCGAATAAAATTAGCTTTTGAGAGCATAAATTCATCATACGTGGAAACAACCTTTGTTTATTAGGACAATGATCAACTTAAATTTTGAGAAGGAGAAAATTTATATAACATGTCAATCTTATATTATTAAACTAAGGTGAACCGCAAATATCCTCTAGAAGGGACTGCTCCGATTTTGGAAACCCTCCAATCGACCTCAGTATGAATATGAAGGAAAAACGAATTTCAAGTAGAGGTTCTGTATGAAATGAGGCATGGAACCGAGCCACTACGAAGAAATTCCGGAAGGGTAACCCTGGTACAAAGTCATAACTCTTTGGTTAATAAGATCTAAAAGGTTTATCAGCCAATTTCATTTTTTTTAACTAGCTGTGGAAGAATTTGCAAATTGATAACATCAGGTGGACGAATTTTCCATCTAGGGAAAAACACTATTATCTTCTCCTATTAGAAAAAATCCTAATTCCCCTTTTGGAGCGTCTATTCTCACGTAGAGTTCTTGTTTCAACAATTCAAAAGTGGGAGAAGGTTTTTTACTAACAAATTGATGTTCAAAATCATTCCATTCTATATTTCTTACTCTATCAAAGCGTCGGGCTTCTAAATTTTCATTGGGCCCTCCCGAACATTAATCTTGATCGTTAAATGTGAAATTGGGTGGTTATATTTATTTCATTGACCAAAGTTTAAAATTTTTTTTTTCGAACTTTGTGACACACCCAAGCCATTAGATTTCACATCGGATGGTTGTAAGTAATTGTGATCTACGTGTAGCAAAGGTAAATAGTCTCATTGTATACAATCCCTTAAAATATATAGACAAATTAAGATGATGCATTCCCATGTTTATTTGAAAAATAAACAAACTAAGAGCTAAAAATTGTTAGCTTATTTGCAAAGGGGAACTTGAAAAAAAAAAAAAAAAAATCTCAATCCTAACAAGTACCCTTCTTTGTAGGGAGAGTATCTTTCGAGAAAACCATTGTTTATGAGAGCTCTGGTATAATGCTAGAATTCCCTACTTTATGAGGAGAAAAAAATTATTAAGGTCATATTGGTCAGGACGGGTGACCAGTGTTTGAAAAAATGCTAGATCGGGAAGCATCGGCGACGAATCAGCCCTTATAAAATATCAGAACCAGTCGGTTCCCCCATGGCACAGACGGTCAGAAATTAACTGGTAATGTCAGAGAACCGGTCAGAAATGGCCATACTTTTTTATTTTATTTTTTTAATTTTCAAGGTCGGTAGATTGGATCATTGATTTGCCAAACCGTATCGGAAATCTAGATGTGTGATGTGGTTTACCAATATGTTTTTTAAGACTTTGCTAGTGACATTTATCGCATGATGATGAAAAGAACTCATGCATCCGAAGAGACTAGTATATTGACACAGGTATAATAATCAATCAAATCAAATGCGATTTAAAATGTTGTATTATAAATTGTAAGAATTTATTTTTAATCAATAAAAAATATTTCTTAAAATTTAAAGGTCTTATATTGAAGAAATACCTCTATGTTTTGCTTGGACATAATGTATCGTGTCGATAACCTTATGATGGCTTGAATATATATTTTCATCTTTAGTTATGAGATTACCGAAAAAAGGTAACACATATGTAAACACATGAAACGCTTGAGAAATAGACGGTCCCCATGTTTTGCTATAAGATGCATTATTTTTAGGAGTTGAAATTTTTTTTATATTTGTATCCATACATCTTTAGGTCGATATAATTAGATTGGAGGATTTTCCAACTTTTGCATATGTTATTCTAGGGGAATTTTGATGTGCACTTCGACAGTCATATTCTTTATCTTTGATGGAAAATAAAAATTAAAAGAATCTTTATTATTTTAGATTCTAAGTGCATGGCGCGTGGAAATGAAACTTCATCAATTAGGGTCACGTATAGGCGATTCACTATTTTTGAATTCCCAAGTATAAAGTTGCAAAAAATTTATTAGAAAAGAAAAACGTGCAATTAAATAAAAATATGAAATTATCTTTTTTATTTGAAAAATTTATCAAAATACTCACAGGGCATAAAGTATTTTATATCTCGTCTATTTGCAAACTATTCGAACTCAGGACCATAAGTCTATGGCCATTTTTTTAAAAAAAATTATTTGAAAAATTTATCAAAATACTCATAGGAGTTAAAAGGTATTTAATATAAAGATCACGCTCATGGGGTTGTAGCAATGCTGTCCCAGCCATTGTTGATGCTGGACTTCAATTTCGAGAGGAGTGGAAGTGCAACAAGGTCCGGCAGTGTATCATATCATTATAAGCTCAATACATTTAGTGCTCTCCGCCAAATCGTATTAGCATTCACAAAGTTTGAGGAAATTTTATGTTTTATTGAGTTGAGGCTCATTTATAATTTGACAAGTGGTCTATACCTCTTGAAGTTGATTATTTTGTAGTGTCCAACCTTTATGTTATTTCTATTTCATCAAACTTCTCGAGTGTTTTTTTTTTTTTTATGGTGTAGTAGTGGGATTTTGGCACTTACTCATAAGTGAGATTGGAGTCCGAGACCTCATTCATAAAGCATCAAACTTCCCAATTGTTTTTTTTTTTTTCTGGTTATTAATGCGATTTTGGGACTTACCCATAAGTGAGATTGAAGTTCAATACTTCATTCATGGAACTTGGTGGTACTATTACTGAGACACAGCAGCCCATTTTCAATTAGCTGAGTGTTATATGAGCAACAAATGGAGTTCAAGGAGAGAGAGTCATGTGCTAAATAATATTTGAAAATGGCATTTACCATTGAATTGAAGGCTTTGTTTTGACGGCAGTGCAAGGTAAGTGTCTGACTGTTAACAACGTGAAAAAAAGAGGGAATGTATGTTTGATGGGTAAGGAGTCAGGTGAGCATTTATTCTTCCGTTGTGCTTTTGTCTCTCAGATTTGGGGAAGATGGGAGTCTCTTTAATGCTACCTAGAAGTTTAATAGGAAGTTTAATGGGAGTGGGGTTGTAACAACAGAAGGAAGAGGTGGTGTTTCACGGTTACGGTAGTGAATGCAATATCGGGCTGTTCAAATCCGAACCGGCCGCAGTTTAGGCCAGTTTGAGTGATCCGGCCGAGTATTCTAAAAATCCCAAAAAATAAGGGATTTGTTTGGAATGTGTTTTAAAATATTTTTATTTTATTTTATTTATCATTTTGTCAAAGATTAGAAAGTATTTTGGCCATGGATACTCATTTTTGTATTTTTCTATCTTTTTGAAAAAAAATAAAAAATACCCCTAAACACAATTCAAATTTTTTAATTTTCAACTTCTTTTTGATGTGCTTTGTTTAATCATGCTTTCAATATACTTTTCATATTTAAATTTGTTTTGTATTTTGTTTAACATTTTTTCGACTGGCCAGGACTTGCCAAATTAGGTTAGTCTAACCAATCAGTTTACTATTTATTTGGAACCAGCCCTTGGCTGGTTTCCAAGGGCCGGTACAATTTTTCGAACATTGGGTTGAGGTGCTTATAAATTTACAGAATTTGATCAAGTGTGGTGTTTATAAGTGGCCTTCTTGTAGATGGGTTACACCTCTTATGGGGTATTTTAAATTGAATTTTGGTGACTGCTCTCGAGGAAATCAAGGATTATAACGGGAGTCCGGAGGAATTCTAAAGGTAAAATTGTTCTTTTTTATGTTGGTCCGTGTGGACATATTACGGCAAACAATGCTGAGATGAATTGGATGTTGCAAGGTCTTAAGCTGGTTTATAGCTGGCGAAGTGCTGAATTCGATGTTGCAAGGTCTTAAGCTGGTTTATAGCTGGTGAAGTGGGATTAAACGGTGCGAAGTGCAAAGTTCCATGGGGTTTAAGGAATGTTTGGCTACAAGTTATGGGCATTTGCCATGGGATGAATGTCTCTTTCGTCCGTGTCTATCATGAAACAAATGCATATTCATCGACGAAATTTGAATGCAATTTACGTGATCTTGTTGCTTTTTTTTTTTTTAGATAATTCAGTGGGGATGACAAGCTCCTACCATTTGAAATCGTTAGTGGTTTTTTAATTTTTTAGGTGAGAATGAAAACTTAGACCTTAGTTGAAACGTAAATGATGCTACCACGACGACCTCAACTCCATTCTCACCTGTTGTTTTCTTGGGTAAGTCACATGATCTCGTTGTTTATGAATCCGCACTGCATAATGGGTAAAATTTGTTTTCTTTTTTTTTTATCAATAAAAGTTTTTAACATTGTGAGAGAGAGAGAGGAGTGTTATTTCAAGAGAGAGAGAGAGAGAGAGGGGATCCTTATGGAGAATAACTATTATTGTCAGGCCATGAATTTATTTGGTACAATGGGTCCACAGCCCTTCAATCCTCTCTACTAAAAAGTTGATAACATATGAGAAATGAGAAATACGCTCTAAAGGGGTATTTTCGTCCCTAAAAGGTATTCCCAATAACCAATACTACTAGTTGGGCCGGGCCATTGCCAATACCCTTCTACGAGGCTTTTTAAAATATTGCCAACATTTGACCCTCCCTTCAAAAAGTTGTTTCCAAACGTGGGTGCCATGACCAGACAATAAGACTTGAATTGGTTAAAGAATTTAAAGCCATATAAAAATAACATATTCCTAAAATACAAAACAATTATTAATTGTCTTTGGTTATGATGTGCATGTTTGTTTATTTATCACTTTATTTTTTGGTACATTTTACTTGGTCCACCAAAGTCTTTAAGCCAAAAGATTTAGGGAATATCTTAAAAAGGAATCCCTATCTTTAATGGATTCTTTGATCATTTTTTCAAATATGCTTAGGTTATGGGACCTGCATTTTAGTTGTGATCATTTTGTTATATAGATTCATTCATTAGAATGAATGCTCCAAAGTAGTGAATGTAAAATATCTGAAAGTCAGTGGGTCTTATTTTAAGATAAAGTTCATAGAGAAGGTTGCATTTGTCCTTTGGTTGGAAATGGCCACACATTTAATCTTATTCAGTGAAATTGAGTCTATTTTGCCATGCACATGTTTCACCATCCCATATTTCATGTAGGACCGACCATATGTCTCCAATCCTGCCCCTCTCTCTCTCTCTCTCTGTCACACCTCAAAAATTTCTTGAAGCTCCCAAATCTCTCTCTCTCTCACTCTCATTTATTGATTCTTTAAAGCCACAAGATTGTATGCCCTTGAGAAAAAACTTACCATACCTACAAGTAATTTTAGAATCCTAAATTTTGAAATGTAACCTCCTCGACTAACCTTGGGGTGGGCAATGGGTCTAGGTTCGAGTCCGGCCGGACCTGAAAAAATGATATGGGATCCGGATCTGAAAATATATTGTGGGACACAGACTGGGACTTGGACCCAATCTTACCCAACCCAAAAATAAAAAAGTATCTATGTATTTAATTATATTTCATATAGTGGGACTAGAAACAAATTATCGGACCCTAATAGTATTCGGATCCAAGATTTGAACCTAGCCTTGACCTGTTGGGTCCAATTTTTTGGACCCAAACCTGGATCCGGATGTGGTCTACTCCTCGGGTCCCAGGTCGTGTCCGGGTCCATTGCCACCCCTAACTGACCTCAACAAGAAAAGTAATTTCTAGTAACTCTAAGATTTGGATCACATAAGATTGCAATCTTAAACAATAAAAGTAAGCTGCAACTCCAAACTTTGTTATGAAGTGCAATTTTAGTGTTGAAAATTTTTAGGATGTTGAGAGAACCTATTTTTATCTCTAATTATAAAATTCTAAACTAACAAAATGGTTTAAAACAAGGAGATCTAAAAGCACATAAAAATCTTGAAAATAAACGGTACAAATAATGTATAGTAAGATGTACTACATGTTTTGGAAATAGAACTTGAAATTTTTATTTTTTTCTCCATGTCTATGCATATCGCTGTCGAGATGATTAGTTTTTCAAACATCAAAACAACCCTTTTTAAAGGATCTTTGAGATGCTCTTTAAATCCGCATTTTAAGATGTACCTTATAGAACAAAAAATTCAGAACTTTTTATTTTAAAAGTCACATCAAGTGGATCTCAAAATTATCCAAAAAGTCCTCCCAAACAACTCTTTTGCCTGAATAAGTAACTGTACACTGTGCTCGCCTGGGACTACTTTATATACGCTCTTGATTAACCTACAGAAAAAGTTTGTATTAGTTGGAAAGTGTTTTCATAGGGCTGCAGCCTGTACACCGTTCGATTTGAGCAGGAAGACCATTTTGACTAAAGTCAACAAGGGCTACCGGGGCACCTAAATACCCAGTTTATTTATGCTTTTTAAATGTTATTTTTCTTTTTATTCTTCCTCTCTTCTCTTTTCGAATTTCACCCATTTGTAAAAGAGAGAGAGTTTGTATCGGCTTTTTTTTAGCAATTACAATTTTTTCCAAGTTTTGTTGGCTGGATTTTTCAGTGCTCCTCAGTCTAGTTTCTGTTGCTCTGAGACTACATATCCCTGGATGTTTTATGATGCCATTGCATACTTGTTTTTCTCTTCTAAAGATAGGGGAAACAGGTAAGAGGTGGCACAGGGCTCCCGGTTCTCTAGGTTATTATTGGGTAGTGTAAAAAATCTGCACCGTTGGTACAAATGAAAGGTGAAAGGAGGCTGCAGCCCAACTTCAACAAATAGGCCCGCATCCGTATAGAAACTGCATCCATAGAAGTAGTATTATTATTGCATCAAATAGCAATAATAATAATAATAATCATAATAGGGAATCATTGTTGTACGTCCATACGCGATGGCCCAGATTGAATCGGGGTCATTCTATGGTCGATCTGACACTCATGAATGTCCGATAGTGTTTGAATTTTAATATTTTTTCTACAAATCAAATCATTTAAAATTTTAGGAGTGTGTTATTCTCATCAAGGTGCACCTAATAAAAATATTAAAAAAATAATTCGAGAAAAAAATTGATCAAAATACCTTTAAAAATTTTTGGAGGTATTTTGGTCAATTAATTTTATGTAATTTTTTTATTTTTTATTTTTTTGTAGATTCGCCTATGTTTGAAGAACACACGTCTAAAATTTCAAGTGATTTGGATTTGTAAAAAAAATATTAAAATTCAAATACTATCGAACATCCGTAACCGTCAGATCAACCTAGATTCAATCTGGACCGTGCGTGTTTACTGTAGCAGTATGCGCCTAGGCTCACAACATCTTTTCCCATAATAATAATAATAGATGATGAGACGAAGGTGGCCTTTTGATTTTATTTTGACGTGCGACCAAACAAACAAAACAAAATGGGTGCCGTTTATATAAAGTTGAGGGCCTAACCAATCAAAGTAAGAGCCACTTTCAAATAATATCAAAGGATGTGATTTCAATACTAAAAATATTTGTAATGAGCTGAAATTTTATTTTTACCTGTAATTATAAAATTTAAATCTTAAAAAATAATGTTGATTGAGCAGATATATGAATGCTCAATACTATTGAAAATTGACTGTCTAAAAAATACATGTATTATTTTTAAAATTTGAAATCTATTTTTTTTCGTGTTGAGGTCGGTATAATCTATTTGAAGATTTTTGGATATCAAAACAACTTCTTCTAGTGAACTTTTGAGGTTGACATTGATCTAATTTGTTTAAGGCCTCACCCTTCAAATTTTCCATACAAAATATGATACAAAATCATAAAATAAAGATCGTTATAGTAAATACCTTGACAATGACCGACCCTTTCCCCACTTCTCTCTCTCGTGTCTAGTTTATCTTCAATGATTTTTCACTTATTTCTCGTGGTCAATATTGCTGGTCAAGATGTATAGATATAGAAAAAAGATGCATAAAACTTTTTAAGAAAACCCTTTGACTTGTCATCTTGACCACTAAATGTATGGATATAGAAAATAGATTCGAGTCATAAAAACAATGCATCTTATTACATATCATTTAAACTATTCATTTAAAAAATTTTAAGCGTTTAGAGATCTAATCGATCTGTACCATTTTTTAAGCTTTAGATTTTATAATTAAAACGAGAATATATTTCCACACCACTATAGAAAATTTTGGCACCAAAATTATTATCTTCCGACATAGTTGAAGGTGGGCCTTGCTTTAACAATTTAAAGTTGACGGCCTCTACATACCACACCAATATATGCAACGCCCTATGAACCTTTGTATGGCCCAACCAATTAATAGGGAGACATAAATTTTTCAGATTTTTATCCCAAAAACTCAAGGGTGAGGGTTGTATAAGGTGTCAATCTCAAAACTATTTCAAAAATACACTTTCGGTGCTGCAAAATCTTGTGATGATGTGAAAATTTATTGTTACCCCAATTATAAAATTTAAAGTTCATGGTCACGATCAAGCATATTTATTGAAAGATCTTGAAAAAAGGCTGTTCAAATAATGTGTTAGAAGATGAACTATTTTTAAGATTAAAAATCACTTTTTTATATATTTCTATGAATATCGAGGCCGAGATGATCGATTTGAGGGTTTTACAGCATAAATAAAACCTTCTTAGTGGATTTTTTGGGTACACTATAAAGTTGACACCTTATATAAACTTTTCCAAAACTTTATAGGGAGACATAAAACTTCTTGATTTTTATCTTCTTTGTGTTCTTTGTTCACCACGGCGTATCTTGGTGTGCCATGTATACAAGAGACAAGGTCTTGGGTCCATTGCTCTTTGACCTGGTTGCCCCCCACTTGAACCTTACCTTGACCCGTTTGTGCTTAATTATTTAATTCTTGTCTCCTATCTCTACTTCTGCCTCAATTCACATCTATCATCCATCCATTCAGAAGGATCCTATGTAGGATTATACTAGATAATTAATCCATATAGTCCTATCTTTTTAAGGAATATCCAAAGTGCCCCAGAGTGATACTGATTTAGAGCACTACTTTTACGGATTACATTTAGGGATTGTTATAAAGAGACTGTTTATCTTTTGTACAAGGATGTTGCAAATATTCTCACTAATTAGATGTCAAATTGGATGGCTTGGGGTGAATCATGAAGTTTGAGAAATTTTTTTTTGAAACTTTGTGTCTAATCATTGACACTATTACGACCACCCATTTTGAAACTGTAACATCTTTGTACAAAAAGTAAATGGTATCTTTATAAATAATCCTTTATATTTAAGGCTTGGAACGAGTTGAGCCAGCGTTGGCCTTAACCCAACTATAGTCTTCATAGGGCTGGCCTAGGCTTGGCAGGGGGCGGGCCCAAGAGGCCTTAGCCTAGGTGATTCCTTGGACAAGGCCTTGGCTCAGACTCAGTCCTCGAGCGACATTCTATAGCACAAGCCTTAGAATGAGTATTTTTAAGGGAAAATATCTCTATATCTCCTATTTTTAGATTTCATTTCTTGATAAACCCAATGTTTCAAAATATATCTTCTAACCCCTGGCAACTTTAAACCTAATTTTTAACCTAAACAAATGTAAGAAATACGTGCTCTTTCTAAACCCAATATTTTCTCTCTCTTCACTTATATATCCCAAACTTATCTCTTTATCTCTCTTCCTGTGTCTCTCAATCACTCTCTCTCCTCTCGTTTCGTCAAACACCTCTCTCTCTTCTCCCGATATCCTCTCACCTCTATGAAGCCATTATCTCTCTCTAAAATTTTGGGAGAAGATTTTCAGAAAAAGCATGTCTTTTAAGATTTGTTTGGCCTAAAAAAACTTAGCTCAAGGGGTTAGAAAAAATAAAATCTATAAATTTTATGTCCCAAGATATATTTTAAAACCTTGGATCCATTGTGAAATGAAACTTAAAAATAGATGGTATGGGGATATTTTCCCAATTTTTAAGATCTTAAAATATTGGATATGTGATCTATTCCACCAAGTTACCAACTTTATAAAAATGAACTCTAATACTGGAGCAGTTAGGAAAAACCACACTCTAAGATCACTCATCTATTGTTCAATTTTTGGACTGTGAAATTTAATAGTTTAGGTACACGAATTCTTTTTTGAAAAATAAAATTGCTCATCTAGTAATTATTTAAGTGACCCTAAAATTTCACTAGAAAAATCATCTCATTTCCAGAGGAAGTAAATAAATATCCCTCCCACAGTAGCATAGGGCATGCACTGATTTCATTTATGGTGCATAACTTTTAAGCGTGGATGTCGCTTCAGATTCCTATGGTCTTTGATGAAGATGAATTTACACTGTGCGTTCAATGAAAATGAATTTGGATCGTTCATTCAATGAACGTGGTCCCCCCATATTGAATGATAGATCATACATAAACACAGTTGAAATATTACGCTTAGGTTAAGTTCCTAGCTTAAGTCATTGATTACTACTAAGGGTGGCAACGGGTTGGTCACGACCGGCCCGACCTTACCTAAAAATTTAAAAATATCTATGTATTTAATTATATTTAGATATATTTCATATATTGGGATCCGAAAAATATTACCGGACCCGGACTCGAATAATGTTCGAATCCAAGATTTGAACATGGATCCAACCCACCTCAGTCTAATTTTTGGACCCATACCTGGACCAAGATTGGGTCTACCCCTTAGGCCACTGGTCAGATCGGGTCTGGGTCCATTGCTACCCCTAATTACAACTAAAAACTACATATACTTCTGTCATTATTCATAAGCACGAGATATTGTTAAATAGAACAACAAAAGTTACCTTTGTGAAAATATTTATAAATTTTACAAAACAAAAGATATGATAGTCTCATTTCCAAAGCTCATTAAAGATAAAGGTGGGTATCCAATATATGAGAAAGGTAATAGGGTAGCTAAGCTTTTTTAGTATTTCATAACCAAGTTCTAAGGCTTTGAACCCTTGATTAAACCAAACTATAATGTCTGTTACTAACCTTCAATCTAAGAGATAAAATATTCTTTTTGTTGGTAGATCATCAGTGAAAAATATCGGATCAGTGGGTTGAACTGGTCACCCAACGGTTTCGAGCTTGCTCAGGTGAATTTTTTCTTTTGTAGAAAAAAACAAAGTTTATGTATAGTTGGGCATGAAATCCACTTTATTGTCAATTTAAATGTGGAATCACTCGTGCAAATAAAGTCTTTCATTTAAATATCGTTAACAACACGGTTTTTAGAATGAAAGCGTCAGAGTTTGGATTCAGCAGGGGACTTTGTCAAATCCTTTGGTAAATTTGAGTAGGTTGAGCGGTTTTGAGACGGCTCGACAATTTTTAATACAAAACCTACTCTATTGCATATGTTTGTTTCTATAGAAAGAGAGGTTGGGACGTCTAATGTCTAGGATGGAAAAGATTTCTAGTAAAAGTTTGAGAAATTCGGTATAAAACTTTGATTTATTTTTAAGTCCAATTTATTGATGTCACTATAATTTGTAATAATATCTAAGAAAAATAAGATTTCATATTTTAAATTTTTTTACATTGACCTTACCTGTTAGGACTCTACGAGACATTTATTTCAAACGGACGTGGGCTTGTTAGAAAACATATGACATAGATATAAATTCACAGAGGGATATGAATCGATGGGCATAAAGTGGATACCTCGATATTTATTGTGACATGCTAAATACACAATATGTATTTATTTTTTCTTTCAACTTGAATAAGATTACAACACTATTGAGCAAAAATCAATTTTTTGATGCCAAGATTACAACTTTATATATAGGCGTAGGGCGCATGTTAAAAAATCCAGTAGAAAAGAGTATTCTTAGGTTGGAAAACCTATCAAGTGATCATCTCGCCATCAAGATGTATGGATATAAAGTAAACGAAACAAATTTTAAGTCCTATAAATAAAGTATCTTTTAACAAGTTATTTGGAACATCTATGTTTAAGATTTTCAAGTGTTTTATAGATATATTATTTTTAAAATTTCATAATTTAGGTTAAACATGGACTTCCAAGACATAGTAATGTTTTCAATACCAAAACTATGTTTTTTGATACCAAAACTACATCTTGCCGCAAAATTTAGAGGTGCACCTTACTTTTATATTATAAATTAGGTACATTGTACAAACCTCATCCTTTAAGTAATAATGGGAGCTCATCATTGGCTACAACCCGGATCCGACCTGGACCTAAAAATATAGTGTGGGACCTGGATTTGGATCTAGACCCAAATAATGTTCGGGTCGAAAATTTGGACCCATACCCGGACAAAGATTGGGTCTTCCCCTTGGGTCCCAAATCCGGTTCCATTGCCACCCCCCTATTAGCAACTCAACTATTTGATTATTTACCCTTATACTTTTCCTTTCGTCACCATGAACATGGGTAGCAATACTGGTTTCTTCAATTATTTTGATTACCAAGGAGCTACTTACTATTTTCTAGACCCAAAGCTTTCGGGATGTAACTTATTCAATTCAGTGATCAACCTACAAATAAATTTTTACAGGTGCTTGAAAAAATCACATTTTAGGATTGGAACATATTACTCATATTTTTTTGGTCTGATGGATCTAGTTGTACAAAGAATTATTGGATTTTTTTCCCTAAAATTTTTCATTAAGTGATTTCCCAATTTCAAAGTTATATATTCAATTAAGTGATTTTCTATCTTGGGCAAATTATTACGTTTGTCCGAGATTGCAAATGTACAAATTGATTCCATGGAAGCACAATACTAGATGTTTCTATAAAGAATAAAGTAAGAAATGATTTTAAATATAAATATTTGTTCCCTTTTTTTATAAGCTGAATATTAATTATGAATTTTTATTTCTATAATTCTCATATTTGATAGGCATAATTAGCATATAAGAGCCCTCTGTATATTAATTTATTTATTGTTCCTCCTATTTCTTCTCTGAAACGCATTACTTATTTTTAAACTAATACTTGGATAAATCATAAAAGGGATTTAAAAAAGAGATGGATAAGAATTATTTTTGGGCAAATTTTATTCCATAAATCTAAAAGAGTTTTAGATAAGGCGGTTTGTATAAGTCCGAGGCAAGGCGGTTTGTATAAGGCCGAGGTTCTAAACAGTCAAAATAAAGCGTGTCTTTAAATGGTGTCGAAAAATGTGCTTTTAATACTGAAAATCATTGTAATAACCTTAAAACATACTTTCACATCTAATTATAAAATTTAAAGTTAAAAAAATAATGTAAATCGAGCAGATTTTTTAAAACTTTAAAATTAACGGTCCAAAAATACATTACAAGGTACACTATTACCAAAACTTGAAATCCATTATATATTTTTAGAGATGTAAGTTTTAAATTATTACGTTTTACAATGTATCTTAAATTTTAAAATCTTAAAATTTTATATTTGATAATTAGAAGTAATCGACCTCTCCTGTTCCTCGAGCTGAAAGCAATGAAGCACAAAAAAATCATGAGCTTTTAAGACAATTCGGCCCACCAAAATGGGCAAAAGACGTTTTAAAAGACAAATTATATGCGTATTAATTGGAGGGAAGCTTAAATCATTTTGAAAGAAAGACGACTTCACCTACTCCTCGTTAAATAGAGAGGACAATACCGAAATTTATAAGTAAAATCAGGCCTATTATGTTCATGTCTGCTAATAAAACATGATTAGGAGTTTAGAACTTTTCGTTAGTGATGAGATTAACCCTCTGACTTGCGGTGACCTGCTCCCCCCATATAAATACCCCACCAAACACGCCCATATCACATCACAGGTATCCTGCTGTTTCTTTCTCTCTCTAAAAAGAGGATCATTGGCTCCTCTCTTTCTCTCTCTAAAAAAAAGTTGGATTTCAAATTTTTTTTTTGCAAAGATCCATGAAAAATGAGCCCTGAATCGTCATTTTCGAAGCAGAGTTGGTGCTATTTTCCCTAATTCACCCTCAAAGTCCAGTCTCAAGGCAAGTTTTGGGGTTTTGTTTGCCCTAGTTTCTCGAGGTTCAGTAAGTGTGGTTACGCGAAGTTCTGTCTCTGCATATTTCATTCAGTTTCATGGTTTTGGAGGAGGGTTTTGCGGATAAATGGTGGTAGAAGTGGCTTAATAATGTTATTCTGTGATGTTCTCATTTTTTTGCCATTAAAAACAGTATATACTGTTATGGTTATTGATTACCAGTGAATGTTTCTTGTTATTTATGTTCATGATAGATTTCAACGTGGAGTTGGTGGAGGAATGACGAGGAGGGAGAAATAACTGGGCGTAGTTGTGTATTTATGCGAGAATTTTGGGATTATTCAATTTTCGTGCAAGTAGAAGTGGATTTGGTGGGGATATTGGAAAGTGAGTGGTTATCAGAGTTGGGGTTAGGGTTTATACTTTAATATGCATAGTTGTTGTTCTCAATACTTGTAAATTTGGTTGATCATATTTGGAATTCCGTGAATAGAGACTGAGAAATTGTATAGGGTCTGTGGTTTACTGTATTATCTGCATAGATATTCAGCAAAATCTCCCAAATTAAGAGTGCCAGACATCTTTACATGTATGAATATTTGAAGCATACTAGGAAAACAAATGAGCTTATTTCAATTTCGCAAAGTTGTTTGCTGAAAGATTTTGGGGACAGTTATGGGGTGCCGTTGCTCCAAAGCTTCTGTTATTGAAGACAGTAATGAAAGCCCACAGGAAAGAGTATCAAGCAAATCTTCAGCTAGGCAAATTGTCACCCCATTAAAGAGAGATGAGTTTTTCGAGAATGAAGGCAATAAAGGGGAGGTTATAGTAAGATTTCCTGTAAAACAAGGGAACGGGTTGTTACATATATATGGAGAAGAGACAACAGAGAGGAAAAGAGAGAGAAATAACCAACATGGGGGACAAAGGATTGCCTATGCGGTGAATCCTCATCCTAGGATTGGCAGTATACCACGAGATGCAGAAGGGGAACAAGTGGCTGCAGGGTGGCCTTCTTGGCTTAGTGCAGTGGCTGGAGAGGCGATAAGAGGTTGGATTCCACGTCGTGCTGATTCTTTTGAGAAATTAGACAAAGTAAGCCTTCAACTGTGTATTTCCCTCTAACAAAAAGACTATTTTTTCTTTAGCTTTTTAATTTAATCTGGGTTTGCTATATTTTGCTTTACTGTTCTGTGGAACTATTTTAAATTCATTGCAAGCATAATAATCCATTTTGCAACAACAAGAAGGGGTGATGGTGCCATGTTCATGATCTTATTGACCTGTTTATGACTTGAAATGTGGAAGAATTGTGCATGCTTCTTTGGAATGTATAAGAGTGGTGTCTGCTACATCAACTTTCTCAAAAAAAGGAAAGCAAAAAGGAGTGGTGTCTGCCAATTTGCATTACGATTTGGATATATTTATTATGGCTTCTAGTGGTCTTTGGTATTTATGGATATTAGTGCATTACTATTAATTGTCCCAATGTTTAGGCACAATCTTTAGATGAGTGTTGGCCAGCCATGGTAGTTCGTGAAATTATATTGGTAGTTTGTTCTTGTGGTTGTGTTTCCTTGTGGTAGGGTCTGTCTCATTGTTTTTGATTCATTTGAGAACTGAATCATAGTTGTCATCTTTTATTTTCCTTGGGTTTGAGCGTTGGACTTATGGACTGAACTGAAACATGGATGTGCTTTTCTTTTCACCTGAATCCCTCCCTCTCTCTCTCTCAGTCTAATTTGGCCTCAAGTGTTAGGGGTGGCAATGGACCCGGACATGACCCGAGACCCAACAAGTAGACCCGATCCGGAAATTTGGATCTGGCACGAATTTTATTAATTTATTTTAAATATATATATTTATGGCTATAATATTTAAATAATGCATTACATATTTGACATATAGATATTTTGATTTTTGGGTCAGTTCCAGGTCCGGGTGACCCGTACTCGACCCTCGATAGGAGGGATAGGAGGGCAATGAACTGTGTCGTAGTGATCCAACCAACCAGCCCACACCTCCTGCCCCCCTCTTCCAAACAAACACATTAACATACACAGACAAGAGGGTGCACACCTCCCCCCCCCCCCCCCCCCCCCCCCACACACACACACACAAAAAGAAAAGAAATTAATCAAATAAAATGCAAAACAAAAAGGGGATAATACAAATAAAAAGCCCAAATCTTTTAAAGTTTTATATTTGGGCTGAGAGATGATTTTATTTATTTTAAAATTGTTATATTGATGCATGCCAAGTCTTCTGAATTCTCCCCTATGAAATCACTGAACTACCATGGGACCTGGAGAAAGAAAGGTTGCTGAATGTTGGGTATTTTAAGAATAGGTAGGAACAGGAAATGGGAATGTTCATTACAGAGGTAGGAAATAAAGAAGTGGAGAAAGAATACCCATTTCTTTGTAGCTTCTGCTATGATGGGCCAGCAAGGTCTCGATCTATTCTTTGTGCATTGTAAAATTTTTGTTGCAACTTTTGTGTTGAAGTATGTAACAATTATGTTCCGATGGAAGTTTTCCAGAAAAAAAGTGAGCCTGTCTGTTGGCTACGTTTATGTTGCATCCTCTCATGTACTGTATTACCCAAACGATATAAGTAATCAGTACACTACGAGCGACATATTCCAATTCCAGCACATGCTGAGTGATGCTTCCTTTAGGTAAACAAATCTTCGTCGAATAGGGAGCAGATGTCCAGAGGTAGTTTTTTATCATTAAAGTTCCATGCAAAATTTGCATTTGCAAATCTTTGACCTTGAGATTTTTATTTAAGGGAAAGTATAGAATGAGACCACTTACCTTTGGTACAAGGTGGTCACATTAATCTTGACCATTGGATGTGCAATTGGGTGGCTGCAATTATTCCATTGACTAAGCTCAAACTTCAAAAGAAACTTTCTTTAACTTTGTGACACATCCAAGATATCAAATTTGACATTGATGGTTGTAAGTAATTGTGAGTCCCATTGTATATAGTCTCTTTATTTAATGGGTCTAGAGCATCACTTATGCTATGGTGGGCTGTAAATGAAAATCAACCTGCATTTCCTTTTAAATTTAGATGGCCATGTGGTAAACTGCATTAAAAATTTCTGTGGTTGAGAATATCCATCTTTGGGTGAGGTAGGGTTAACCATGGGCCAAGCAGCCCGGCCCTGAAAAACTAGGGCCTGGGCCACAAAATGTGGCATGAGGGCTGGTTTGGGCCTTGACCAGGGCTTGCCCGGCCCTGGCTAAGGCCCTTTTTCCCATATCTTTTTTAGATCTATTAGACCCGGCCTTGATGGGGCCAGGGCCTCTTGGCACGGTCCAGGCCGGGCCTATAGGGACCAGGGCCGGGCAAGGGCCAGGGCTGGCCTGGCCCTGGCCCTAGGCTGAGGGTTGTTTATCTGAAACCTTACTAAAATTCTCTGACTCTCTCTGAAAACTTGGCCTCTGTAGGTGTTCGCATCGCTCTCTCTCTTCTCCACCTCCTCCTCTCTCTATCATCCTTCTCTCTCTTTCTCTTTAAGCTTTCTTCTGTCTGTAGTCTATTTTTTTGCCATTAATATGTCCACCCAGCATGAAGAAATGGGTCTCTGAGAAACAAGATAAAATGCAGGGCATGTTGTCTTCTGTCTCTGAGGTCTCTTCCTTCTAAGCCAGCTTTCGGCGATTAATCATCTCCACCCAATATTGGGAAATGGGGTGTTACATAGAACATAGAACTTCCTTGGTTACACATCAAGGATCTCTTAAGAAACAGGAGTTTCAATGTAACTTCTTCATCCAATCTTTCTTATAGACTCCAAGCCATAAATTCTTTTTGTCGGGATCCATTAGGCTTTGCTTTTGATTTAAATGATGCTTTTGGTGGTTGTCCAAGAAGTTCTTCAATCTCAGAGTCAAGATAGAGCTTCAAGAGAGTTTTAAGGAAGAACCCAGATCACATAAAATTAAATACTGCCATCTAAAAGAAACACATTCTTTTGGATGAGAGAGAAATCAGTTTTTTGATGGGAGTTCTGGATTTTGTAAGAGGCTTTTGGGAGAGGATTTTTTTGACGGCATTCTTAATGGGAGAGTTTATCTGAGAGAAGCTCTCTGCCTTTTTCTCTGCCTTCTTGGTTTCTTGGTCCAGGAAACCATAATAGAGAAGCATTGAGCCCAGGGCCTTTGCCTCTGAACTTTGGTTTTCACAGAGTTGCAGAGTTCTTGGGTTTCGAGAACCATTTGTAGAGCTGGACTTGAGAGTTTCAGGCTTGATAACAAAGTGGAGAGCAAGGATTGGCATCAGTCGTAAGTAACAGGGAGAAGAGGGAGGGAGGGAGGGACGGAGGGGTCGAATAGAGAGAGAGCTAGTGCGAAACCACCACGAACACTTTTGTGGATGAAGAAAAAGAGTGTAAGTTCTTTATTTTTTTTATCCGTGGTCTGGCCCTTTAACCACAAATGATTCTGTATTTGACATATGCATCCACACATGCCCTAGATGGTAAGCCACCTTGTTTTTTCATCACAGTTTGGCCCTCCAAACCATGGTTTGAAGTGGCATCCAAATATGCTCTTAACTGCTTGACCAACAAGGCAAGCAGTCTAGGATTTCTTGTAATATATTAAGGAGGCCGACTTTGAACTTGAATCGGGACTCATACACATAACACACATGATGGAACTTATGGCCCATACTATGTATGATTTGCTCAATTTTAGTCCTGTGTGGTCACAGGCTGGAGATATGTTTTTATAATTTTATCTATATTCAGACAGGTGTGTCTGTAGTCTTTTGAGGATGCACTTGAGGTGTTTTCCTTGGAATACGCACAAAACCTTAGCTTCCTTCATGCATTGATCTTAAGCTAAGACAATGGATGTCTTTTAGTGTCCTTCCGTCTTAAATTTGGATTGGGATGATGACTTTATCTGGTCCATCCATGTCCAAACCCAAGCCAATTTGTAATGTTGTGTCCATTATCCATGATGCTTAGTACCTAATAATGTTGAGAGCCAGCGAACCACTAGCTTAGACCACCACATGATAGAATCTTAGACATAAAATGACCTGGATGGTATTAACATCTTGTCCTCTAATATTCCCTGGGGGCATCTCTGAGCCTTACTGGTTTGTGGTTGGTTTCAATAACTAGAGCTATAGCTGGAAAGTTGGAGGTATTTATGTGTCAAAGGAACCATATTTTGTATTTGAATATGCGTGCTTGTGCATGCATGCATACATGTTGTGCGTGTGTCATCATCATCATCATTTTCCTCGTACTATTCTCTATCTTAGATGCATGTCATTGCTTGAAGTTTGATGTTTTGTGGCTTTTTGGGATTTGATCATGTAAGTTGTTTTGCAGATTGGTCAAGGAACCTATAGCAATGTCTACAAGGCTCGTGATCTTGAGAATGGAAAAATTGTTGCTTTAAAGAAAGTACGATTTGATAATCTTGAGCCTGAAAGCGTTCGCTTTATGGCAAGGGAAATTCACATTCTACGTCGACTTGATCATCCAAATGTAATTAAATTGGAGGGCCTAGTAACGTCACGAATGTCCTGCAGCCTGTACCTGGTTTTTGAATATATGGAGCATGATCTGGCTGGTCTTGCTTCTACTCCTGGTCTGAAGTTTACTGAACCCCAGGTAGCTCTACTAAATAATATATGGAGCACTGGTTGATAACATTTGCAATATACAATAATGTTTCGAGTTTTTGTTCGGCTTAAGCATCAATTTGGTCTTTGACAGGTTAAATGTTACATGCAACAATTGTTAAGTGGACTTGATCATTGCCACAGCCGTGGTGTTCTACATCGAGATATAAAGGGTTCAAATCTTCTAATTGATAACAGCGGTACTCTAAAGATTGCAGATTTTGGCCTAGCAACCTTTTTTTCTCTTGATCAGAGGCAACCATTAACCAGCCGTGTCGTTACTCTATGGTATCGACCTCCAGAACTTTTGTTGGGAGCCACAGAGTATGGTGTTGCAGTAGATTTGTGGAGTACTGGTTGCATACTTGCAGAATTGTTTGCATGCAAGCCTATCCTGCCCGGGAGAACAGAGGTACTCCGGCCTGGCCTTTTCCCTTCTTTTATTTTTACGGTTTGTGCTCATGTTATCTTATTACTTTGCTTAATTTTATTTGTGCGGTTAGTTATTCGTACGGAGGAATTACTTTTTTAATGTTATTAAGGAAAAAAATTCCATATTCAGTTTTTGCAGTTATTTGGGTCACTTGGTTTTGGAGACTGCTTCAAGCCTTAGCTTCTGATTCCTACATAGATAATATTCATATATTTGGTTCCTTATGCGTTGCATGTAATGATGCCTGAATATATCCTTTATTGAAGCTTGCTGAATCAATGTATAGGTTTAAGTAATAATTACTTCTCCAGGATTATTTGGCTATGAATTTATATGTCCTTCATTATCAGGTGCCTTTAAGATTCCTGTTCCATTCCTATCCTTTCTTTTAGCTGACATTCATGATCTGCCTTGAACAATATATTGAGCATTGCGTGCTGTTGCAAGACACATTAAGTTTAGCTTATGGCATCACAGGGCTATGAACTTTAGAGAAGAATGGGTTAAAATGATGAATTAGCAGAAAAAGAAGCCAGGGCCCAATTACAGTCTGGATCATCTAATAACCAGGTTTTATCTTTGTATATATGCAAACTTCTGTCACATTGTTTATCATATTCGCTTGCCACTGAGGAGGATGACCTAGTGGAGTGGTGGTGGTGAAATATTTTATGCTCTTCATGGTGTTCACCTGCTATTTACATGTATGCCTCCTTATCACTTCCCTTTCCAGGCTTCCTCTAGAAATCTCCTGTGAAATTGCTAAAAGTTCTTCAATTTAGGTTTGGTACTACTTCCTAGGGAGGCTCTATTTAACCAAAACAAGGGCTTGCACGACTCCCTCTTCCTCAGTTGAGACCCAATTTCCTGGTCATGCACTGTAACAGTTGTGAACTCCAGGATGGACTTCACATCCTTGGCCCATACAGGATTTTAACTACTTGAAGATGATAACCATTGAGGATCAAGCCACCTTCATGAACCATCTGTCCTATTTGGACCTTGTAAGATTTCTTTGAACTCTTAACTGTTTTTTGCGTTCCGATCTCCGCTTGATTGGAAATGACAGACACCATCTTGCTAGAGTTGAAGTGGTCACATTCATCGCCCTCATCCCACCCTTAAACTCATTTAGTTTGACTCACAAAGTGTAGGTCATCATTGTCCAGTTTCTTCCTATTAATATGGGTTATCCTTATTGATAGAAAAAACAACTAGGATAGCTATTTTTTATTCTTGAAGATATGAGAAATTCGGTTGAAATCAGAGATTTTGGGAATCTTTTTTGGGTGAATCAGTGGGGATTTGGGCCTGGACTCCATTCATGGGACTCGGTTGTACTACCACCAAGGCTCCAGCCCCATTCTCAGATTTTGGGGATCAAATTTTCTGAAAATGAGTTACTTAAAAATGGGAGGTTGTGCCTAGGAGATCAGAGAGCATGATTGAGCGTGGCTGCCTAGATACCATCTGGGCTACTTTTTTATTTGTTTTTATGGGGTGGTTGTTGTGGGGGGGGGGGGAGAGAGGGTATCCACAAGAGCCCTTATCTTGGAGGCTCTGATTTAAAAAGGAATCAGCCCCTTTGTGTTCAGTAAAACTTTTGTTTGACTGTTTCTGCATCAGGACATGTCATGCAATTTTGTTTATATGATGCTAATCAGATGATCCTTTCATTATTTGCATATATTATTTGTGCAATGTGAATCATATTTTCGATGATCAGATCAGTTTAATCTTATTTGCGGAGTTTCTATGATGTTTTATGATTAAGAAAACCATTTTCTTTTGGTAATAGAAAGCCTTTCATACATAAATGCATATATATTTTCAGGTGGAACAACTGCACAAAATTTTCAAACTCTGTGGTTCACCATCTGAGGAGTACTGGAGAAAGTCAAAATTGCCTCATGCTACCATATTTAAACCACAACAACCATACAGACGCAGTGTCTTAGAAACATTTAAAGATTTTCCTCCTCCAGCATTAGGACTTATGGATGTTCTCCTTGCTATAGATCCTGCGGATCGTGGAACTGCAGCATTTGCACTGAAGAGTGAGGTTTGTAATTTTGTCTACTCATATTGATTTGTGTTGGTTCTTTCTTGCATGCGACTTTCTGTAGAATATTATTTGTAGCTTTTGGATGGTTGTGTAGTTAACTTATAATGTTATATTTAACATTTTAAAAGTCATATTTACTGTAGAACATTGAAGGTTGTTACGAATTTTGATACGACCATAATGATAAATTTTCTTAGTAATCAATAAAATTGTTTTTTAGTTGTCAATGTTTGTATTTTTCATTTCTGCTTGAGCAGGTCTGATCCTTGTCTGACCTATGTTGTAGTGCTTGACCCCCGAATTTAACCTCCTTGCATGTGATTTGATGGACTGATAAATTTGGGTCGCTATCAACTTGACGATTCATTCAGTTTTTTCACTTTTCCTTTTGTGGATGTAAAGAAGGTGGAATACTGTTTACCAGAATTGTATCTGATCGTTTTTCTTACTCTGTTTTTAGCATTTGTATCTGGAAGAATCTCATTTAGCATTAGGAAGTTACATATTGGTTTGCTTATACAGCTACTCAGGAGTTGACAACCTTTCTTTATGTTTTTTTGTTATTTACTTCTGAAGCTGTGTGCTTATGCTACAGCTTTTCAATAAAACCTAGTTTTGTCATATTTTTAAGTCCTGTCTACCACTTTAATGGCTTAAAGCTCACTTGGGTTAGAAAAAATTCTAAAGTTAAACCAAATTGAATGAGTTTAGAAGGTCTAGCTCTTACTGGCTTGAGTCAACTGAGGTGAGGTGAGTTGAGTCAAGAGCTGATTTGACTCAAGCCCGACTTTTTAAACATTAAATTTTAGACCTGCTGTACCTTTTGCTGTCATACGTTATGCATTGTTTTAGTCTTCTGGTTACATAGTCACTTGTTTCACCTTATCTTTTTACTTGGATTGAGTCTCCTAGTTATTTTTGTCCATTTCCAGTTCTTTACAACAAAGCCATTTGCCTGTGATCCTTCCACTTTGCCTAAGTATCCACCAAGTAAGGAGTTTGATATGAAAATGCGGGATGAAGAAGCCAGAAGGTACGCGTATCGTGTTGAATTTTTCTTTTTTTTTTTGAGAATTTTCACTTTGTGTGTCTTCTTGTGTTTTTGAGAAAAGGTGACTAGAATTGTATTACTGAGTAATTAAAATGTACATAAAATGGGACCCAAAAAGGCGCTAAAGTAAAATTTTAACTCCAAGGAGGGCTGTGGCAGGTCTAACAAAATCTAAAGGCCCCCTGGGGAATTGGAGTAGGCTCCTTCTTTAGCAAGATAAATTGCATCTTGTTGAAATTTTTTTGTTTTTGAGAATTTTCACTTTGTGCGTCTTGTTGTTTTTTTTGAGAAAAGGTGACTAGAATTGTATTACTGAGTAATTAAAATGTACATAAAATGGGACCCTCTTAGAGGGGACCCTATACATCCCCGAAGGGTATAAAAAAGGTGCTAGAGTAAAATTACAACTCCAAGGAGGGATGTGGTAGGTCTAGCAAAATCTAAAGTCCCCCCTGGGGAATTAAAGTAGGCTCCTTCTTTAGCAAGATAAACTACATCGGAGTTGGCCTCCCGAAAATATGGCACCATGAGATTGTGATATCTCATGACCAATGGGATATTTCATCAAAGATGTCATCTAGGCTCCACGGTCAGGGAGAGAGACCTGATACCCAAGCTATTACATTCTTAGAGTCCCCTTCCAGCACCAGGGTGTGACCCCATGTGATGCAAAATCTATGTAGACCTTCTAAAAGGGCTTTGGCTTCGGCTAGATTTGAGTCCACGAGGCCAATGGGGCAGGAAAATGCAAGCAAGGTCTGTCCTTCGGATGAATGAAAGAGCCCACCTACACCTGAGGGGCCGGGGTTCCCAAGGGAGTAGCCATCAAAGTTTGTGCATCTTGTTGTTTCTCATGATTCTGCATATAATTGGGGTTGGGTTCCATTTTTTCATGGATAACTAGTACAATATTCTTCTTTCCGGGAACTTGAGTGCTCAGTTCATGACAGAAAGCGAATCTCATATAAGTTTCTATCTATGTTACTGTCCAGTGTTACGCTGATCACCATGTTGACAGGTGTTGACCCTTAGGCACATATCAACACATCTAGACACTTCTACGAATATAAAAATAATAAAACTGCTATGGGGAGTAAGCCTCGGCTCTACCACAACACCAAGCATATATATGAAGACATAAGTAAACTTATACTATATATCTATCTACTATATATTAAGTGAGAAGAAGACCCGGGGACCCGCATTATTCTTACGACACATGTCCTTCCCCCTATTCTCTCTCTTTCTAAAAAACGGTTCAACAATTGTCTCTCTTTTCAAAAGTTTCAAAGCCAAAGGTTCCCACCTTCTTAAATCTCTCTAATAATCTTTCACCTTAAATTGAATATCTCTCGTAGTCTCTCTCCTCTCTCATTTCTTTCTTCCCTCACTTATCCCTCTCTGCTTAAATCTCTCTCAATCTCTCCTTAAATCTCCCTTCTTTTATCTCTCATTAAGCTCTCTCCCTCTCCTCCTTTCACTTTCTTTCGCCCTTTCTTTCTCTCTCCACACGCCCCCCACTCTATGTTGTCTCAAATTTTTCTCATGGTATTTCTCCCTTTTCCCTTTTAAAGTTTCTCACTCTCGCTCTCTCAATTTTTTCTCTTATTTTGTTTTATTTTAATATATATTAAGCTAGAGGATTCCCCCCTTATTATCCCTTTTGAATTTCAAATTTGCCCTCTTAATTTTAATGGAAATTATTAATTTATATATCAGTTTACTTTACAATTAATAAATATATTTGGAATTAAATTATAATTGTAATAATAATAATATCATCTCTAAGATAATTTGCTACGTAATTTTTTAGATTTTATTTTAAGTATCACATAAATAATTTACTCAATTTATTAAGCTTATATCTAATATTCAATTACACAGTATAAAGAGAGAGGTATAGTTATATTTTCAAATTTAATGTATTATCTTAATATTTATATCAATTAATTCATTATGAATAAAACATTTCGATGAGACCTGCAAAGCCGGTGCATCTCACTAGTATATTCTACATAAATATTTTATTTAGGATAACAAAATGGATGCGTCTTGCTGTGCTGCCTTCCCTTGGCCTATGTACTAGACAACTTAGACTCATGTTGGAAATTGAGACTTGCACCAGTTTCCATGTGACGCTGGTACTGTCACAATTCACAACTTCTATTTAGTAGTTGTAGATTTGGGCCAAGAAACTGGAATGGCTACATTTTACTCCCTTCTTTTTGTATGAAATAAGAGATCCATATTTGTCAAAGATCATTATTCCATTTCGATCCACTTATTTGTGCCTTTGTTTAGAGGCTCTGTTTTAGAGTTGTCTGTGGTCAATCATGGATGTGTTGCATCGTACTCATCACTTTGTAAAGCACCCTCTAAAAAAGAATAAAAAACAAATTGAAAAATATATAATGGTTGAGAAAATGACTTTTTATCTTTGTGGTTGTTCTATATTTGGTTTGTGTCTTTGTGGTTGTTCTATATTTTGTTTGTTTAAAATTTTATCCATAAAGAAGTCATGTGGATGGTTATTGTGAGGGGGATATTCATGCTAAATGATATGATTTCTTCATTCTGCATGGGTTCAGGCAAAGAGCCGCAGGAGGAAAGATGCACAAATATGACATGCCAAGGAGAGGGCCAAGGGAATCTAGGGCAGTTCCAGCACCAGATGCTAATGCAGAACTAGCCATTTCTATACAGGTGAATGCTCTCTCTCTCTCTCTCTCTCTCTCTCTCTCTCTCGTGCACGCACCATGCACACATTCTTCCTGCTTTCCAGTGGTCGCCATCAAATATTGTAGTTGTTTTTAATAGCTGTTAACATCATTGTAGCTACTTGGCCTTGCTACTTGAATAGAATGTAGCTCTTATGCAATTTGTCTTCTATGCCAAAACCCAGAAGCGGCAATCTCAATCGAATTCAAAAAGTATGAGTGAGAAATTCAACCACCAACAAGAGGAGATAGCCTCTGGTTTCCCCATCGACCCTCCGTGCCAAGCCCCCATCTTTGGTGAACCATGTGGCCCATCTCAAGGGAACCACCACGTTATTCGAAATGGGTTCTCTCACTCTGGCCCACTGGTTCACCCGATGCCATGGGCCAAGAAAGAGAGAGAAGAAGACTGGGCCAAAAAGGATAGAGAAGATGACTATCCCCAAAAGCTTTTGGTGGGATCTGACCTATCAGCTCTCTCTGGTTTGGTGGCAGTGAGGAAGAATGGGAGGTCTGATAACCCTAGAGAGACGGGTGTCTTTCAACCACCCCGATATGTGGATGCAAGGGCTGAGTTGGTGGATTCTTGCAAAGCTATACCTATTTCTCATCAGAAGAGAGACAAGAAGGTTGGTGATAAAGACAAATTGTTGGTAAGTGCTCGAATCCTTTGATTTGATCCCAGTGGCCCCTTAACCTTTGACAACTGTCTGCTCTATTGCTACTGGTTTCCCGTTTTCAACTTCATTTTAATGGGAGCCTTGGACCATTTTTATCTGAACTCTCTTTCTCCATCGGAATGCGGCTGTCTCTATATCTAAACTTATCCTTATCTGAATGTGACCTTTCAGTCTGTCTTAGGTTTTTTACATAGCCAACTCTTCATATTTTGTGCACTTTTCTTCCTCAGGGCTATAAAGCTATTAGTCTTTTTGAGGTTTATAGTCTCTCTCTGTCTCATGGCAGCTAGTGGTTCGAAAACTAAATTAATGTGCAATCTCCTGATAGCTTTCAATATGAATTTATGCAGGGACATGGGCTCAAGGGAAATAAAATCCACTATTCAGGGCCATTGTTGCCGCCATCAGGGAATATGGACCAAATGCTGAAGGACCACGAGCGCCATATTCAGGAGGCCTTCAGGCGGACACGACTAGGCAGAGCCAAGCTTCAGAGGCCACAGGCTGATGGTTAGAGTGAAAGAGGGACCACCCTGACTGGATTGATTCCTGTGCATAAAACTAGAAACAAAAGAATGTGGTTGTTGAGAGCAAGATTACTGGTGTATGAGTTGGTTCGCTGAGGCAGACCCAAGTTGGTGGAAGCTGAGTGCAAAAATGTGCAGGCGGAGTTCCTTTGTTGAGATATGACCAGAGCCAGTAGTTATTTATTTATTTATCTACTAGGGGAGAGAGAGAGAGAGAGAGAGTGGCGTACTTGGGTAGGTGGTGGATTTGGCGGGTGCGCTCTTTGGGAGGAGCGAGCGGGGTGAAATGACAAGATTTGAAAATGCAGCATTTAGAACGAGAGTTTAATGATATGTAAACTACCATTTGGAAAGACCGAGGTAAAAAGAAATGGTATACATAAAGGGATTGTCTACAAAGATAATATTTAACTTTTGTCGTGGTCACAATTATTCCCATTCATTAGATGTTATATTAGATGGTTTGAGGTGAGTCATGATGTCCGAGAAATTTTTTTTTTCAATTTTTTGTCTATTCAATGACATGCTTACAACTTTTTATTTTGAAATTTAAGAGACAAGAAAGATTGTGATCTCTATGTACAAAAGATAAATGATTTTTTTGTATACAATCTCTATACAAAATATATTACTTTTTGTAGAAGGATGTCATAATTAGCCTATGCATGGATCCAAAAATCAGGTGGTTAGGATGACCTATTGATTGGGTTGGAAGTCCTTAAGAAAATCATCTGAAGTTTGTGACATGTTAGATGTTGAGTTAATGTCTAACTGTTATCGCTGATTGTGATCTTGTACAAAAATAAAATAAAATAAAAAATATATATGTTATAATATAGGAATAATATAACATACCTTATGTAAGGCTGGAAATAAGAGAGAGGGTGGGAGGGAGGGAGGGAGGGAGGGAGATGTAGCGAAAAGGGACTATTCTAATTGGAGGTGGAGATAAAGACATCTAGGCTTATAAAAGCATTCCAAACCCTCCTTTACCGTCCACATCTGATGCTTGCAAATTACATTCTATGCCAGTGGCGTATGGTGTACGGCATCATTGGGATTGACATTACTGTATGTTTGCAGAAACCTGTGATTGAGTTCACCGGGATATGGTTTGGCAGTGCTGTACCTTTGTGGAGACATGAGATTGATGTCCTCTAGCGTATTATACATCCTAATAATATATGTTTAGCATTCCGATCTATTAATTTCTTCGGCAGTCTTTTTTTGTTTGTGAAATGGTAATTGAAATCAGAAATGGGCTCAAGGCTAGGTGGCTAGTCACTACAACGCTGTGTATTTAGTTTTGGTCCTATAATGGGGACCTTTTTATGCCCGAACTACCCAGAAAAAAGAAAAGAAAAGGAAAATATTAACCAAAATCTCTTTCTCTAAGGTGGTAGGAGCATGAGTTGAAGACATCTTGATTTTTCAGATTAGGGAGGAATTGCCTGAAAGTTGTCCATGGATGAGAATTGTCTAGTTTGGTACACTAATATTTATAGTGGCCTAAACCTTACCTGTTGATGAAATTTTATCATGGTGAAAAATAAATATGTTATAGAGACGTTTATCTGCAGCATTGAATACTTATTCTCAAGAAGGCCCTTAACCACAGATAAAGGCAAGGCTAAGGTAGGGCTACATCCTCAACCGATTGATCATCTCTTGTTATATGAGATATTTCCATTGCTTAACTTTTTCTGAGTAGTTCGGCCAAGAGTTTTGTTTGCTGGGAAAGTTACATGCTCTCACATAAGTAACATATACATTTGCTCCCTTGAGCAAAACCTTAGCTGGATATTTTGTTTTGTACTGAAGATTATGGGATGTGACCTACTCAACCATAATCATCATCATCAACATTTTTTTCAATCGGCTACATGAATTCTTGTCCGTTATTCTACTCTATTAAGGTTAATGCCCTTAGTGAGGTCATAATTCACTGTATTTTTTCTTATTACTTCTAACAATGTCTTTTTGAGTTTATTTTTTTTTAGCCTTTCAATTAAATTAACTTGCACATCTCAACATACTCATTTCAGCTACGCTTATTCTATATGTATATTGTTTATTGACCGTCCAATATTTCGTCCTATAAAGTAAAACTAGTCTCACAGCAGTCCTATATAACTTACTCATTAACTTTATTGGTAAGCGGCGATCAGATAAAACTCGGTTTTCATATGTTTACTTTGTCCACCTAGTTCTAATTCTATGTGTAACATCTTCCCTAATCTTTTTATTTTACTGAATTATCAATCCAAAATATCGAAAGTGGGCCCTTTTTCGTCTTTCTTGACTGTTCGTCTTAACTACTCCCTCGTCTCTCCTCCTCTTATTATTAAACTTGCATTCCAAATACTCTGTTTTAGTCTGGCTAATTTTAAAACTTTAGATTCTAGAGTAACCCTCCAAAGTTTTAGCTTTATGTTGATGTTGTTTTGGGTTTCATCAATCAAAACTATGCTGTCCACGAACAACATATACCACAATATCTCTTCTTGTAGGTACCTAATTAAGTCGTATATAATTAAGACAAAAGAGGTATGCGTTTAATGTTGACCCTTGATGTAGACCTAATGTTACTGAAAACCTATTTACCTCTCCACTAATTGTTCCCACATTAGTTGGCAGTAGCACTCTCTTGTATATATCTCGACTTGAACATTATGGACGTGAAAAAAATTAGGATTTTAAGCTCTAAAAATAGTGTATATTATAGCAAATTATTTAAACATTCTATTTTAATTTGAAAATAAGTGTTAACAAATTTGTACTATTTTTTGAGTTTCAAATTTTATTGTTGGTGCTGAAAATTGATTATAGAACCATCATAGAGATTTCCATCATCGAAAGTACTTTTTGGATGAGGAATTAAGGTGAGGTTTAATTTTGTTTTCATTTTTAGCCTAGGCCTTATAGAAACATCATCATTTTTCAAATGACCATAGTAGTCAAGGTCGAGATGATCTTGAAGGAGTTTTCGACTTTGAAAGTATAATTTTTGGTGAGTTTTGAGGTAATGCTTTCCATAAAGCCTAGGAGTTATTCTAAGTTTTTCTTATAATAAATTCTTCCTCATGTGGTTTGGTTTAAATGATGAGATTTCTCAAGGGATTCACCCAATTTTCTCTTTACTGCTGAGGAAAAAATATCCCGTGCAACATAAAAATTCTATCATCCCCCTAATCCAACCGTCCATTTTTTAATGGAGGGCTCAGATAGCCTCAAAAACAATGTCATGTCTCTACACTGTTTTATTTTTAATTTATTTTTACAAACTATTTTGACAACAAATTTTGAACGTCCATTCCTATATCAAACACGCACTAACGAAAAATTTATAAAAAATATTTTCAATAAAATAAAAGGACAAAAATACCCTTGAAAGTTTTAAGGAGTATTTTTGTCATTATTTTTTATCGAAAAATTATTTTTAATATTTTTTATAGGTGCGCCCCAATGAGAAGATGGCATGTACCAAATTTCATATTCAAAAAAATTATATTAAAAAAAATTAAAAATAAAATACTTTGAGACATCGGATCTAAAATCAAACGGAGAGTAGCTCTCTTGATAAAAAATGGACAGCTGGATGATAGGGGAGAGTACAACTTCTATGTTGTAGAGAGAACATAAAAAACTTTCCAAAAAATATATCTAAAAAAATATATAATAAATTTTTACTTTTGATATAAGATGATCACAACTAATTTTGACCTTCGAATGTAAAATTGGATTCATCGAATTGTACCCCCTTTGTATTTCATGTTCTCATAAAATTTTTGCTCGCTTTTTAGTTTAGCTGTAAAAAATGGGAACACATTCGAAATATGGATGAAATGATAAGGGTGGATTCGTCCTCCTTGGATAATTTGATGCTCAACTTACGACCAGCCGGCGCCTTTGAATCTGAATCATTGGTAGGGCCCAAAAATGACCCGAAATCCTCAAATTACAATAAACAAAGAAGACAAGCCCAACAGACAATTTAAGCGGGAACAAGGACTTCAAAATGACTAGAAAGTCCCTGCAATTTTCATAATTTACGGTGAAAACCCTTTGTAATATTGATAATTCTTGTATTTTCATTTTGTTTTTTTTTTTTTTTTTTCACTTATTCATTATTGATTTTTTGGCTTCCAATGCTCATTTGATGCTATTTGATTCTTATATTAAAAAAATTTCTCATGGAAAAGTATATAATGAGATCATTTATTTTTGGTACAAGGTGGTCACAGTAAATTTTTTGCCATTAGATGTGAAATTGGGTGGTTGCATTTATTTTATTGACTAAGCTCAAAGTTCAAAAGAAATTTTCTCGAACTTTATGACACATCCAAGCTATCAGATTTCACATCAGATGGTTGTACGTAATTGTGACTCCCTATTCCAAAAACAAATGGTCTCATTGTATACAATTCCCTTTTTTTATATGTTAACGGTAGGAATGAAGGGTGGTATGATATGTTGAGGCTTTTTTCGAATCTTAATTTATTTTGATCCATGTAACTTATATTGTGCGTTATTGCTTCTTTTCTAAATATTGCTCGTTCTTATTTGCCTTTGAGATACTGTTGGTCATTAATCTTGAATAACATGTGCCTCGAATCCATTATTGTTCTCCTGGATATTATAGTCACTCGCAGTGACAAATTTTCAGTTAATTTTGTATCCACATCGTTCTTCTTTTTTTTTATTGGGTAGTTTAGTAGAGATAAGTTCTTTACTCATAACATGAATGGAACTCAAGATGTCATATTGTTGCTATCTACCATCCTAACTATCTAGCCTAGAGCTCATCCCTAAACCTAATGGCGAAGGTGAATTATCGTTCTTGTTACTCTTATCATTTTTGAAACTTGGCGCATTGAAAGTTCCTCATTCTACCTTGCTTTTCCCTTTGTTGTAAAAAAGAGAAATTCATCGAAATATCTATGAGAAATTAACTGTTAGGAAGTGCAAGTTAGTTTTGGTAGAAAGATTGAAAACGGCATGAGGGTAGGCTCAAAAGGACATGATTGAAAGTAGTTCAAAAAGATATGAAGACTTACAGCTTCAGTGAGGATATGGTCTTAAACATAACAAAATGGTGAACCAATATTTGTGCAGTCGATCTCAATTAATGAAAAAAAGCTATGATGATGATGACGACGACGATCCATAAAAAATTAACTATTTAACAATTTTTAGTATCTTTAGATTTATCATCTCCCTTTGTGGTAAAAATGAGAAATTTATCAAAATATTTATAAAAAATTAACTATTTAATTCTTCAGAGTATCTTTAGATGTAGTTTCAAAATGCCCATCAAAGACCGGTATTCAAGGGTTGCATATAGATAAAAGAAAAGTGCAGTGTGAGTCAAGAAATACACTTGTACATGTGCAGGACTAGCGTAAAAGGTCGTGGTCCCACAAAAATCTCTAGATCAACGGTCTATAAAAATATATATTAAAATCGATCTCTAAGTTGGATTTGAGAAAGATGAGGCATATATTAAAGAAGGGTAGGGGCTATCTTCCCCAGTAAGTTATTATCAAAGCCTAGGCCTCGACCATTTTCTCTCTCTAGGTTTCCCGCACTCCATTCTCTCTCGCTTCAAGAGGCTCCTCTTTCTGCCCACTCTCTCTCCTCCACCACCCCATAAATGGATTCTCTCTCCTCCTCTCTTCCTTGTTATTCAAACCAGTCTCTCCCCTCGAATTCCTCTTCAATGGCCTCAACTCCTCACAGACCCCTTGTTATCAGGCGATTCTCAGCTCGTTTCGGGAGGCCTTGTCCTAACCACATTCTCCATTGGCCACGCCTTTTACCCTCTCTCTCTAACCACACCCCACGCCCCTTTCTCCACCTCTTTCATATAAAGACCTCTTACCAGCCCATGGCTTCGCTCTCTGTTTCCCTCCAACCACTGCTTTCTTACCCACTTCGCCCGCCCGCTCAACACTTGGGCCTCTTCAATCGAACCTCTGATGGCTCCCCTCAAAATCACATCTTCGCCATCAAATTCGACACTTTCGAAAATGCATAGTTTGCCGATACTGATGATAACCATGTTGGTGTTGATATCAACAGTCTCGCTTCAGTGGCTTCTCACTCGTCTGGCAAATGGGTTTCAGGAAAATTTAAAGGCACGGATTTGAAAAATGGTGCGAATTACCATGCTTGGGTTGATTATTATCACGTTGGTGGTGATACCTCGAAGACTATATTGCATGTTTCCATGGCTTTAGCAGGAGAGAGAAAGCCTGCTAGGCCTTTGATTTCATTGAAATTGAATTTGATGAGTGTTTTCAATTCCATTGAGGAGACCTATGTTGGGTTCTCTGCTGCAACAGGACTCAGAGTGGAGGCTCATAGGATACTGGGGTGGAGTTTTAGTGACAGAAACTTCTCTCTAAGTGAAGGTTTCGTTACTCGTGGTTTGCCTGATTACAGGTTGAAGAGAGAGAGAGAATGGGGTGAATTGTTGGACATCTAAATCCCAATTAAATATTTTGTTGTATTTCTAATCAATTTTCATGGAGTGGAAATGAAGCTTTTTAGGAGTCTTGTTAACTTCTCTCTGCTTTTTAAGAACACTTCAAAAGGAACTCATGGGGAGAGGTCTCCTGCAAATACCCAAGTTAACGAAAACAACTAAAAGACCAAATAATACTAATTTTAATCTCCTCAAGAGAAAAGTATGAACAATTATTAAGAACCCTAAATATATAAGCTCAATTTTATCTTTTATGTCTATAACAATCTTGAGGGGCTTCAATATACTAATCAATAAAGGAAAATTTTTATATATGGTGTCAACTTTATATCTTTAGAAGTAAGGTGCCTCTAAAACACCCATCGAAAATGGTTGTTTCGTGACTAGAAAATTCTTCAATAATTCATCTTGACCTCAATATATATGAATATGAAAGAAAATATGAATTTCAAATCTTAAAAATAATGCATCTTATAACACATTATCTAGACCATCTATTTTTTAAATTTTTGAGTGCTCGTAGATTTGCACCATTTTCAAAGCAATCAATTCCATTATAAGGATGAAAAATAGACTTTTATGCCATCTTAAGAGTTTTAACATAAAAAATACAACTTTTACTGATTTTGAAAGGCACCTTAATGCGGTTGCTTAAGGTTGACAACTTGTACACACCTCACCCATCAATAAAATACTTAATGTGCAGTAAAACTTTGAGATGTCAAGCTTAATCTTTTATCTCTTTCTATCTCGGAGGATTCACTTGACACAACTGGATTGTCATCTTCTTCATAATGGATTATCAAAGTTTATAGTAGTTTTGGAATGAACTTGTAAGTGAAGCTTGATGCTCGATCAAATGCATTTTGATCTAGCTCTTCATGATAAACAGTATTTTGTCGTTGCAACTGCTGATTTATTTTACTGATCTCTTCTCAAATTTATTGACCAAAGAGGCTTCTCTCAAACTCTCAATTTATTCTTTAGTGATAGCACATTTTTTTGTGGCTTGATTTGTGTTCTCTCTGATTTGTTAATTCATAATCTCCATGATTCATTGCAGCATATCCCCGATAGCAAGAGCAATTGGGATGGATAACCTTATGAAGCTTTAGAACCACTTGACACAGGAAAGAGGGAGAAAGAAAATTTGAAAATAAGTAAAATCAAAAGAAAAGCATTGAAACATTCTCTTTTCGAACTTGCAAGGGAATCAATAATGAAAAACACTTCACGAGTTGCAATTTGTCAAATGCTACACATTTATAGGAAACCTTGGATTGGTTGAAAGCCCTCGGTCTAAAGCTAACTTGTCATTTATTTGGAAGGCCATTGATCTCTTTTACCTACAAGATTGTCGTAAGCTTGTGGGTAAAAAGGACCATACCTCTTTTTGGTGGGATAGACGGCTTGGAGAAGTAGCCCTAAGAGATGCGTTCCTTGAGGTCTTTTCTAATGTCCCAAATCCCCTCGCCTCTATCTTATTAGTTAGGGGGGAGGATATTAACCCTTAATGGTCTATGTGTTATATATATATATATATATATATATATATATATATATATATATGAGAATTTCAGACTCTTTTATTAATGAGTTTACTTTTAACAATTAATGAACTTGCGTCAATCTGCTAATTAGTATCCTTCCAAGGATGATACTCTTATATGGAACCTGACGTAGGGCTTTTTCAGTTAAATTAGTTTATATAATGCTTGATGGGTAGAGTGGATGCGCCAAATCTGAATAGTATTTGGAGGATGCACATTCTCCAAATACATGTATTTGAAAGTACATGTCTTTCTATAGTATTTGAAAGTACATGTCTTTCTTTAGGTTGCTTGCTAAGAGAAGTTGCCCACAATTGACAACCTTCCTAAGAAAGGTTTTCTTATTGTAAATGTTTGCATTTTTTATAAAAGTGACAATGAATTTGCTGATAACTTATGTCTTCATTGCTTTTTTATTTTGAGGTTATGGGATTAGAGTAGGCAACTGCTAAATTTATCTATTCACCTGCCCCTGAGTTTGGGTGTTGTTTCGCTCCATTGGAGATCTCCCTAAGCTCGGTACTCTACTTTGGAGATCTTTGTGGCCTAGCATCATATGGAGTGTTTGAAAGCACAGGATTAGACGGGTCTCTGAATGTATCTTATTGGAAGTTACTACTCTAAAATCTAATATATTAGCAATGGTAGCTGAGTGGATGAATATTCATAAAGATGGAAGATTAGTGACTTTTGATCAAGTGATTCTTAATCCTTTGGAGGTATTTAAGATTTTAGTGGCTCCAATTAGAAGGCATGTGATTTAGCGCCCTCTACCGCTAAATTCAAATTAAGTTAAACTTTAATAGTACTTCTTTTGGGAATCCTGGTATAGCTGGTTTTGGTGGGTTAATTAGAGACACTCAGGGAAGAACATTACTCACTTACTCAGGTCCTTTTCGTGTGGCTATTGTTAACGAGGCCGAGACATGGGCAATGCTAGAAGGCATTAGATTACGAGGATGGAGTGTCATAAAGTTATCGAGGGAGATTATGCAAATATCGTCGCTTGGAGTAAAGGACAAGTTGTAACCTCCTTGGTGGCTGTGGCCATGGATGAAATCAAAGCATTGCTTTCTTCAATGTCAGTTAAAATTTATCGTTGTTTTCGTGAGGCCAATATGGAAGCAGACTCACTAGCTAAAGGAGATATCCATCAACAATCTTCGGTAGTCACTGACCTTAGTTAATACACTTCATTTTGGTATCACCTTACAATTGTTTTTAGGATAATTAAAACTATGTATTAGAATTATTAATAAATTAGGCACGTGGTATGCTAGCTTTAAAATACTAGTTTTTTTGACCTGGGCATAGTTCTTAAATCTATCCATCATTTCCTTTGGAAGGAACCCACTCATGCATGCACCTTCCCTGGACTGGGCAATCTGGTTTGATTCCAGTGGGTCCATATTTAGTGGTGACTAATTGCTCAATGGCTGCTTGTTTTCTCTTTTCAATGTGATTTTAGGGCTTTTGAACTGATTCGGTGCTTTCTTTAATCAATTTAATTTCTTCTTCTTGAACTAATTCTCTCAACATAACCCATTGTTCAGGGCCGGTTGTTTCCCCTAGCGGGGGATGTGAAACTTCTTTCTTGGTCCCCAAAAGGGATCTGAGGTTTGTTTTCGATTATTTTCATAAGAGTCAAAATGTCATAAAAAGTAGCACATTGTAAAATCTTTCTAAGTTTTGAGTTTTGAAGAGGCCCCGGTCGGGTCAATACTGGCCCTAGCCACCAACTTTAATGGAGTGATTCATTTAACTTTTGTTAGGAGGTCATATTCCAAAAAAAAAAAAAAACTTTGGTTAGGAGGTATAACCTGAGGACTTTGGCTAGAGAGAGATGGTTGATAAGGGCAGATATTATACAAGAGGCTGAGCAGTACTGGCAAACTTGGCTGATCCAACTCGGAACCAAATGGTCAAATCGGAATCGAGCACTGGCCGATCTGGTTTTGCCCGGTTAAAAAATTTTTAAAAAAATTATATAAAATCCCAAAAAAATAAGGGATTTGTTTGTAATGTGTTTTTGAACATTTTTTTTATCATTTTGGCAAAGATTGTAAAGTGCTTTAGCCATGAGCACTTATTTTTATATTTTCCCATGTTGTTAGAAAATTTTAAAATACTTTTTTAGTTTTTTTTATTTTTTTATACTTTATTGACCAGCTGGGACTTGCCCAGTAGGGCCAGTTGAACCGGCCGTTTTACCAGTTACTCAGAGCCGCCCATTGGCCATTTTTTGAGGCGGGTTCGATTTTAGAGAGAGAGAGAGAGAGAGAGAGGGAGAGAGAGAATCATTTTTGGCGTAGATGGTAGTTAAGAGGGCTATCAATCGTATCTTTTTATTCCATATAATTTTTGCGAAGGAAGTGACATTAGTTTGATCTTCTGATCTTTCATGGTAGGTTAGAGAGTGGAACATCATGTCTTCATTCTACCTTTTTATGGTAGCATGCAATGCACCTTGCTGCTTTTAAAAAGTTTTCCAAATCAAATGGATTTTGTGGACCTTTCTTCTTGGGGTTGAAAGAGTAGCAAATTTTGCTTAGCTACAAAAGTGAAAGTGAGTCATACCCCATTGGTGCATGGTACATGAAGGGGCATGAGTATATTCGCCTTTGTACTCCTTTGGATATTGGGAATGGACCTTAAACTGTATTGCTCATCCTCATCGTACGTTTGAGCAGCAAACCGCCGATGTCCCTTTGCTGTACCATCTCCATTTTTTTGGATCGTTTGTTCTTTCTCCCTATCCTACGCATGTGCACGCAAATATGAGCTACAACACTTAAGGCGCATTTGGTATGCTTGATAATACTTATATGAAAGTATTTTCACATGAAATAACTCACCTATCTATGTGATTAGGTGCGGGAGTTTATTCACATTAATTGGTTTCAATGTATTTTTTTGCTCGAATTGGTATAAAAATATCCTATACCTAGTCATATGAAAGGGGTTCTTTCAAATGAAAATACTTGTATGAAAGTACTTTCATGCATACCAAACGTGGCTTTTGAATTCTTTTTTCTTTTTTTTTTTGCATTGCTTGAATTGCATTATGTTTTCTATACAGATTACATAGTCCCTCAAATTAATTGCAGTAGGAGTAAGACTATATGCTTTTGTGGGGGTGAATTGTACCTGCTCTCGCTCTTAGTGCCTCAAAACTCGGATGTTAAATATTTAGGGTTGTGACCTATTTGACCAAGCAACTAAGCTGAGGTCACTCTGAGTTTGCTTTTCATAAAAGGGTGTGGTTTATATAGAGTTGAGGCTCTAAACAATCAAAAAGTAAAGCACACCTTCAAATAGTATCAAGAAATGTGATTTCAATACTGAAAATCTTTATAATAATTTTAAAATATATTTTAATTTTTATTGCCAATAAATATATTGTACATGTGGGAAAAAATATATTTATTGTCAAGAAAAGTACATGTGATAACCTTCAAATGCACGCTTAGCAATAAATATAATTTGATCTTAAGTTTTAAATAATATATAATCTTTAACATGGAGATCATGAATATGAAAAAATAATTAAAATTTGAAAACTAAAAATAAGAATTATATTAAGAAAAAATTTAGACAGTTAGTTACAATTGTTTTTAGATGACCACATATTTGCATCCATCTTTAAAATAATTGCTTTATACCTCTTGATATGTACAAATACGGTCCAACCTGATAAAACATTTATTCTTAATAATATTAGAGGGTGGACCCAAATGAACATATGGATCAACTAGAAACTCCACCTAAAATGTAATGTCATATGATTGGACATAAAACGTCAACGCCCAAATATATCAACATGTTATAAATTTTAAAATTTAAAATTTGAAATTTATTTTTGTTTCTTTAAAAATAAACGTCTTTTAAGTGGTTCGCAGGTCATTAGGTTGAGGGAGCAAGTCCCGGTACCGCTAGGGCATTGCATGCGCTCCTATACATCTATTCTCAATAAGTGCATAAGTTGTGCTCTTGTGGGAGCAATTTATATGTTTGCTCCCTCAGGTGAACGATCCCTTTAGAAGGATTTTATTTATTTATTTAAAATTTTTTGGATCCGCTTTATAATTATTCAAAGAGTAATTTGCCAAAAAGAAAACAAAATATTGAGATTTTAGCAATTAAATATGACTGTATAAAAGGTCGATGTGTTGCTCAATTCTAAGGCTTGATGTAATATTTTAGGTAGTTCTAGAGCGCATTTGCTAAAAATTTCCCTCTAGGGTGAATGGGTCACACCTTCTACACCTAAGCTAAAAAAGTGCTTTAGGATATATTCGACATAAGAACATTTTAAATATTTAGACTGTGCGGTTCATATAAGGCTGCGGCCGTAAACAATCAAAGTAAGGCGCACCTTCAAATAGTGTTGAAAGATGTTGTTTCAGAACTAGAAATTTGTTGATGGCCTTAAAATTTACCTTAAATTTTATTTTCATCTCTAATTTTAAAATTTAAAGCTTAAAAAACTAGTGTAGATCGAGCAAATCCATGAACACTTGAAAACTCTAAAAAATTAACAGCTAGAAAATGCATTATAAGATGCACTATTTTCAAAACTTGAAATCCATTTTTTCTCTTGTCCATAGATCTTGAGGTTGAGATGATCAATCCGAGAATTTTTTAGCATCAAAACAATATCTTCTAGTGAATTTTTGAGGTGCGCCTTAATTGGATTGTTTAGGGCCTCGCCCTTATACCAACTCTTTTTTCTTTTGAATAAAGGCATGTTGGCTTTCCATATTTTTGTTTTATTTTGGTATGTTTTGATTGCTTAACTTTATTTTATATTTTTGACTTATTTGAAAATTTTGCCTGTTTGACTGATTACACAAAAATCTAGTGACTTTTTGAGCAACTTGGGGTTTTGATGAAAGAGAAAGGCGCATATGATTATTTTTTATGAAGTTCATTGCAGTCATGAGCTCATTTGAGCATGGTTTAGCATAGAGAGAGGAAGAAAGTTTCATATCTGGGTTGAAAAAAGTGGATTTTGAATATGAAAGCTCTGAGGCAAGGGATTTCGAGGAAACGATTAGAGAGGGAGAGACATGTGAGAGAGGAGAGGGCGAACCAAATCCTGATTTAGGAAATACATGAATTGAATCTCACATAACTCAAACCCCATTTGAATTTGGGTGCGGCATGTACAGAGCTATGGCTCTAAACAATCAAAGTGAAATGCACCTTCAGATTGTATCGAGAAATATGGTTGCAATACAGGAAATCTTTGTGTGAGCATTAAAATATATTGTCATCTTTAATTATAAAATTAAAGCTTTAAACATAGTGTAAATCGAACGGATCTATAAAAACTTGAAAATATTAAAAATTGATAGTCCAAAAATGCGATACAAGTTGCATTATTTCTAAAACTTGGAATCCATTTTTTTTCATGTCCATGTATCTTGATGTCAAGACGATCAATTTGAAGATGTTTGAGCATCAAAACAACTTCTTCTAATAAAATTTTTGAAGTGGGCTCTAATTTGATTGTTTAGAGCCTCGGCTCTATATAAACCTTTTCCCTCATTTGTTGAGATCTTCCCATCGTTTCCTTACTTTTTTACTACGACAATTATTGTCTCGCTCCTTGTACCTTCCAAGTTGTAAGAAATTTCACACATCTCCTCGTGATTTCTCTTTTTCAACAAAAGAGTTTGTAAACGTCGACTTGGGCCGACCACTCCAGCCCAGTACTCACCCGAGTCCGAGTGACTCGGCCCGAGTAGGGTTGAGTAGTATTAAAAAGCAAAAAAAAATCCAAAAACAAAAGAAGAAAAACAAACTTTCTAAGTAAAACTTAACAGACAATAACTAATTGCGTTAAAATAGTGAAAACATAGATTTAAAAAAATGAGTTTAGAACCAAGGGCATTTTTCAAAATTCTCTAAAACAGATGGGAAAATGTAAAAATAAGTATTATAGCCAAAATACTTTTCAATCTTGGCCAAATGATAAAAATAAATATATATATATATTTTTTAAGATTTTTATATATATATATTTTTTTTAAGATCTCTAAATTGGAATTCCAACTCGAGCTCTGCAAGGGCTTGAGCCCAAAGAACTCGGTCTAGTTGAAACAACTCGGCGGACTTTTAAAACACTGATTTCTTTTTCATGCTTCCTCAATGCATATCTGCTTGCCACGAGTCTTATCAAGTCAAAACGCATGATGTCATGATTTAGCCAAAAAGGCCAAAACGAATCACTTCCACCCAATGGTTTAAAAAACGGATCGGTGACCCGGATCGGGCTTCCAAAAAATCGATTCGAATCGGCGATGTGGATCGAGAATCGGGTGAATCAGCCATAATAAAGTTTAAAAAAAATTAGAAAAAATTATTAAAATTCATTATAAATATTGTTTTTTAGGAATTCTATAAGAAATGAGGGTACTCCATTAAGAATTTTCATGTTTTTGAATGAATATGCGAATATTGATATGTTCTTTCCCTGTATGAACCGCCATTCAGCATTTAATTTACATCACACAAAAGGATAAACATAGAATTATCATGGAATAAGTATATCAACATACATGGACTACAATAAAGCATAAAATTAGTAACATATGATCTAAAAATAAAATGATAGACGACGTTATTGTTCTTCTTGGTCACGCTGGTGCCATTGATTGAATTCGTTTAACAATTCATTGATTCGATCTAAAAACGAATCATGGATATTAACAGGCGTCTGACTATTCCCAAATCCCTGAGTGTTAGTGTTTTGTTGTGTTCCCAATCTAAAACCCCGAAGATTGTCCATCCTTCATGCTCACCTGCACTGTCGTGCGCATCCCTACACCTTTGCTGTTGGGACTCGATATGTGAATAATATGGTTGGGATAGGGTGGCCTCAGAATCATCATCTCTCTCATTTTCTCTTTGAATAATATGGATTAAAAAAAAAAAAAACAAATTTTCAAAAAAATCGATCATAGATTAAAAAAAAAAATACACAAATTTTCAAAAAAGTCTATCATGGATTACAAAAAAAAAATCGATCATGGATTAAAAAAAAAAATCACAAATTTTCAAAAAATTCAATCATGGATTATAAAAAATCCGATCATGGATTACATAAAATTCGATCATGGATTACCAAAAAAGAAAAAAACAATTCGCTCATGGATTACAAAAAATTCAATCATGGATTACAAAAAACTCTATCATGGGTTACAAAAAAAACAAAAAGCAAAAAATTCGATCATGGATTACAAAAAAAAAAACAAACATTTCGATCATGGATTACAAAAAAAAAACAGACATTTCGATCATGGATTACAAAACATTCGATCATGGATTACAAAAAATTCTATCATGGGTTACAAAAAAAAACACAAAAAACAAAAAATTCAATCATGGATTACGAGAAAAAAAAACAAACATTTCGATCATGGATTACAAAAAATTCGATCATGGATTACCAAAAAAAAAAAAAAACAATTCGATCATGGATTACAAAAAAAACGATCAAGTATTACAAAAAAATCTATCATGGATTACAAAACAAAACAAAAAAAAAAAATTCCGTACGGGACTCGCCGATTCCGTACAGTGAATCGGCGAGTCGATGTGCAGAATCGTGCGGTTCTATCTAGAACCGGACGATTCCCGTTTTTTTCGTCGATTCGATCCGTCCATGGCGATTCCAGAGTCGAACCGGGCGATTCCGGTTCGACTCGACGTTTTTTTAAACACTGCTTCCACATGTTGCCTTAAATGCTTTCATTAATATCATAAGCTCTCGCTTAGCGTTCACACCATTGCAAATATAAACCAGAATGAATACTACGACCAAATTGTATGCAACTAGATATTGACTTCATTCAAATTCAAAAAAAAGATATTGACGTTGCTTACATTCCGACTGGGTTGTTGAAATATTTGTTGTTATGCTTATTTTTATCCCCTATTGATTAATGTTACTTAACTCACATATTCTCTTTCACCATCTTTTCTATCCTAAAAATTGTATATATAATACACACATTTTGACCTCCTCTAATTGTTAGAAACTTTTAATTATTGGACCTTTATTTATTTTTGTCTAAATTATCCCTTTTTTTCTTTTCTTTTTTTTCATAACCTCATCATAAACATCAAATTTTTTAATTATCCCTTTTTTTCTTTTCTTTTTTTTCATAACCTCATCATAAACATCAAGTTTTTTAAGCCTCTTTGAACTTATTTATGAGGTTCACGAGATGAGATAGAGATATGAGAATTTAGCGACAATTTGCAAGAGAGAGGTGGAAGAAGTCCATGGCTGAGGAAGAAAGAGAAAAATAAGTTGAGTTTTTCAATGATTTAGATATCATGGTGATTAAGATGGAAAAGGATGATAAATTTTGTAATTTCAACACTAAAAAAAAAGTCAGGAGTGGGTTAAACATCCTTTTGTTTAACTTGAAGGTTTCATGGGATTTTGTAGGAGCATGAGTTTATTTGGCATTATAACTTTAAAGAGGGGGGTTTATGCCTTTTGTTCAAAAAAATTTAAAACTTGTATGCAAGTGTTAAATAACTCAAATTTTTATTTTTATTTTTAAAAAATATTATTTCATGATTCTTAAGTGGATCCCAACATTTCATACCCAAAAATATGGTTCTAAGTAGTTTTCATATCCAAATACGTAGACATTATGCTCCCACAGGAGGATTGGACGACTACTATGTTCTTCACTTTTGATGGGAGAACTTGTCAAGAAATTATGGGAAAAAATAGGGGCAATGGACCCGACCAGATTTGGGACCCGAAGGGTACACCTGACTTCGGGTCTGGGTATGAGTTCAAATTTTTAACCCAAATACTATCCGGGTACAAGTTTATGTCTAGTCGGACCCGACCTATACCTGTAGTCATAGGGTATATAATGGCAATCATGTGTCTTTTGGCGTGCATTAAGTGTTCATATTGTCATAATATTTGCAACATTTACAATATTATTGGCAAAAAAGAAGAAGCTCATAGTCATAGGGTATATAATAGTAAAAAAAAAAAAAGGGGAGAAAAAAAAGCTCGAAGACAGATGGTGGTAATGGATCTGACCAAACCCAAGACTCGATTGTGTAGACCCGAAACCAAATGGATCCAGATATGATTCAAATTTTATACCCAAATACCATTCGGTTCCGGGTTTGGGTCCAGCCATACCCAACCCGTACGCGACCCCTTGTCACCCCTAGGAAAGACCGGGGGCTACATGATTTACTTTCCTTTTTGACTTCAAACTTTGGAGTTGTCATGTAAAATAAAATAGAGATTGTGTACGTTGTTTCCCCTGGAATAATATCGGTTAGCAATGAAGTTGCAGCACGTGTGAGAGAGGATACATACATGTGTGAGAGACACAGGGCTCAGAAGTTGAAATATGTAGAAAAAAAGACGTTCGTGCAACAATTTCTTCGAAGTTAGGTAAACGAGAAGATTGATTTGCACATTTGTTGAATTTGCTATTCAAGCATCCATAGGTAACAAAATTAATTTCTCTTATAAGGACAATTCTATAAAATATTGTCGAAGTTAATAGTCGTTTCCACCGGTTATACAGGATTCTATATGTAGGGACCATTTTTCCACTCATTAGATGTCAAATTGGATGGCTTGAATCATGTTATAAGAAATAAAAAAAACAAACGGATATTGAAAAGGTGTGGCTTGTATTAGGCTGAGGCCCTAAACAATCAAAAGCACGCCTTCAAAAGATGTTGTTTCAGTAGTGAAAATCTTTGTGATGACTTGAAAATTTATTGTCATCTCTAATTATAAATTTAAAGCTTCAAGAATAGCATAGATCTAGCAAATCTTTAAACGCATGAAAATCTTAGTAATTCACGGTCTAGAAAACACATTATATGATGTGTTATTTCCAATATTTGAAATCCATTTTTTCTCATATCTATACATCTTGAGGTTGAGATGATCAATTTGAAGAATTTTGGCATCAACACTGCCTCTTCTAATGAAGTTTTGAGGTGCACCTTTAATTGGATTGTTTAGAGACTCACCTTTATAAAAACTTCTTTCATTTAAAATGACCAAACGTTCTCTATTAGTTTTTTAAAGGACACGGTTAGCATGCGGCCAAGGTTGCACATGTAGAAATGCAAGCTTGGCAATAAATATATATTTTAAATATAATTTGATCCTAATTTTTAGAGGATATATAATTGTTAACTAGAGATCATGAATATGAAAAACTATAAAAATAAAATTTGAAAACTAGAAATAAAAATTATAGTAAGAAAACATTTAGACCGTTAGGTAAAATTGTTTTTAGATGGCCACCAATTTGCATCCATCTTTAAGATGGATACTTTATACCTCTGGACAGCATAGTGTAGAAATGCAGTCCAGCCCGCATGAAACAATTGCTTTTTTTGAAATGAATGGATAATAAACATTGCATATTTCATGGTACTTGTATCATAGTTGTTTTCAACTGGGTTTAGCATTGGCACATAGTTTTGCAAAGGATGAAGTTCTTCTTTTCTTCTAGGGTTGGTCGAAGAAATGATGGGCCTTCATAAGTAAAAGGAGACCATCCAATGTCCATCCATTTAAGCATGAAAGAAAAAGGACTCTAATCTATGATACTTGTAGTATACTCAGTTTTTCGTGTTTAAACCCCAGTAGGATGGCCCGCTTGATCACTCGGTGGACTGATCTGGATCAGATTGGCCAAGCTTTTGAAGGTAAATTTATATAGAAATTATAAAAGAGACCAATGGGAACGGGACGAGTCTGGATTCTAAAACTGGTTATACACATTCCAATGATAATGAAACGTGCCGCACAGTATGCCACACAGTATAATGCACTTTTTTTATTCTCTTTTTGTGTACTCGTGTCATTGCCCATTGTGTGTGGTCTGCACGATGTCGAGGCCCAATAGTTCGAGGGGGATAATATTCTCCTATGTTGGTCCCCTTGGCACGTCTAGAGCCAATCATGCGGCCCTAGTTTCGTTATTGTAAAATTTAAAAATTTTCATCTTTGAAAATCTCGGTTCTAGATGTATTACTTAAGGTGATTCCTTAAATGTGATTGGTTAGTGCTTGAAGGAGCGGCATATCCCATGGAAGTTTCGATTTTTTTTATTGGAAATTTTGGACCTCTCGGCCTTCCTTTAGGTTTCTTTCTCTTATCATGAGGCTAACTCTTTGGTTGATTCCCTTGTCAAAGGCAGGGCCTCGTTGCCTTCTTTGTTGATTTCGATTGATGTAATCTCCTTTGTTTATTTGCATCAATAAAATTTTGGAGCCTTTGCCCAAAAAACAAAAAGAGAGGCTCTAAAAAACTGAAAGTAGACTATATTTCTAAAAAGTGGCGAAAGATAGTTTTTCAGTGGTAAAAATATTTTGATGGATGAAATTTTATTTTCACGTCTAATTATAAAATTTAAAGCTTTAAAATAATATAGATCGAGCAGTTCTATAAACATTTAAAAATATTGAAAAATTGACACTGCATATAATATATAAGGTGCAATGTTTCCAAGATTCAAAATCTTTTTTTATTTTTCACATTATACATCTCAAGGTCGGGATGATTCATTTGAGGGTTTTTCAACATCAAAACATCTTTTGGTAAATTTTTTAGGGCAGACTTAATTTAATTGTTTAGGTCCCCAACCTTGTATAAACTTTTTTTTTTATCTTCCTATGTTTCATTTTCGAGTAATGATCTTATAGGATTTTGTCGTACCTAATAGCATGATACCCCAAGAAATCACCATTGAATTTCCTAGCAAATCTCAAAATATCCCTCCTCTCTTGTTTTTAAAAAGTGTACTTTTCTTTTAAAAGTAACTCTCTCTTTCTATCTCTCCTCATTTGTACTCTTTTTCTTTTTTACTCTCTCTCTCCTTTCACTCTAGCCTCCCTATCGCTCTTTCTTCCCCTTAGGGGCCACGCCATATGCTTTCACTCCCCCCCTCTCCTTCATTCTCTTTGCTAAAATTGGATATGTTGATATCGTTCAAGAATAGAATAAATATCGAAGATTATAAATCATAAATAACTCAAGATTCCTTTGGCTAATAAATCAAAGAGCAAGTTTCAGAATAAGGAAGAACTTTTATCCAAGTTATGATGAATTCAAAAAGTACACTTTAGTTTAAAGTTTCTTCTTAATATAACTGTCCAAGTTTTAATTGTTTTTCAAGAATATCACTACTTCAAAATTTTTACTATTTATTTCCAGAAATGCTTATTTGGTAGTTTCTTTAAATTTTCGGAACATGTCTCTCTCTACCTAAGTGATGTCTGCCCAATGCCAAGTCCCGTTCCTCTCCACATCTAAACAAAAATGGCAACCACTCGTATGCGTTCATGCTGAATGGGTCGGAAAGCTCGACCCCATTGAGGAAGTGGTGGAACCTGGGCATACACATGTGCTGCCGACATAGGCCGCATCTACATGGAGCCAAGTACCAAAGTCCCTCGCAACCCTACCGAAGCCCTCCAGGCGGTCAACATCGGTGGAGGAGGTGGTTCCCATTAATGCACATGCGCATAGGGGTACGAGCCCCACAGCCACATCTTCTTCTATAGCCCTAAGTAGGGCGGTGGGCAAGAGCCCGAAGTTGCAGGATTTTGTTGTAGGAACGGCACGAAAGTTCTCAAGGTAGATGCTAGCGATCTACGCCACCGCCTTCTAGATATGATATGAGGAATAAACAACAAGTTGGCCAATATTGAGCATTTGGTCTCGGGCCGCCGCCAGGGCATAAAGGACGGCCTCACAAGTCGTCCCCTGTATGACCCCCCCCCACCACTCATCTTTCTGTTCCTTGTTTTAATGAGAGAAGCTATTTAGGTTATAGAGATAAAGGTCATGTGGTTCTTGCGCGATGAGAAAACTGGAGAGAGGGAGGGTTTACAAATAATGGGGAGAGAAAGAGGGTGATTATGCAGTGAATGAAATACTGTAAAATGGGTGGTTCATGGTTGATGGTATAAAATAGGTAAAATATAAAAGCGATAAAAGAAAATATAGAGAGAGAGGGAGAGATGGAAGAAGAGAAGAAAAATGTGATGTTAAGTGAGAGGGTGAAGGAGAGCGAAAGCTTATGACTATTTTAAGTTGTTTTTACATAACCCCTAATGAAAAAAAAGAGCTGAGTAGGAAGCTAAAAAGAAAATAAAAAGAGTAAAAAAGGAAAGAGAGTACAAATAAGAAGAGAGAGCTTTTTTTTAAAAAAAAAAAAAATTATATCTATATTTTTTTAACAAAAACAAAAAATCTAAAGATTTGAAAAAAAATTCAATAGTGATCTCTTGAGCTCCCACGCTATAAGATCAATACTCTTCATTTTCATTTTTCATATACTTCTCCCTGTAAACTGGTGGATTGAACTATTTGAAAATATGAGGCTATATTGTAATATGAGTGATATGGTTAGGGTGGTTTAGTCCTTTTACTTGGACAAATAGATATTCAACGTACGGCCCTGGCCGCCATTGAATAAGCATGGCCACAATGACAGAATACCCACAAATACTACAAAAGATGAAGTAACCGCGATTGTTTAAATTTCCAATCACAACGACGGCGGAGAACGTTTCCCTCACATAAAATCAGGTTGGGGTATTTATGTCATTTTCTCCTCTCAAACACCTATCCATCTCTATCTCTCTACATCCAGACCTCCTTCACTCTCTCTGTAAATGCAGAGGCCCCTCTCTTCCTCACCTCTCCCACCACCATTTTCTCTCTGCTGATCTCTTATCTCCACTCTCTCTCTAGATCTCCTCCCATGAGGGAGCCTCGAAACCTCTCTCTACTCCCCTGATCCGCCCTCCAGCCTCTCCACCCTACCCACCCACCTCTAGACCTCCCCCCAAATGGACCTCTTTCTTAAACTCCCTTTCCTCCTCCTCCTCCTTTCATCCCTTTTCATGCAACCAATCTCCCCCCTTGAATTCCTCTTCGATGGCTTCAACTCCTTGAACCTCTTGTTATCAGGCGATTCTCAGCTCGTTTCGGGCCGCCTTGTCCTGACGAACGATACCACCTTCTCCATAGGTCACGCCTTTTACCCTCTCCCTCTAACCTCTCGCCCCTTTGTCTCTCCTTTCTCCACTTCTTTCATCTTCTCCATTGCCCCATACAAAGATCTCTTACCAGGCCATGGCTTTGCTCTCTTTTTTGCTCCAACCACTGCTTTGTTACCCACTTCGCCAGCGCAACACTTGGGCCTCTTCAATAGAACCTCTAATGGCTCCCCTCAAAATCACATCTTCGCCGTCGAATTCGACACGTTCGAAAATGCAGAGTTTGCGGATATTGATGATAACCATGTCGGTGTTGATGTTAATAGTCTCAGTTCAGTGGCTTCCTACCCTGCTGGTAGATGGGATTCAGGGAGATTTCAAGGCATGAATTTGAATAGTGGTGAGAATTTCCAAGCCTGGGTTGATTATTACTTTGTTGGGGGTAACAATTTAATGCCTAGATTGAATGTTTCCATGGCTTTGGCAGGACAGAGAAAACCTGATAGGCCTTCGATCTCCCTTGAGTTGAATTTAACAAGTGTTTTTAAGGAGGAGGCTTATGTTGGGTTCTCTGCTGCAACAGGGCAGAGGGTGGAGGGTCATAGGATATTGGGGTGGAGTTTTAGTGAGAGAAACTTCTCTCTAAGTGAAGGGTTGGTCACTACTGGTTTGCCTGATTATAGGTTGAAGGGAGAGAATGGGGGGATTAGGTCTAAGGCCTTCATAGTGGGGCTCTCAGTTGGGGGATTGGTGCTCTTTGGGGTGGTATTGATAATGGGGTTGTTGTGGTTTAGAAAGAGGAGAAAGAAAGGGGGAGAAGAAGAGGGTATTGAGGACTGGGAGATTGAGTATTGGCCCCATAGGGTGCCCTATCAGGATATACTGAGTGCCACAAAAAATTTCAGTGAGACCCAATTGGTGGGTAATGGTGGGAATTCTAGGGTTTTTAAGGGTGTCCTAGCAGGTTCTAGGGCTGAGGTGGCAATCAAGTGTGTAAGCCATGAATCACAGGAAGGGGTTAGAGAATTTGCAACTGAGGTCTCAAGCATAGGGAGGCTAAAGCATAGGAACTTAGTTGGGTTAAGGGGTTGGTGCAAAAGCCCAAAAGAATTCATGTTGATATATGACTACATGGAGAATGGGAGCTTAGACAGTAGGATTTTTGAGGGCATGGGAGGTGAAGTTATGGGATGGGACACTAGGGTTAGGGTTTTGAAAGATGTGGCAAATGGGGTCTTGTATCTTCATGAAGGTTGGGAAGCCAGGGTTTTACATAGAGACATTAAGGCCAGCAATGTTATGCTGGACAAAGATATGTGTGCAAAGCTAGGTGACTTTGGACTGGTAAGGATGTATGAGCATGGGCAACTAGCACACACCACACGTGTGGTTGGGACTGCCGGATACATGGCGCCGGAGGTCGTCAAAAGTGGGAAAGCATCGGTGAAAACAGATGTTTTTGGCTTCGGAGTCCTAATACTAGAGGTGGTTTGTGGGAGGAGGCCTTTGGAGGATGGGCTTGAGCCGCTGGTCGAGTGGGTTTGGAGTAAGCTTGAGCAGGGCGACCTGAGCGGTGCACTGGACCCTAGGCTTAATGGCTCGATCGAAGTGGATGAGGAAGTGGTCGACAGATTACTGAGACTGGGTTTGCTCTGTACATGTCCTGATCCTAGCACTCGACCGACCATGAGACAAGTGGTTCGGACTCTCGAGGATCCCAGATCCGAAGACCTCGAAGGTGAATCAATTGTTTTGAGGCCTGAACCTAAGCTAGGTTCCACCGACCCAGTGTGGTCCCGGAGACCGGGCCCTAGTGGGGACCACCCGACCTTGGGGGACCTGCAATTGTCCTTATCGTCGTCCATGTCGATATCGGATTCGGATGTCATAGTAGATGGCAGATGACCGGCCGGATGAAGGTATTTATACATTTGTTTAGGAAACATTTGTTCAAATGTATATTTTTTTATATGTAATTTGTTGAGATTTATTACAAAGAAAACATTTTTGATATATAATTGTTGAGATTTATTATAAAAAAAACATTCTTCGTTTCAAAAAATGTACAATTATTTGTATGATGTTTGTATACTACTAGAGCAGTTACTCGAGGACGAACGGTGGAAAATTATTACTGTTGCATTTGTTTGGCTGAGGAGCTGTTAGCACACTGTTTTGATGCCCGGTTGCTATCATGGTATCCTTTTCATTTATAAATGAACTTTAACGGTCAAACAACGGGGACGATTACAATTTGCTCTCTAATACAAAAATACCTCATACGACCACGTTTTAGAATACGAAAATGGGTGGTTGTAAATGTAATAGTATCATTGAATAGAAAAAGCTTTTTAAAAAAAATATCTCGCTTCAAGTTTTGAACCTGGATCCCGCCTTTTAGGCGCAAAATTTGGAACCATATTCGGACCTGATGTCAGATCTACCCGTTGGGTACCGGGTTTGGTTGGGTTCACTACCACCCCTAATCTGTTTATGTGAGACATGTGGACGATGACTGTGAGGTTTTTTTTTTTGCTATTTTTACCATTATATACCCATATTATTGCCAATTTTTACAATATTGCACAACATTTTTGGATGCCTATAAATACCCACATTCTTTAATATTTTTCTTCATAACTAGAAATTCCTAAAAAACAAACATATCGGCAACATTTATGAATACCCACATTTACCCATATTATTTGGGTTAGGTCCAGTTGGACTTGGCCCCGATAATAGTATTTAGGTTCAGGTTTTGGACTCGGATCTTACCTTTTGGGTCCAAAATTTGGACCCATACCCAAACTTGACATCGGGTTTACCTATTGGGTCTCGGGTCTAGTTGGGTCCATTGCCACCCCTAAGTGACCCCAAACCATCTAATTTGACATTTAACGAGTAGGAATGATTGTGATATGTATGTACAAAAGATGAATTATCTATTTGTGGACAATCCCTTACTGAAAAAGTATAATAACAAAATTTTATGTAAAATTCAATTGAAATCATATTTATATGGTACACAAGTTGGGTGATAAGAAAAAAAAAAACATAGAGAAAATTTATGTATGGACCATATTTGGGGGGTTAATTATAAAATGGGATCATGTTTGTCTCAACTTATGAGCAGCACCCCTCTCTTTGTGGAGTTTTTTTTTCCCAAGTTATCTTATATCTATTAATGCGAGCACCGGACATGTGAGGTTTATATTGTACAAAATAAAACGGATGTCCGGTGTTTAAAATACCGAACAACTATCTGTAATACCGAACAAAATGAAATCTCAACGGATCTCTATCTCTAAACTCACGAAACCTATCTCTACCTTCTCTTTCTCTCTCTGAAAACTTGTACGAGGTTAGAATGGTTGTCTTTTGTTGCTACCTCAAGATTTCAGTTGCCCTTTATGAACCCACAGGCAAGCGCCCTAAATTTGGCAGATTCATCGTCTTTTTTGAGCAAACCTCGCTTTGATTTCTGAACTCCTGATCTTTTTGGAGAAGCCCAATTTGGTTGCCCTGCTGGTTCTAGAGAAACCCAATTTGGGTATTCAAATTCTAGCTCCTATGTTCCATTTTCACCGAGTAACCATTTTGGTCCTACAAATCCCACGAGTTTTAGTGAAACCCGATTTGTGTTTTCAAATTCCCTGCCCTTCTCGCCAAAGAATATTTTTTATTCTGTGGCTCTGCCAATTCTAGTGAAACCCAACTTGGTGGTTTGAGCTCTTTTCCTTGTTTGCATGAAAACCCTGCATATTTTAGTGAAACCCGGTTCGGGAATTCAAATTCAAACAGTTATTTGCCTTAATCACCACAAAATGTGATCATTTCACCACGTCTCGCTAATTTTAGTGGAACCCAGATTGGGAATTTATCTGAATCGACTGAAAAACGCATTGTTCATTCAACTTCAAAGGGCAATTTGCTGTTTTCTATTAAGATTCTGATTGACTCTGCAAGTTTTACCAATTCTAGTGGAACTGGGTTGGGTTATCTGAATTCCAATGGTTCTCAAGGGAGCTCATTTCAATTAGAGAAGCGGGTGATAGGTCTCCTGAGTTTAGAGATAGAAAAAGAATATTGTTGAATTGTAGAAGATGGAGACTGTTGTTCGGTATTTCTAAAACCGGACAACTGTTTTTCGTTCGGACTAAAAAAACCCACATGTTCAAACTAAAAAAATCCACATGTCCGGTATTCAGTTTACCGAAAGATAACTTGCAAAAAAAAAAAAAATGCCCGAAGAGAGTTGCCGCCTGTAATTTGGGACAAACGTGTTCCCATTTTGTAATTGATGTCTTCTAACATAGTCCCTACTTAAATTTCTCAAAAACATAATTGAGAGGAGGTAATTATCCACGAAGCAACTAACCATTCCTATGATAGTGAAAAGTATGGTGTACTGTAGCTAATTAAATTATTGGAAAATCTTTCTATACTCTCCCTATAGGATATAAGTTCTATCCTCCCCCTACCATCCAGCCGTCCAATTTTGATCAAGAGAGTCACTCACCGTTTGATCTTAAATCCGACGTCTCAAAATATTTTATTTTTACTTTTTTTTATACAAATTGAATGAATATAAAATTTGGTACGTCTCATCTTCTCATTAGGATGCACCTATAAAAAATATTAAAAATAATTTTTCAATGAAATATAATGATCAAAATACCCTTTAAAACTTTCAAAAGTATTTTAGTTATTTTATTTTATTGAAAATATATTTTTTTTATATTTTTTTGCTAGTGCGACTTTAATAGAGGAACGGACATCTTCTAGAAGAAAAAAAAATTGTACAGACGTGATATTGTGATTGGAGCAATTTTAATCCTCAATGGACTGTTGGATAAAGGAAAGATAGAGGAAGCATAAAAACCTTTCCCTAAATCATTAACCCAAAAAGACATGTAGTTACTTTTGAAGAAGTTGTATTCAACTTGAGATTATTTAGTTGCTTTTGAGAAAAGACATATGTAGTTACTTTTGAAAAAGTTGTATTCAACTTGAGATTATTTAGTCGCTTTTGAGAAAAGACATATGTAGTTACTTTTGAAAAAGTTGTATTCAACTTGAGATTATTTGGTCGCTTTTGAGAAAGTTAACATCGTGTTCTACTTAACTTAATCACGTGGGTCGAAGCCACTCCGATAACAAGAAAAAAAGTTTGGTAAGAGTTGGAGAGTCTGCTAACTTTGTTAAAAGGATACTTCCTTTTAAGTCCGTTTTCAATGGGGGAATAGTATTTTATATCTTTAACGTTTTTGTATTCCTTGCATGGAATGATATATTTATGGCATAAGTGATGCCGTGCTAATGTCACCATGGTATCTGTTTTGGTACGGAATAGCCTTATAATTCTCTTTAAAGCCCTATTTGTAATTGTGTATGTTGTTTTTTCTCGAGAATATCTAAAAAAAATTGGAAATTTGAGAAAAAATTAAAAATACAGAAGTCGTGTTAAAAGTTGAGAACCCTTGTTTGATAACTTGTATGAGAAAATCGGAGAAAACTTGGACAAAGAGAGATTGAGAGATCACGAGGTTAGAAAAATAAAAAAAGTGATGACCAGGGTCTCCCTTTCCTCCTTTTTTTTTAAGAAATCGGGATCGAGAGAAAAAAATAGAAATAGAGAAGTCGTGTTAAAAGTTGAAAACCTTGTTTGATAACTTGTATGAGAAAATCAGAAAAAACTTGGGCAAAGAGAGATTGAGAGGGTAGAGAGATCATGAGGTTAGAAAAATAAAAAAAGTGATGAGCAGGGTCTCCCTTTCCTCCCTTTTATTTTAAGAAAACGGGATCGCAAATATGTTTAGCAGGATCACGACCAGCTTTGAGAAAAAACCCTATAAACGCGCTTGAAAAAAAATTAACCTCCTCATATTGAATAGCGATTATCTTATTATTTGGTGATATAATCTAAGTGTTTAGGAACTCAATATCCAATATATGTTTCTAATGGAAATAGTCATGCGCTAAAATGATCCCAAACTTTAGAATAACCTGAGGAAGTTAAAAATTAAGCATGTGAGATCATAATTGAATAGGTGCTCTTTTTTTTTTTTTTAACACCTAAAATGAAGCATGTGAGATCATAATTGAAATGGCAATCAAATCTTAAAATTAACAAGAAAGGTCTAGGTAAATGTCGATCATCAAAAAAATTTACCCTGCCGGTGTATATGGAGATGGCATCATCAATGCCAACAACTAGTGGATGCAAAAGGCCATCAATAAGATGCAAAGGACCCATATGACACGAACTTCCCTTATTATAAACAAAACAACCAAAACGAAATAAAATTTAAACACCTAAAGAAGTTTCAAAGTCCTCTATTTTTTTTTCCCCTTTCATTTTTTTTCTTGTTTCTTTTGGGTAGTTCCAAGCTTGACTCCTAAGAGACGCAACGACTTCATCAATTGGAGATTAATTTGGTATTAAGGGATTGGCTATAAAGAGACTATTTGTCTTTTGTACATGGAGGTCACAATCATTCCCACTCATTGAAAGTCAAATTAGATGGTTAGAGTTTTTTTTTATATATTTTTATGTCTATTCAATGACGGGCAAGGTTTTTATGCTTCCCCTATAACATACAATTTATATACTTCCCCTTATCCAACAGTCCATTCTTAATATAGAGTTAAGATTGCCCTAATCACAATATCACGTCTCTACACTATTTTATTTTTAATTGTTTTTCTACAAACTATTTTAACACCAAATTTTGTATGCCCAATCCACTATTAAAACTCGCACTAGCGAAAAATAAATAAATAAAATATTTGAGAAAAATACCCCTGAAATCTTCAAAGGGTATTTTGATCGTTATATTTTATCAAAAAATTATTTTTAATATTTTTATAAGTGCGCTCTAATGAGAAGATGGCACGTACCAAATTTCATATTCATACAATTTGTATAAGAAAAGTTTAAAATAAAATACTTTGATACGTCGGATCTAAGATCAAACGATGACTGACTCTCTTGATCAAAATTAGACGGTTGGATGGTAGGGAAAGCATAGATCTTCTATGCGGTAGGGGAAGTATAGAAACCTTTCCCCTCAATGACAGTCTTACAATTACACAAAGCTAAGATTAAACTACTCTCCCTCTCTCTCTCACACACACAAAAGCTAGGATTGATGTAGAACCAATGCCTTTGTTGAGAGGCCATACCCTGACCCTAAACTATGGAATTTTTGTAAAACTTGAATTATAGGGCTTAAGTAAATAAGCTTCCCTTACGGACCAAGCCCAAAGCTTGGGATTGAGGGTCCATTAGAAGGGCAGTGCCATCATTTAGGATTAATGTGGTTGCATTATGAAGAAGAAGTGTGCTCTTATCATAATTAGGTGTCTTGAATTCCCTAACTTGTAAGCCAAAATTTCGGTGGAGTCTAAATCGACTCCTCTTATAATTTTTGGGATAGAAGTTTTAGTGAAATTAGGGGTGGGAATGGGTCGGGTTGCTAGACCAATATTCACTGGAACAGGACCCAGACCCAATCAGACTCGATCCCACTTGGAACCAGACCAGAATAGTATTCGGGTCCAAGATTTGGACCCAGATCCAACCAGCCGATTTCAATTTTTAAACTCATACCCAAACCTGGATCAGGTATGCCCCTCAGATCCCTGGTCGGGTTCAGGTCCGTTGCCACCCCTAAGTGAAACATGGTTCGTGAACAGTTTGGAATTTTACTTGGACGACTTGCACTGGAATCTCTATGTTGTGTTGATGCGAATCCAAAATTATGGTTCACTCATTTTATTAAGTATGAGCAGAGACATTGGGTTCTGGTGCAGTAGGCGTAAAAGTAAAGTCACACCTCAAAATCCGGTCAGAAAATATAATTGTGATATTGGAAATTCTTGTGATAGCCTAAAAACTTATTTTTATATGATTATGAAATTTGAAGTTCCACAAATGGTATAGATCTGATGGTAAGTGGACGTATCGGCATTAAAAAATGGACGGTATTAATAATTTATTACAAAATACATTGTTTTTTAGGGCTTGAGATTCATTTTCTTTTCAAGTCATGGCTGAAATAATTAATTTTGTACTTTTCCCAAGGCCGAATAGAAGCTTTTGGTGAGATTTGAACAGGGACTTCAGAAAGCTGTGATCCGAATATTTAGGTAAATGTTGGTGGGATTTTTAGAGACCATGATGAGAATATTATTTTCTCCTTCTTTGGGGAGTTAGCTTTTTGTGAGGCTGAATTAAGGGCGGTCAAGGAAGGGATCTCTGGGGCGAGTGAGTATGATCAAATTATTATTGAAGGTAACTTGGCTAATGTTATCAATTGGTGCACCTACCCTTTCTCAATTCCTTAACAATGGATCTCAATTTTGGATAAAATCTGTTTGATAATTTTGGCCAAGGAGGTCCAATTTAGCCACATCAATAGAGAAAGGAAAGGGGATGGTGATGCCGATGCTCATGTGAAGTTAGGGTCTTTTTACTCCTTTTCCGTCTCCCTCCGCTTCTCCTCTCTCCCTTATCTTTCTTTTCCTATGTTTTTTTGGTTTTCTTTCTTTCTTCTTTTATTTTATTTTATTTTTTATAATTAAATTTATAGTTTCTCATTTTCTCAATGAAATTATTGTTAACTTTCAAAATATATATATATAGGTAAATGCCAAAGCAAATGATTTCATTTGAGACCCAATAAGACACTTCCCCTTGGTGGAAGTTTCGCACCAATTGTTGCATTCTGAAATTTTGTACTTGCTTTCTCAACGATCTAAAAACTTACTTTTATTGTGGTTGTTGTAATGTGGGGTTTGGTGGTCCTCAATAAATGCAAGAGAAAGGTCCACAAAAGACACTCAACGCACAGAGACAATCAATCGTTCAATGCATGATCAAAGAAGGAAAGATTAGAGCAGAAGTTTCTAATTAGAACTTTGTGTATGCCTTTCAAAGTAGTCGTAATCAATGAGGATAATGCCAATCCTCTCAAGTTTCCTCATGCTTTCTAAAACGCCAGGGACCACCAGTTTCAAGTTTATTCGAAGAATGTTCATACTGGACAATCGGGGCACCATGTTTTACATGCTGTAGGCGCATATCCACCGTCAAACCCCGTTGCGTGTGGCCAGATTGAAAGATGTGGACCCCACCCAGGGATGTCTCATCAATTTGCAATGGGGATTAAAATATGTAGAATAATTACGAAAAAACCAGAAAACATATACGAAATGCTCCATTTTTCCTAAAATTTATGCAAGTCCTACTTTCTTGCATTTTTTATTTTTTTCGAGTTTTTCCCCGAAACATTGGATCGAAATGTTCGTTTGTTCGATATCCCAAACATCGGACAACCCTTGCAAGTTACTTCCCTCTTTTAGGTCGGTCCAACATTTGGAACACTAGATCCAATATATATTTTTGTTTAAAAAGCGGTCTAATTTTTCCAATATTGACCGGTATCTCTAAGATTGGTTGTACCAAATATTGGACCGCACAATAAAGTGGAATAAAAAATAGGGGCCAGACCAATGATTAGAGCGCTCCACCGACCCAAAATTGGGTAAGGCCTAAAAAATGGGGTTGTCCGATGTTTTGAGACATCGAACTTTAGGGCGAAAAACATCGAATGACCCCTGCACAACTAGACAGCTCTAGAATTCAAGAAATAAAAAATCCTTCAGACGTTTACAACATCAAACTAAGGGTAAAATTTAAAAAAAATAGAAAATCAAACTAAGGGTAAAATTTAAAAAAATAGAAAAATTCAAAAAAGTAGGACCTTTGCATAAGTATTGAGAATAGTTTGTCCATTATGTAACGCCAACAGTTTTTGTATGACCATAGTTTTACAGGTGTAATGGGAAAATTTTAAATGAGGTGTCAACCTTATACTATATAAAGCAAGGTGCACCTCAAAAACCTACCAAAACTTATTTTCCTGACATTACAAAAATCATATAAACCTCAAGATATATGGATATAAAAAAGAAAATTTGATTTAAAAATAGTGCATTAATTAGATCATCTACTTTTAAGTATTTATAGATTTACTTGAACTGCAGCATTTTTTTAGCTTTAAATTTCAAAATTGGAGACAAAAACAATATTTTAAGTCCAACACAAAACTCTATCTTTTACTATAATTTAGAGGTACGCCTTACTTCGATTGTTGAAGATTGATGCCTTACAGAAGCTACACCCTTTTCAATTATTAATAAACTTTTAAGGTGTCATATTAGACCAATCCTTATGAAATAAATGAGAAAATGTTTTAAGGGATTGTATACTATGATACCATTTATCTTTGTTATAAGGAGGTCACAATAGCTTTTAATCATTAGATCTCAACTTGGACGGTTTGGGGTGTGTCATGAAGTTCTATTTATTTTTTTTGAACTCTGAGTCTAGGAAATAACAATCTTACAATTACCCACTTTTAAATCTGACGTATAAGAGTGCTTGTGAAAGGAAACTATATATTGGCTACCAATTTAATATGGAAGGTATATATTATGAGTAATGATCTTATGAGACCCTCTCACATCCATGTGTGTAACACCCATGTGTGTCGGATCCAAATGATAACCATTAAATTTGGCACAGATCTCTAGAAAAGTCAAGTTTCACACACACGGACGCGAGAGGGTTTCATATGATCATTACTCATATATTATAATCAGTATATATGAAAAGGATAGGTACACTATCTTGCATTTTGTGGTGAGTCTGGGTGTAGTTTAGGTATTTGTCATTGTAGACACGACCTCGAAATTCTGGCTAAGGGAACTCCTAAAAACCTCGATTCTAGTATTAAAGGATCACACAAACTCTAGTAGACCATAGGTAACCTAGACCCAATTTAATTAACCAAAAACTACTTAAATCCTATCCCAATTTGAAGTAGAGTTCAAGAGCTTTCCAACGGTCTAATAATCGCCTAATCAGACCTACGGATAAAACGATATAATAAATAACAATTTGGTCCCTGTGGGTTGATGATGCAGTCAACGCATCTGATGACGCAGTAAATGCGTATTTTTTTATTAGATAAGGCTAAAATTTCAAGATAAAAAAAAAAAAATCCGAAAAATTCCAAAAAAATTAGGAAAAATCACCAATGGCGTTCTATAAATACCCCATTCATAAACCAAAAGAAAGAGATCAGAAACCACAAAGCGATCAGAAACCACAAAGAAATCCCTTAAAAATTCATGAAATTAGAAAAACAGCCCAAAAATATTAAAAATATGCTCCTAAAAAATTATAAAAAAATCCCAGAAAATCATAGAAAATCTTCATATTCAACCTCTGGATATTCCAAAATAATTAAAAAATTAAGGAAATTCTTCCCCAATCCTAAGAAAAGCCTAGGTAGACACTACTTAAAATTTCCAGTTTTTCTCCCTACCTAAGGAACCCAAGATCTAGGTCAAATAACCTTAAATATACCAATTCCAGCAAGCAAAATGCATCCAAAATAGGAGATGGTGGTGTAAATCGGAAGAGCGGGCTGATCTAAGCCTGAAACTCCAGGTTTCGGGTCCCTAGAGATAAGTATATATTTATTTACTTAATTTAGTTTGTTTCTCATTATTTAATTATCTGCTCTATTTTATATTTTTTGGAAACTAATTCATCCTTATATTTAATTAAATTTAGAAGCGTTTTTAGGTAAAAAATATGGATTTGGAGCTAGCGCTACTAGTGGACTCATAAAAAGACTGGATCTGTATAGATCTACAATTTTTTTCAGCCCATAATTCAAGCGACCCCTTAAAAAATAATACAGTTTTTGTTAAAATTTGAACAGATCTCATCACAGAGATCGACGCAGATCTGAGCGTAAACAGTCATTTATTTCTATTTCTTCTTGTCTTTATAAAGACAACTCTGTACATTCATGTGATTAATGGACACCGAGTCTCTTCAGATAAACCTGTGACTCTTCACATGATATCAAAGCTAGGTTTATATTCACCATGTCTATTCCTCGTCCCCGAAGCGTTGTCGTCGATTTTCAAGACAAATCTGTTACGTAATTATTCTTTGATTCTATCCCGTACAATTGAACCAAGAAATCGCTATATGAAAGCGATCTGAATTTGCGACCGCCATCTGAAAGGGATCTGAATATGCGACGGCCTCGTTTTCTATTTTTTGAAACCACCGTCTCTCAGTAATTTTTGGTATGTTTATTATTATTATTATTATTATTATTATTTGCTGTCTTGCACCTCTAACAAATTGTTTTCTTCCATTTGCGTCGTGTCACCTAAAAGGACAAGTAAGAAGACTTTTTGTTAAAGTTATTTTTTACATAACCTAGACAGACCGTATTGTTTTGCTTTCCCGGGTTTCTTAAAGCAAAACGAGCCGCACTATTTTTCATCCCCCGTCTAGCAAAAGTCAAAGTTATTTTTTACGTAACCTTGACGGACCATATTGTTCTCTTCATAATGAACGACCATACTATTCACATATTTTCATATATATGTGAACCTCTGAAACCACCCCAATAGCGTCCGAGACCACCTTCAAAGCCTCATAAACCGCTATCATAACCCCCAAAACCATCACTGAAACAACCACTAAAAACCGCCTCCAAAGCCACAAAGAAGAACACCATTTGAAAATGCCGAATCTGAAACTCGCATCTAAATCCACCATTGAAAATGGTTTTCTCCTTTGTGGTTTTGGCCCCACAAAAAATTTGCATGTGAAAAGCGTCACCGTTTTTAGAACAATTATTTCATGCAAGTTCGACCATATTTATACAAAATACGGTCTAGAAGTATGAAACATCTATTTTAAAAATAAATGCAAATAAGTGGTCTATCTAAAAATTATTGTAACTACGGGCCTAAATATATTTTTAGTATTATTATTATTATTAATTTTTAAAATTTATTTATTTATCATATTCATGATCTTCATGCTAAAGATTATATATTCTTTAAAAATTAAAATCGAGTTAGATTTCAAAATATAGTTATTGCTAAACCCGTTTTTCTAAATGTACGGGCTTGGCCACATGCTAACCGTGTCCATATTTTTTATTATTAAACAATACAAGATGACGTAAGATGACTCTCTCTTGAGAAACCATAAGCACAAATTACATAAAAATACAAAATTACATAAAATCTATACTACGTGTTCATAACTTAAACCAAGAGAATACACCCAGAGCCTCGAATTTTTTAGGCTCCCGCCCCTAAAACCCCTATGAAAAAGGGCCCCGGGTCCCTAGGCCGCTACAATTAGGGCCATAGAGCAAAGGGCACATAGTAGAATAAATAGTAGGGCATAGAATTCATAAATATCTAGGTGGATATCAGAAGATAAAATGGTCCAAAAGGTCCCTCAATTTGCAAGAAAGACTAAAATGGCCATTGCATCGAGATGTAATGCCTTTGGAAACGCAATATATAACATACACCAATATTTTAAAACCCGAATGAGCTTGGTTATGAGCCCGGTGCAAATCGAACCGAAACGGTTAATCGAACATGGGTTTGGAAGCGGTTTAACCGGCTTAATCGGTAAATCGGAGGATTCAATCGCTCTAACAGGGCAAGTTTCGGACAGTAAAAAAAGTGTTGAAAAAATAAAATAAAAAAATACAAAAAAAATCTATTAAAATATGAAAAACATATAAAGAATGATTAAAACAAAATACATTCAAATGAAGTTAATAATTAATAATAAAAAAATGGATTTGACCCCATTTTATATTTTCTAAAGGCTATTTTTAAAGTTTTCTAAAAAAGATGGGAAAATATAAAAGTGAGTATTAATGACCAAAACATAATTTAATCTTTACCATAATGTAAAGAATATTTAAAAATATATTACAAATCAAATTCCTTAGTTTTGAGAATTTATATACATTTTTTTTTTTTTAAATACCGATTGATCACCCAAAATACCAGTTGATCACCCCACCTGCCCAAAACCACTGGCCGGTTCTGATCTAACCGGGTAGTTAGTGGTTAGATTGGGCGATTTTGCGAACAATGGCCCGGTGAATTGGCCTCGGGAAGCTTCGTTTGGATTGGAGAATTGTTGAACCAAATCGGCACATTAGACCGATTTTCTCATGTGGAAGTTGGTCTTAAAAAATGTATTTATTTTCTTTCCTTTTTAAGCTCATCTAATGTTTTCCTAATTTCCCCCTAAATCCTCGTCACATAAACCCCAATTTTAATTTTAATTTATTTTATTTTAATTTTATTTGGGTTTGACTAATTCTGAATTATTTGGATTGCTGATCTAACGATATGGTGCAGAACTGTGGGGTGGACTATCCACCCACTTATCAGAGTTTTAAAACACTTAAAAATGTAAAATTTGGGAACCGAGAAATTCAGCCAATCCGGATCTCCCAGTTCTTTGACAAAACAGGGGATTCCAAGAAAACAAATTGAACCCAATGCTAACGAAGAACCAGGTCAGTCTAAGACCAATTCTCGATCCAAATTAATGACTCTTGATTCGGATTGCCCTTTTTTAAAATACTACCATATATATAATCTGTAATGATGTTGTAGACACCGCCCTAGTTTTTTGCTAAGGGGAATTTCTCAGGAACATGCAACCCTAACCCATATTATTCGACACATTAAACCATAGTCCAGACCTTAGGAGATATATGGAATAATAAAAAATCCCAAATAAACTCCATATGAAGCAGGTACCTAGCTCATGAATGGAAAAATCTTAGTGGGACAACCGTAGATATTGGATTCCTATCGGATCTCCACAAAATTGGAAACCGCGCACGATTTCGCATGATCTGAAATTGTGGATGGCTTAACGAGACGGACCGCATCGTTGACGTTCCAAAAGGTTTTGGAATATGTGGTGTGGTCCTACAATTCTGCCTATGAATACAACTCTTTCGATACAATTTTGAGGATGGAAACCGATTTTGGTGAGAGTATTTTTCAGTTTGGTGAAAAAAAAATGGAATAATTTGGTGTTTAGGCCGATTCGGGGGAAAATTTCAAACTCTTTTTTTTTTTAAAAAAAAAATAGTATAAATAAATTATATATTTATCTATATAATATATATGAATAAAGGAAAAAATAAATAAAAAATAAAAAATTATATAGATATTTCTTTGTTGGCCGAAGTAGACCGGAAGCAGATCTAATTCTGATCAAAGCAGCCCGAAGCTACAGTACCATGCTCCACTTCTCTACAGTTTATGCTTAAATGCTTCTCTACGGTTTATGCTTAAAATACGAAAGCTTCGACTGAAACGAAACGAATGGTTCAAGAAATTTCTAAAAGGCCAAGGAAAAGGTGGTTTGTGTGAAAGGAAAGTATATATTATATGGAATGTCAAAGGAAAGTATATATTGTCTTTAAGGTTGATATGGAAGGTGTATATTGTAATATTTGTAATTAGTGTTTATGGGAAGGGTATGTACAATATCTTTTATTTTTTGGTAAGTCTTGGTAAACTATAAGTGTTTATGATTTAGTCATATTATTATCATATGTAATTGTCTATATAAGACAAGCTTGTATATTCATATTGATTAATGAACATTGAGGCCCTAAACAATATTGTTTTAGCTTTTGAAAGAAGCTAATATTGAAAGGGTGCGGTTTGTATAAGGTTGATGCCCTAAACAATGTTGTTTTAGCATTAGAAATATTTGCAATGACTGAAATTTATTTTCATATCTAATTATAAAATTTAAAGCTTAAAAAGAGTGTAGATCGAGTAGATCTATGAATACTTGAAAATTTTGAAAATCAAAGGTCCAAAAAATACTTCACAAACTGTACTATCTTCAAGACTTGAAATCCATTTTTTTTCATTCCTATACATCTTGAGGTTGAAATAATAGATTTGAGTATAAATAGTGTAGATCAAGTAAATTTTTTAGGTGTGTCTTAATTTGATTGTTTAGGGCCTCACCCTCATATAAAAGTTTTCCATATTTAAAAGGGTGTGGCTTGTATAAGGTTGAGGCCCTAAACAATCGTAAGGCATGCCTTCAAATAGTGTCGAAAGTCGTTGTTTCAGTACTGAAAATTTTTGTGATGGCCTGAAAAATTTATTTTTATATCTAATTATAAAATTTAAAGCTAAAAAAAATATAGAAAGAGCAGTCTAACAAATGCATTACAAGATGCATTATTTTCAATACTTGAAATTGAAATCTATTTTTTCTCATGTCCATACCTATTGTGATTGAGATGACGAAACATCCTCTATTAGTTTTTTGAAATGTATGGATAATAAACATTACATATTTCATCGTATTTTTTATATAGTTATTCTCAAGTGGGATAGGCATTGCCCATTAGTTTTGCAAAGGGTCTTTTCCTTGTAGGAATGGTGGAAGAAAAGATGGGGCTTCATAAGTGCATTAAGGTGACCAACCAAAGTCCATTTCAGCATGAAAGAAAGAACGTTAGTACAAGTGTTGGGTGGACCGCGTGATCATGCAATCCTCTCCCACCACCATTTTCTCTCTCTAGATCTCCTATCTCCACTCTCTCTCTAGATCTCCTATCATAAAGGAGCCTCCTCCAAACTTCTCCCTCGCAACCCACCGACCGCCATTTTATCTCTGTAGACCTCCCCCCCCAAATGGACCTCTTCCTTAAACTCCCTTTCCTCCTCCTCTCAGCCCTTTTCCTGCAACCAATCTCCCCCCTTGAATTCCTCTTCAATGACTTCGACTCCTCAAGCCTCTTATTATCAAGCGATTCTCAGCTCGTTTCGGGCCGCCTTGTCCTAACGAACGATACCACCTTCTCCATAGGCCACGCCTTTTACCCTCTCTCTCTAACCACTCGCCCCTTTCTATCTCCTTTCTCCACCTCTTTCATCTTCTCCATTACCCCGAATAAAGACCTCTTACCAGGCCATGGCATTGCGCTCTTTTTTGCTCCAACCACTGCTCTCTTACTCACTTCGCCCGCTGAATACTTGGGCCTCTTCAATCAAACCTCTGATCGCTCCCCTCAAAGTCACATCTTTGCGATCGAATTCGACACTTCCGAGAATCCAGACCTCGCTGATATTGACGATAACCATGTTGGTGTTGATGTTAATAATGCCACTTCAGTGGCTTCCCACTCTGCTGGTAAATGGGATTCAGGGAAATTTGAAGGCATGGATTTGAAAAATGGCGAGAATTACCAAGCTTGGGTGGATTATTACTATGTTGGGGGTAATAATTCAATGCCTAGATTGAATGTTTCCATGGCTTTGGCAGGGCAGAGAAAACCCGGTTGGCCTTTGATCTCTCTTGAGTTGAATTTAACAAGTGTTTTTAATGAGGAGGCTTATGTTGGTTTCTCTGCTGCAACAGGGCAGAGGGTGGAGACTCATAGGATATTGGGGTGGAGTTTTAGTGAGAGAAACTTCTCTCTAAGTGAGGGGTTGGTCACCAGTGGTTTGCCTGATTATAGGTTGAAGGCAAAGAATGGGGTGATTGGGTCGAAGGCCTTTATTGTGGGCCTCTCAAATGGGGGATTGGTGGTTTTTGGGTTGATATTGATAATAGGATTCTTATGGTTTAGAAAGAGGAGAAATAGAGGGGGAGAAGATGAGGGTATTGAGGACTGGGAGATTGAGTATTGGCCTCATAGAGTGCCCTATCAAGACATACTGAGTGCCACAAAAAACTTTAGTGAGACCCAATTGTTGGGTAATGGTGGGAATTCTAGGGTTTTTAAGGGTGTCCTAGCAGGTTCTAGGGCTGAGGTGGCAATCAAGTGTGTAAGCCATGAATCACAAGAAGGGGTTAGAGAATTTGCAGCTGAGGTCTCAAGTATAGGGCGGCTAAAGCATAGGAACTTAGTTGGATTAAGGGGTTGGTGCAAAAGCCCAAAGGAATTCATCTTGGTCTATGACTACATGGAGAATGGGAGCTTAGACAACAGGATTTTTCAGGGCATGGGAGGTGAAGTCATGGGATGGGCTGCTAGGGTCAGGGTTTTGAAAGGTCTGGCAGATGGGGTGTTGTATCTTCATGAAGGTTGGGAAGCTAGGATCTTGCATAGAGACATTAAGGCCAGCAATGTTATGCTAGACGAAGATATGTGTGCAAAACTAGGTGACTTTGGACTGGCAAGAATGTATGAGCATGGGCAACTAGCACACACCACACGTGTGGTTGGGACTGCCGGATACATGGCACCGGAGATGGTAAGAAGTGGGAAAGCATCGGTGAAAACCGATGTTTTCAGCTTCGGAGTCCTAATACTAGAGGTGGTTTGTGGGAGGAGGCCTTTAGAAGATGGGTGTGAGCCACTGGTCGAATGGGTTTGGAGTATGCTTGAGCAGGGCGACCTGATCGGTGCACTGGACCCTAGGCTCAGTGGCTCAAGCGAAGTGGATGAGGAAGTGGTCGATCAATTACTGAGACTAGGTTTGCTCTGTACATGTCCTAATCCTAGCACTCGACCGACCATGAGACAAGTGGTTCGGACCCTTGAGGATCCTGGTTCAGATGATCTCGATGGCGATTCAGTTGTTTTGAGGCCTGAACCTAAGCTTGGTTTTACCGACCCAGTGTGGTCCTGGAGACCGGGCCCTAGTGAGGACCACCCGACTTTTGGGGACCTGCAATTGTCCCCATCATGGTCCATGTCGATATCGGATTCGGATGTCATTGTAGATGGCAGATGACCAGCTGAATGGAGGTATTTATACATTTGTTTAGGAAACATTTTGTTCAGATTTATATTTTTTGATATGCAATTGGTTGAGATTTTATTATAAAGAAACCATTTTTGGTTTCAATAAATATAGATGTTTGTATACTACGAGAGCAATTAGGTGTAGCAGCTATTCCACGGTCGTCCAATGTCAACAACGAACGGTGGAAAATGTTTTCTGTTGCCATAGTTTTGCTGAGGAGCTGCTAGCACACTGTTTTGCTGCATGGTTGCTATCATGGTATCCTTTTCTTTTATAAATGCACTTTAACTATCAAACACGGGGACGTTTACAATTTTGCTCAATAATACCTTATATGACCAAGTTCTAAAATTTCTATGTGCGGTTGTAAGAGTGTCTCGGGCTTTGTGACTCGTCTCAAACCATTCAATTTGACATTTATATACAAAAGATAAATATTCTCTATGTAGACAATCTCTTATTAAAAAAGTATAGAAACAACATTTTTTGCAAAATTCAATTGAAGTTATGAGCCTAGGGGCTTGCGTGTTTATATGGTACACAAGTTGGGTGATGGGAAAAAAAACATAATTGAGGGGCGGTGGTTTTCCATGAAGCAACTAAGCATCCCTAAAAGGATGAGGTCTATATATAAGGTGCAGGCTTTATGAAAAAATGAAATAAAGACTTACCTCAAATCATCATTTGGAAAGTACTTTCGGCAACAGAAAGCTCTATAAAGCTCTATAATGGCTTCAAAATCAACAGAAAGCTCTATAATGGCTTTAAATTTTGGAAATAAAAAAATGGTAAAAGATCTTTGTAGATTTGTGAACATTTATTTTCAAGGCAAAATAGACGGTCTAGGTAATATGCTATAATATAAATTATTTTTGGAGTTTGAAATCGTACCGTTTTTTCACAACCATAATGTTCAAGTCGAGATGATTCGATGGAAAGGTTTTCCAATGTTAGAATTTTTTATAAGTTATGAGGTGAGGATTTACTTATTTTGATAGGGCTATTGCCCTACCAATCCATTTTCGTTCCTAGAATTAACGAGAAAAAGTATAGTGTAGTACAGCTAATTAAATCATTAACCCAAAAAAAATTATTTAGTTACTTTTGACAAAGTTGCATTCAACTTGAGATTTTTTAGTTGCTTTTAAAAAAGTTAACATGGTGTTCTGGTTAATTTAATTTGTATATATATATATATATATATATATATATATATATATATATATATATATATATTTATATTTATATTTATATTACGTGGGTCCAAGCCACTCCGATAGGCCCATTTTAAGTTCGTTTTTAATGGGGGAAATAATATTATATGTTTATGGCATAAGTGATGCCATGCTAATGTCACTGTGCTATAATTCTCTCTAAGGCCCTTGTTTATAACTAAGTTGTTTTTTTTGTGTGGATAATCTATAAGAAACATGTAAAGAAGGATAGGCTTGTGAATATCGAACGGTTGAATATTTTGTATGCAATATGTATAGGCCTTCTCTGGATGGAGGGGGTAGGATCGCAGGAAGTAGGTCATTCTTCGGATGTTTTGAAGATTTCGATTGGTAATCTAAAGGCTCATGAAGAGAAGGCGAGGAAAATCATTGTTGGTTCTTTCTGCCTACCACTAGTTGATACTTTTGGTCTGGACGATTGGGAGCAACGTGGCTGGGGTTTGTCGAACTCGCCTGATGTTTTCTCATTAGGAAAGAGTAGGGTTGCTTTTGTGTTAAGGTCTAATGAAGAGGTTGCCTGAGCATGGAAGGTATGTTTTTATAGGCTTCGTGGATCGTTGATGACCTTGTTGGAATGGAATCCTTCAATGTTCGTGAAAAGGAAGGTGAAGTTAATCTGGGTTCGCCTGTGGGGTATATCTTTACATGTATGGAATAGGTCTGTTTTTTAGGATGTCGTCAGTTCCTTTGGAGTGCTCCGTGCTGTTGATAATAAACTTTTAAGGGGACCCTTTGTGTCTTTTGTTAGAGTGCAAATTTTCCGTTTGGTGAAAGTCCCTTGCGCAAGACAAGTTCATCTGCAGGTGGGTCAAGATCTTTTCTTAATTGATGTATGGATTGAGAACAATACACTTATAGAGTCGAGTAGGGTCCATCATTCTCAGGAGAAGTCCCATCTTACTCAGGAGAAGTTTCTTGGGGAGGGATGGACGAAGGTGCATGGGAGGCGTTTGAAGCTTCTTCCAGCAGGGACTGATCGAAATTTCTGGGGCCGCCGGATTTCTGTGGGGCAGGGAATTCAAATTTCAAAAAATTGATTACGAATGCCTGAAAAGGAATGTGTTCAAAAGACGGTGCTGGGTTCTTTGCTGGAGGCGGCTTCTAAACAATTAGCAGGTCTTCTCTTTTGTGCTCTGCTAATGGCCGATGGTTTGAGGTCTCTCCTAGCAGGGCTAGTGCTAAGAAGATGATCCCTCCTGAGGAAAGGTGTCGTTTCGACCCTCTGTTCGTTGAAGAACATTCGATGTTGATTGAAGAACATTTTGATGAAGTGAAGGACATTTTGGCTTTGTAGGGAGGGGCTGTGGCAGGGGATCCTGTTGTGGCCATTGGGGAGGAGTCCTGTATGCCTACTTATGATGTTGAGATGGACCTCTCGACAATGCAGGTTGGGTTCATGGAAGGGGGTTCTAGTGTCGCCAATGTGCAGGAGTGCAGTGAACCTAACTTCGCGTTAGTGGTTACAGCGAATGCCAATCTCATTGTCGAACTTTCTTTGCTGGGTTTCGAGAGCACAGAGCTGGTGGTCTCTGAGGGCACGTCTGAGAACTTGCAGGAGTCGATTGACCTGACTATGTCCAAGGTTAAGGTCAGTGAGAGGGTGGTGGACAGTGAGGATGAGGAGGACATCTATCGGGTGGTCCTTGACAACATGGGTCTGGACTATGAGGTCCCGATTTCTGTGGTGTACCAGGCCATCAAAGAGAAGAAGAAGGCGATTGCGGATGCGGAAAAGCAGAGCTCCAATCAGGCAGAGAGCGTTGTCCCTAGACCTCAATCTGTTGGGAAGACGTAGAGAATTGGAAAGTAATCTACTTTTGTTCAGCCCTCTGTGAAGACCCCGGAGCCTTGCAGTCACAAAGGGAAGAAGATGATGGAGCTTAAATCGAATTTTAAGCAGTCCGCAGGCGCTTCAAGATACAATACTAGAATGAGGTCGAGGAATGCAGTAGTAATTAGGGAGTTGAACGCTGAAGATCCTATCCTTGACAGTTTTGGTGAGTCGACTTCTTAGGATGATGAGGATGTTGTTGTTCCAGAGAAGCATAATCAAGGGCTTTGTGGTGAGGGCCCAGGCTCTTCTTCAAACCATTACTGATGTCAATTTTAAATTGGAATGTTAGGGGTTTAGGGGATGGGAGTAGGAAAAAAGATGTTTTATTTTTGGTTAGGAAATACAAACCGAATGTCCTTAATCTGCAGGAAACCAAACTTCCTAGTCCAACTGTGTAAGGTGCTAGGGAAGTTTGGGGTTCTGGTGCAATTTGTTTTGAAGGGGGGGCCTTGGGTGGGCTTTGGGTTTTGTCGAATCGGCAGATTCTACATAGTTTTGATGTTCTTAAAGGGGATAGATGGTTGGCTATTTTGTGTGCCGGTTTGTGTGTGTGTGGGGGGGGGGGGGGGGGGGGATTTCAATCAAACTTGATGGCCTGAGGAGTCTTCTTCAGGTGGTCGGATTAATTCATCGATGAGACTCTTTAACTGTTTTATTCAAAATTTTAGTCTTGTGGATTTACCCTTATTAGGTGCTGTTTTTACTTGGACCAATAAACGCCCAACAAATCTTATCATGACCAAAATTGATAGGTTTTTGGTCTCTAATGACTTCTTGGAAAGGTTTCCTTTAGCCTTTGTATTAGCCTTGCCTAGGCTATCTTCAGACCACATGCCAATCCTTTTTCGTTCTGTGACTAGCTTGAGAGGACCTAAGCCTTTCAGGTTAGAGATAGGGCTAAATGACACAGGAGTTGTGGATCTCATTAGAAAAGCTTGGGAAGGTGAGATTACCTTTGGGTCTTTGGATTTTCAGTTATTATATATGAAACACAAACTGATTGACTGAAAGAAAGAAAATAAGTAACAATTGAAGTTCAAAATTGATGGTATCTTGGAAGAGATAAGGGTGCTTGATCAGGAGATACAAAGTGGAGGTGTTTATTCTGTTTCACTTGCTAATGAATGACTTGTGAAGATTAATGTATTATCTGAATTGCGTATGAATGAGGAGATCTATTGGCGCCAGAGGTCATAGGTTAAATAACTAAAGGAGGGAGACTTAAATATCAAGTTCTTCCACTTTATTGCTAGTGCCCGTAGGCGTCAGAATGATCTTTCAGGTTTAATGATCCAAGGGATTTTACGGGATGATGTGGACAGTCTTAACTTGGCGATTATTAAGCATATATGTAAAGCCTTTTGGTCAAAACTTTACGCTACCCCATGTATGGCTCGTATTCCTTTCAAGGCTCTTTCTCAGGTATTTGCAACTCAATTGGAAGCTGAGGTATCTATGGAAGAGCTAAAGGTACTTGTTTTCTCTTTAGCAGGGGATAAGGCTTCAGGTCCAGACGGCTTTCCTTTATGCTTTTTCTATAGGTTCTGGTCAATGTTGTTGGTGGAGCTGCTAGAGTTGGTTCAAGATTTTCTGGCTAGGGGTGAAATTTTCAAAGGGGTTAATGCAATTTTTATAGCCCTAATTCCGAAAAAATCTGTTATTATGGAATTAACAGATATTAGACCCATTTCTTTACTGACTAGCTTGTATAAGATTGTGGCTAAGGTGCTGGCTTTGCGGTTGAAAAAGGTCTTGAAAGAGGTGATCATGGGGCCCCAAAGTGCTTTCATTCATAATAGGTTGATTACGAATAGTGTGTTAATTGCTTAAGAGTGTATACACTCGAGATGTCTTAGCAAGGAGCCTAGGGTGGTTATTAGAAAGCTTATGACAGAGTAGAGTGGAGCATCTTGCTGGAAATCCTTAGGTCTATGGGGTTTGGTGTGCATTGGTGAAAGTGGATCTATGGTTATCTTTCCTCCGCACATTTCTCGATTATTATTGATGGTTGCCTTAGAGGTTTTTTCAAGTCGTCAAGAGGTCTCCACCAAGGAGATCCGTTGTCCCTTTTTTTATTTACCATTTATGCGGAATGCTTCAGCTTAATGGTATCTAATGTAGTTAATAGAGGTCACTTTGTTGGGTTTCAGGTTGGTTATGATGGTCCCTCTATTTCCCATCTTCAGTATGCGGATGATACTATGATCTTTTCAGAGGCAAAAAAGGACTATATCGAATTCCTTGGGAGATTTCTTAAGTGATGTGAGATGGGTATAGGCTTAAAGGTGAATGTGGCCAAAACTTCTATGGCGGGTGTGAACTGTAACAATGAGTTGGTGGTGGAGCTAGCAATGGTACTTGGATTGGAGGTGGTCGAGGAAGCGCTTTGAGATTGAGTTTTTGGAAGGATATCTTCTTGTGCAAGTCCTATATTGTGAGAGATATTAGATGGTGTGTAGGGAATGGTTCCAAGGTTTCTTTTTGGCACCATAAGTGGCTAAGGGATATCCCTTTGAAGGTGTCTTTCCCTGATATCTTTGCTAAGACTACCTCACATAATGCTATGCTAATGGAGTTGTATCAGAGTTTGGGGGAGCAGGTGTCTTGGTGTATTCAGTTTCCCTATAATAGAGTTTCTGAAAGTTTTGCTGCAGATATCGCAAGTCTCTGGCAGTAGTTACAGTTGGTGGTGTTGTGTAATTCCATTGAAGATGAGGCCATTTGGGAGCACAGTAAAGATGAGGTGTTTTTGGTAAGAGGCATGTATTCCCTGCTATTCCATGATCGTTTTAGGTGGTCCTTACTTCAGATAGCACAAATTTGGAAGTGGCCCATTCCTCACAAAGTGCAATGCTTTATGTGGTTGGCAGGCCAAAATAAAGTCCTAATAGTGGATAACCTAATCAAGAGAGGGAAGATTTTGCCAAATGTGTCTTATGTGAAGGAGGATGGAGAGTCTATCTCACATTTGCTTGTTCATTGCCGTTTTGCCTCTCTTATCTAGAGCTACTTTTTTGGGATGGTTGGGGTGGCTGTGGTAATGCCACAAAGTATGTTGGGTGTTATTTCTCAACTTATCTTTTTGGGATTACCTAAATTGGGGATTAGATTTTGGCATATTATCAAATGAGCGATTTGCTGGGAATCATAAAAAGAGCGAAATAGACATGCTTTTGAGGGTGTGAGTATATCTTGTGGTAGGGTATTACAACGCATTTTGCACACGAGCTGGTGTTGGATGTTTGTGTTAGAGGAAGGGAGAGGTATTTCTCAGTATGATGTGCGAAATAAGTTGGCATCCTCACTGTATTTCAAGAAAATCAAGTCTAGGCCAGGGGATCATTGGATTCCTCCGAATTTGGGCTACCTTAAGCTTAATTTTGATGGAAGTTCTGTAAGGAACCCGGGTTCTGCAAGGATTGGAGGAGCGATTCGTGATTCGTCGGGATCTATTCTATGTGCCTTTGCTGGTCCTATCAGGGTTGCTATTGCCAACTGTGCCGAGTTTACTGCGTTGCTCAGAGGTTTGATTATTTTTAAAAGGTCTAAACTTGGGGTTGCTAGTCATCGTGGAGGGAGATTCTCTAAATGTGAGCAGGTGTAATAAGGAGCAGCGTGTTCCTTGGCTGTTACATTCTGTTTGGGTACAAGTGGTGAAGTTAGAAGTAGAGTTGCACTTATCGTTTCAGCATGTTTTTAGGGAGTCGAATGTTTTGGCGGACAGGCTTGAAAAAGGGGGTGTGTCCATGGAGTCCTTTGCATTTTTAAATGATGTAATGAGTGATTGATGTTGTTGCTTTGTTGATTTACAATAATAATTGATAACACTTGTCAAAAAAAAAATCTATAAGAAATTGAAGTTCGAGAAAAATAGAAAACTCGTGTTAGAAGTTGATAATCCTTGTTTTGGTAACTTGTTTGTGAAAATCAGAAAAAGCGTGGGCAAAGAGAGATTGAGAGGGTAGAGAGATCAAGAGGTTGAAGGAATAAAAGGGAGATGAGGGGGGTCTCACTTTCTCCCCTTTTTCTAAGAAATTAGAAGCCCGCTACAATTTTCTTCAAAATTGAAAAAAGTGTGAAAATGTGGAGAAATGTATTTTCACGCTTTTTGTCATAGGAAAGCTTTATATGTTTCCCCTACAACATAGAAGTTATATCTTCTTTCTTATCCAAACGTCCATTTTTTAATTGAGGGTTAAGATTGTCTTAATCATAATGTCACATTTCTACACTATTTTATTTTTAATCTTTTTTTTTCTATAAACTGTTCTGCCACCAAATTTTGGACATCCATTCTTCTATTAAACTTGCACTAATGAAAGATATAAAAACTACATTTTCAATAAAAATGACCAAAACACCCCTGAAATTTTTAAGGGGTATTTTGGTCATTATTTGTTATTGAAAAATTATTGTTAATATTTTTTATAGGTGTACCTCAATGAGAAGATGACACATACCAAATTTTATTTTTAGAACAATTGTATTAAAAAAACTAAAAATAAAATACTTTAAGATGTCGGACCTAAGATCAAACGGTGAGTGGCTCTGTTGATAAAAAATGAACGGCTGGATGGTAGAGGGAGGATATAAATTCTATGCTGTAGGGGGAACATAGAAGCTTTCCTTTTGCCATTTCCAAATAGTTAAAAATGTGATGTGATAACTGAGATAACATGTTTTTACCCTAAAAAAGAAAGGGTGCAGTTTGTATAGAGCCTAGGCTCTAAATAATCAAATTAGAGTCTACCTTCAAATACTGGCGAGAAATGTGGTTTCACTATTGAAAATTTTTGTGATAGCTTTAAAATATATTTTCACATTTATTTATAAACTTTAAAGCTTAAAAAATAGTGTAGATCGACATATCTATGAAAACTTGAAAATTAATGGTCCAAAAATGCATTACAAAATATATTATTTTCAAAACGTGAAATCTCTTTTTTTTTCTCATGTCCATGCATCTTGATGTCAAGATGATCAATTTGAAGACATTTGGGCATCAAAACAACCTATTCTAATGAAAGTTTTTAGATAAGCTCAAATTTGATTGTTTAGAACCTCGGCTCTATATAAACTTTTCCTAAAAAAAAAAACATGAAGCTTTTTTGTTTTATCAGTTACCATATAGGGCATGAGAGTTTTTCTCTCTCTTTGTCATGTGAATCCAAAAACTAGTGTATCTTATAAGCCTGAACATTATATGCTCCTCCTCAGGTAAGATCTCTGCCTAAGAATACGCAGGGTCACGACCAGCTTAAGAAAAAACCCTACAAACGTGCTTGAAAACAATTTCCTCGTATTGAATAGAGATTGTCTTATTCTTTAGTGGTCTGGTCGAAGTGTTTAGGAGCTCAATATCTAATTTATGTTTTTAATGGAGATACCAATGTGCTCAAACTATCCCAAAACTTTAGAATAACATGAAGGAGCAAACATGCAACATGATCCTACAGGAACACAATTTGGCATTCTTTGTTTTTTTTATTCGACGTCTAAAATGAAGCATCATCATTTAAGCCTTATACCAACTATTTGGAGTCGGCTACGCCTAAAATAAAACATATGAGATTGTAATTGAAATGACAATCAAATCTTAAAATTAACAAGAAAGGTTAGGTAAATGCGGACCATCAAAAAATTTTACCCTGCCGGTGTCATCAAATGAGTAACGTAGTATATGGAGTTGCCATCATCAATGGCAACAACTAGCAGATGCAAAAGGCCATCAATGAGATACAAAGGAGCCATGTGACTCTAACTTTCCTTATTATAAGGCGCCCAAGCAATACAACCCAAACAAAATAGAAATTAAACACCTAAAGAATTTTCAAGGTCCTCTATTTGTTTTTTTTCTTCTTTTAGGGTAGTTTTAACCCTGATTCCTAAAAGATGTAAGGTTTCCATTCACATACGAGTCATTATTGCCTACAACTAGACCATTTATCTATTGTACATGGAGCTCATAGTCATTATTGTCCCTTAAATTTCAAAATGGGTGGCCGTAAGAGCATCATTGAATAGACACAAAGTCCCCAAATAGTTGACCTAAAAATTTATTTCTATATAATTATGGAATTTGAAGTTTCATAAATGGTTTGTAAGTAGACGTATCAGAATTAAAATTGAACGGTCTTGATAACGTATTACAAAAATAAACTGTTTTTAGGGCTTAAGAGTCATTTTCTCTGCAAATCTGTGGTTGTCAAGGCTGAAACAATTAGTTTTGTACTTTTCCCCGGCACAAATATATGCTTCTCGAGAGATTTGAACTGGGACTTTAGGAAGCCAGAGCCCTATGTTATAAAAGAACCGACAGCCCTACCAACCTCTTCCATTGAAATTATATTTAGATGAAGGGAAAAGTTTATATAGAGCCGAGGCTCTAAACAATCAAATTTGAGCCTACCTCAAAATTTTCACTAGAAGAGGTTGTTTTGATGCCCAAATATCGTCAAATTGATCATCTCGACATCAAGATGCATAGACATGAAAAAAAAATGGATTTCAAGTTTTGGAAATAGGGTATTTTGTAATGTATTTTTTGACCATCAAGGTTCAAGATTTTAAAGTTTTCATAGATCTATCGATCTATACTGTTTTTAAAGTTTTAAACTTTATAAATAAAGACGAAAATATATTTGAAGGCCATCACAAAGATTGCTAGTATTGAAACCACATTTCTCCACACTATTTGAAGGTAGGCTCTAATTTGATTGTTTAGAGCCTAGACTCTATACAATCCGCACCCTTAGATAAATGCAAAAGCAAATGATTTCATGTGGGGACCCAATAAGATGCATCACCTTGGTGGAATTATCGTAACAATTGCTGCATTCTAAATTGGTGTACTTGTTTTCTATCTAAAAACTTATTTTTATTGTGGTTGCTATAATGTGGGGTTTGGTGGTCCTCAATAAATGCATGAGAAAGGTCCACGAAAGACACACAACACAGAGACAATCAATCGTTCCATATATGATCAAAGAGGGAAAGATTAGAGCAGAAGTTTCTAATTAGAACTTTATGTATGGCTTTCAAAGTGGTCCTAATCAATGAGTATAATGCCAATCCTCTCAACTTTCCTCGTGCTTTCTAAAACGCCAGGGACCACCAGTTTCAAGTTTATCCGAAGAATGATCATACTGGGCAATCGGTGTACCATGTTTTACATGCTGTAGACGCATCTCCACCGTCAAACCACGTTGCGTGTGGCCAGAGTGAAAGATGTGGGCCCCACCCAGGAGATGTCTCATCCATTTGCAATGGGGCTTAAAAAATATAGAGAGACAGACTGTTATTTACAATGAGCAACCCCAAATACTAGGGATTTAACAGTTTTTAGAGCTTTCAAAGAAGGATGGAGATCTCAGACCCCACAAATTTTGGGTTCAAAGACAATATTCACAAATTAACGAGGTCATCTCTTAAAAAAAAAAGAAAAAAAAGAAAAGAAAATCTATGCATTGTACATTTAAAGGAAAATGATTTGATAGGGCTGCAGCCCTATAAAAATAAGTAAAACCTCATCTCATAATTCAAGCTTTGGAAAACCTTTACATCGATCATCTTGGCTTGAACATTATAATTGTAAAAAAAAAAACTAGATTTAAGGCTCTAAATATAGTGTATGTTATAATAAATTATCTAGACGGTCCATTTCACCCTAAAAATAAGTGTTAATAGATCCATAAGATATGTACCATTTTTTTAATTTCAAAATTTATTGTCGGTGTTGGAAATTGATTTTAGATCCATCATGAATATTTCTATTCTCGAAAGTGCGATTTGAGGTGAGGTTTTATTTTATTTTCATAAAGATTAGGCCTTATAGAAACTTCATCCTTAACACATTTAAATTGAAAATAGGTCAAGAATGTCGTTTTTTCTTCTTCTAGTCAATACAACCAACAGTAGGAAAGGGGTCAGGGTACGTGGTGGTAGCATCCCCACACCCACCCAATTACCACGTCATGGTATCCATTCCTACTGCTAACCACCCCAATTAACACTTTCAAAATGTAACTATCTAATCTATAAAAAAAAAATTAAAACACACACCCAACTGTTGGTGCATGTGAACTATAACCTGGTCCACCCAATAATTTTGAAGTTACGTATGAATTTTATATTATTTTCAAGCATGTATGTCCTCTTTTATCCTTTTTTTTATCCATGGGATGATCTTAGGATAAATTTTTTTGCTATGCTTCTTGCCTTAGTCAAACTTGGAGCAACTGTTTTCTCTTCTTTTCTTTTCTTTGTTCATCACTTTGTATTTCCTAATATTTCAAATGTTTAGTGGTGGATTTAACTTATCTGGGCTTCAATTTCAAAGACCGTCTTATTTTAATTTAACTCCATGTCATTTAAGTAACATAAAGTTTGGAGTGCGATTTTTAATAGCATATTATAACTCCTGAATTTGGCACCTTACTTCTGTGTCTTTAGTAGGAAATTACAAGGAATAGATTTGGCATCCTTACTTGCGTGTCTTTAGTTGGAAGTTACAAGGAATAGAGTTAGTGATACCAACTCATGTTATTTTGCTGTATTATATTGGATGCAGATCTTGTGAAACCAACTCAGACATTATTTATATCGGAATGTGCTCATGATCCACCCAGGGGGTGGCAATGGACCCGAACCCGACCCAGGACTTGATGGCTAGATCCGACCTGAATCTGGGGATGGGTCTAAAAATTGGGCCTAATTTTAAAAAATAAGTCGTCGTATTTTATTTATTTATTTATTCCTAAGTTTATTCGTTCTTGTGTATATAGAACGAGGTTTAAAGTAAGTTTAATAATATAGGAATCCTGTCTTTCTTTAGTTAGAATAAGTTCAATAATATATGAATCTTTCCTTTGTTTAGTAGTTATTCTCTAAATCTCACTAGTATATGCTCCATATCGGTATTGTTAAAATCGATGCTCGACTACCAGGGCGAGTCACTCTCGCCAAAGTAACTCGGGTTTGCCACCCTGATGAGCCCGATTATTCTGAGTTTGGTGGTCAAGCTCAAAGCTATTAATATTTTTTAGAATACAAAAAAATTCAAAAAAAAAATAAATTTGTTTATAATATGTTTCTCTATTTTTTTTATAGATTGGAAATTGTTTGACCATGAATATTTATTTTACATTTTTTCTTCTTTTTTAGATTATTTCTAAAATACCCCGATATCAAATTGATTTCTTTCAAAATATATTGTTTTACTACTTTTTAAACTCAATTAGATATGTTTTGTTTAATTTTACTTTAAACATGTTTTTCATATTTTTGTAAATATTTATTTCATTTTTTAACGCTTTTAGGCTTGATAATGCCCGTCTTAGCCTGAATTACTCGGCTCTACTTAGGCTCAGCCCAAGGCCGTGTTCCATTCCTGAATCATGGTTTCCAATAGTGCTTAGTATACATAAAATTTTTGAATCTAAATCCATTAAATCTTGGAAGTAGTTGAAATTCTGAAGAGGAGAGAATAAATCTAAAAATTGTTATTAAACTCCACTAAATTTAGCTAATCGTGGGCATCGTGCAGCTGTAATATAATAGTTAGAATAATCAACTTTACACCGGAAGAGAATAAACATTGCTTTTGTGGCTGTTGGTTTAGCTTAGTTGGTGTGGTTTTACAAAATCTTGTGCAATTGATGGATTATAGCTTGATTTCATGGGAAATCTTCTTTGTAGCAATAAAATTAAGTAATATTGTCAAAAATAATGATAAACATTGCTTTTGTAAGTTGACATGCTCGGTCCCGTCTCTCTTTCCCCCCCTTATTAGACAGTGATTTAAAAAACAACCGGTTGGTACGGATTATATCAATATATAGGAAATTGTTTAGGTCTAGAAGAGAATTGACGATTTGCTACAGTAAAATGGTATTTTGCTATAGTACAAATGGTGTTTTGCTACAGTAAAAATGCCGATTCACCGATCCGGAGCAGTTTTTGGCGTGTTTACTATTTTGCACGTGTTTTTTACCGGTTTACTATTTTTTTCACATAGTAAAACGACGATCCAAATTGTCGATTCACCATTCCAAACCGATTTGTACAATGCCCGATCTTCGTCACCGATCTATTATTAAATCACTGCTATTAGAAGTGGCCTTGGTAGCACCTTAAAAATGAAAGAAATCGAATTCTCGAGTGAACTAGTAAACATAAAATTACATGTCTATCTCTAGGTAATTGGTGGCGTATAGAGGAGTTCCTTGACCCTAATCGACCAATTTTGTCTTCTTAAAATGATTTTTTTATTGCATTCCTACCCCACCATGTTGGAATTAGTTGAGGTTTTTTATGAGCCAGAAGAAACCATTGTTTACATTCGACTTTCAAACAATTTAGTGACCGATGCTATATTGTCCATCCACCACAACGAAAGAAGCCACAAGTAAGGTTAAAGTATCAAATCTTTGGATCTATAAAAACCCAGGTTTTAGTCCAACCATGGGCCTGCCCAAAGGAAAAAGAGAAAAAAACAAAGGCTGCTTGTGCGAGGTTTGTATACATGCCCACCCTATTATACAGGTAACATACACATCTTTTTTGTTAGAAGATGTTGTTTTCGGTGTTAGAAAAATTGACCTGAAAATTTATGTTCAACTCTAATTATGAAATTAAACAATTTAAATATAGTACAAATGAAGTTGATATGTAAATCCTGAAAATCTTAAAAGTAGACACTCCAAATACTTTGTTACAATATGTAATATTTTTAGGACATGAAATTCTTTTTATTTTTATTTTATTTTTGACAATATACTTGAAATTCTTTATATTTCTTTATATCCATATATTTCAAGGTTGAGAAATTCAATAGAAAGTTTTCCAACTAAAGAATACTTCTTCTACTAGGTTGTTGTACATATTTAATTGCATCCACGGCCCACCCTAAATCAATGAACAAATCTACTAGTTCTATCAAAATGGATGATATTAAAACACAAGGGCGGCTGCTTCTAGGCAAACCTCTTGGCCGTCTCTGTACCCCTACTTCTTGAATAGTCATTTGGGGGCATTAGCTGATGATCCGGGTTGTTTCCGTCTTGACAATGAAGTTTATTCCCCATCGTCTCACTGACCGACCTTTACCCTTGTTATTTTGGGGTCATATCTAGTATTTAGAGTTTGCCTCGATTTGGTACCAATCTCATGGCCCGTACTTAAACAATGCTTTACCCCTAGCTACAACTCATCTGTTGATTCTTCAGCATTAGTCGGTTCAGACCTCCACTTAGTTTCAGCCAAGCTTCTATTAGAAATTGTATTTCTGTATATTTGGGCCATAGGCCCCCTTGGAAGATTATTTCAGAATGCTGCAGAGAAATCTTTTTTTATTGATTAATCAAGAATATACAAGACTCCATATAAATATACGACTAGTAACAGTTAAAGATAAATATCAATGGTTATAGATAGACATCACCTAATCTTATCAAGAGATATGTATCCATACGGATGAATATCCGTACTTACTAATATGTATCAGTATGATACATATCCTAATCTTATCAAGAGATATACTGATATGTATCAGTAATGAAATGTTAATTATTACTAATTAACGATATCCATATTCAAACACTCCCCCTCAAACTCAAGATACTTTGATACAAAGCAGTTGGAGTTTGAACAATATTAAAGTTACAGCAGTTAGAGTTTGAACAATATTAAAGTTACCTAAAACTAGTAGTGATCTTCAGATTGCTTGGACAATAAGCACATATTGCTTGACCAACAAGCACAATTGCTTGAACAACAAGCATAAAAAAACCGTAGCAGAACAGACAGCCTCAGGAACACCCTGAATTGAGTAATGAAAAACTCGATCAACAGCAAGATCAATAACATAACAGATGGCCTCATGAATAAATGGGATCGAGTAATGAAAAACTTGATCATCAGACAAGATCAAATAACGGAAAATATGATCATCAAACAGTATCGAGTAACGGAAAACACGATCATCAAACATGGAGTAGTAGAAAATTCCATAATCCAATAGGATTGAGTAACTAAAAAATCAATAATTAAACATGATCAAGTAACGGATAACTTGATTATAAAATAAGATCGAGAAATTCAATCATCAAACAGGAGGTACTTGAAAGAGCCAACAAGAATTAGTGGCAGATCAACAAGCACAGTTGGACCTTAGATTCGAAGTTCAGAGCAGTATGATCCAAAACAAATCAGAGAGTCGATAACATGATGTGGTAGCTGTTGATGGGGCAGATCGGCCGTTTTCAGAGGCCAAAAACAAATCAGAGAGTCGATAACATGATGTGGTAGCTGTTGATGGGGCAGATCGGCCGTTTTCAGAGGCCATGCTCAAACAGTCCGGCATTAGAGGGTAGCATGGCAGCAATGGTACCCGAGTTTTGATGCCAAATGAACATAGAGGTGCAATCAGATTGAGGGTTTCATGGATCATAACAACTGAAAACAGAGGTCGGTCACATGTGCTTATTGGTGCATTGTCACTTTTGCAAAGAGGGTAATAAAAAAGGCTTACAACAAAATCTTTCCGAAGTGTATGACTTTTGCAAGTAGTATTCAACCATTAAAAAAGGCAAGTGCATGACTTTTGCAAGTTGTATTCAACCATTAAAAAAGGCAAGGGCACCTAGACTATTCAAGGGATATTGCACTGATTAAGAAAGGAAAGCCAGGGAATGAGCATAGAACATTTTTTAGAGAGAGAAACAAAGAAGGAAGGAGCAAGAATGGGATGAGGTGCTACATTCAGATGCTTCACTCTCGCTCCCCAAAATACATGGGCAACATCCTCCGAATCGCCACATAGCGCCCGAACTCGAATGAGCAAGAACGAGATGAGGTGCTACACTCGGACGCTTCACTCTTGCTCCCCAAAATACCCGAGCAACATCCTCCGAATCACCACATAGCGCCCGAACTCTCCACCAAATCTGGCTACGTCCCCCTTGCACGGCTGCCTTCTACAGAGAAAAGCCTCCCGATCACCGGCCGTTACTCCATCAACCACCCCTGCCGCCCCACCATACACGACCTTTTCAACATAAGCTGAACCATACACGACTTGTGTATCATATAGTCGTCCTATATACCCAAAACAGGGGCTGTGAGTCCAAAAACTGGGCATGGGCCTCGAAGAGCGTTCTCTCTCTCTCTCTTGTGGGCATTCTAGTGGCCACCAAGAGCTTGAGAACTGTAAAAGATAAGCAAGAGCCTCTTACCCTACTTCAGAAGCGGCTCCAAGTCTTTGTAGGTGGTGCAACAAAAAGACGGTGTTGGTATTGAAAGGCGGTGATTGAAATTTTAGGAACGTATATGAAACAAGACTTGACAACATGAGAGAGGGTGTGGCAGCTGTTAGATAGAGAGTCGCAATAAAATTGAAGGCTTCATCAATAAGGGAAACTGGAAACAAAGGCTCGATGCTTGAGAGACGAAATACTAAATCGTGAACCTTGCTTCGATACCATGTTTGAAATTGTATTTATGTATATTTGGACTTTAGGCCCCCATAGAAGATTATTTCATAATACTGCAGAGAATTCTCTCTTTATTAATTACTCAATAATATACAAGACTCCGTATAAATATACGGTCAGTAACAGTTAAAGATAAATATCAATGGTTATAGATAGACACCACCTAATCTTATCAAGAGATATAGTGATATGTATCAGTAATGAAGTATTAATTAATACTAACATGAGATATCCATATTCTAACATAATACTAATACGAGATATCTATATCTTAACAACTTCATCTTGGTCTGCACATTTTCGTTAATCCATGAATATATATATATATAGATCCATACATCTCGCTCGGAAAAAATAATTGATAGAAAAATAAAGATTTGGAAATGATTGATATGTTTCTCGAAAAAAAAAAAAAAAAAAAACATATATATATATATATATATATATATATATATATATATATATATATATATATATATATAGATGGATCCATACATCTCGCTAGGAAAAAATAATTGATAGAAAAATAAAGAATTGGAAATGATTGATATGTTTCTCGAAACAAACGAAAAAAAAAAAAGTGATGAAACATCAATCATGGATCAACTAAGCCCTCTCAGGGGCTTGCTTAGGAATAATAATTCCTTGAAAAAAATGAAATATAAAAACACAAGTAAAATAAATAAATAAATAAAGTATTGGAATTTATATATGCAATATATTCTAATAAATAGTGCAAAATTACACAATCCTCTTAGATATTTGGAAAAATCCATTTTTTACACAATTAATTATTTGGTTTTTGGAAGGTTCAGTGTTTTAAAAGGTGAATGGAAAGTTTCGACAAAGTTTTACGTTGGCCGTTTACTTAACACAATCCACCTCGTTTACCAGTTAGACCAATCTTAAAAAGTGAATCAATGGGCTGAATTGGTCACAAGCCAAATTGAGCCGACTCAACTAGTTCTCGATTTGGTTCTTCAATTCTACTGGATTCTTTTATATTGAAAAAAAAGAAAAGTATACAAAAAAAAGAAAAGTATACAAAAGAGACTATTTGTTTTTTGTACAAAGAGGTTACAATTACTCTTAGTAGTCAAATTTCAAATCGGGTGGTTGTAAGAGTATCATCGATTAAACTCAAAGTTCAAAAAACAATCTCAATCTTCATGACATGCCCCAAGTCACCAATTTTGACATCTGATGGCTAAGAGCAATTGTGACTTTACATAAATGAATAATCTTATATTATACAATCCCTAATTTTTATCCAATGTATCAGTTGGAACATCGTGCCACTCGCTAGTAAATATGAAGGGTCAGTGACATCCACACATGAATTGAAGTTTGAATTCTACATGAAAAAATCACCCTCAGGGGTTGTGATAGTCGTTGTTGTTGTTGCCATAATGGCAGCTATCACCAAAAAAGTTTAATAAAAAAAGTAAAAAAATAGAAAATAATGGAAAATGGCATCTAAAAAAAATTAAAACTAAGAAACTCTCTACAAGAAAAAAAAAAAAAAAATGAAATGAGAAAATTATAATCCCCTGTTCGAGACTTTTTAAAAGCATCCTCCATTTTTTTAGTTCATACATTTTGTATTTTTTTGGTTAGTCATTGATGAGATTCGAATATTAGATCTCGTAGATGCTCCAATTTTTCCTTTTTGCTAATTTTTTAGACATGGATAAGCATCAAACATGGGATGTTATGGTGTGGTTCGACACTTAAGTGCCGAAATGCATAGCTTAAAAACATTAATTTGATGAAGGAGTTATTAGTACCGTGTTTCAAAAATTGACGAGCTAGCTGGTGGTGTTGAGCAGCCTAGGTCTAAAGATCGTCAAAATTCGCCATATTTTATTTCAAAGGATTGTATACTATGAGACTATTTATCTTTGTTACAAGGGGATTACAATTGTCACTAGTCATTGAATTGAATGTCAAATTCGATGGCTTGGGTGTATCATAAAGTTCAATTTTGTTTTTGAACTTTGAATCTAGTGAATGACAAACTCACGATTCTCAAATTTAAAATTTGATTAACAAAAAGGTTCATGACTTATATCACAAAGTAAGTACAAAAGGTAAATGATTTGTTTATTTATTTTTAGAGTAAATGGTCTCTTCCTAAATATTTTCATAAATTTTGTTTCAGCGTGTATTCTTTTCACACTTGACTAAATCTTAATTATTTTTTATTTAATCACAGCTCTCAAAAAATATTCTTCATAAGAAAATTGTTTCATGCGGACTGGGCCGCACTTTTACGTGTACGGTCCAAAATGAGTAAAACATCCATTTTAAAGATAGATGTTCTATCTAAAAACAATAAAAATCCAAATGTTTTACTATTAAAATTGTTATTTTTAATTTTTAAAATTTATTTATTTTTTCATATTTATGATCTTTATGTTAAAAATTACATATATTTAAAAAATAAACCTTGAAATCCATCTCAAGAATAGATTTATTAAGAGGCGGATATAAAACCTTTAAAAATTAAATCTTAAAATCCATCTAAAAAATAGATCTATTTCTATACGCGGGTTTGTATAGAAAGCGGGTCCTCCTTTATATTATAAAGCTCTGAAAGTCAAAATACTATTATTTAGTAGTCTCACGTCCTCTACCGCCACGTGGTCTCGTGCATAATATTATTTCACTTGCATCCGGTCCTTATCCCATGATTCCAAACACAAGTTCTAACAAAGTCAACCGGTATTTCACTCTCTCCGGCGACCAAAAACTATATCTCCCCGAAATTCTACGAAATTTCGCTAATTACCCCCAGTGAGTTAAGGACTCATTATACACCCATGCGGCCACCACCGTCATATCTGTGGTTTGATAGGGACCTTTTCCGTCATTTCGAGACCTCCCGCCGGAGCCCCAATTTGTTTTTTCAGGCGTGACGACGTCGGGAATAAGCGAAACCCTACCACATAAATGCTGCTATGAGGCCGCCGTTGTTTGTCATTTTTTTACAGTTTGCTTTTTCCAAGTGACAGAGAGCTCGAGACCTTCGTTTTAACCTCGAGAAAACCCTAATTTCCACCTTCACGTGATGCCCGCCATGGTCGTCGACCCAGCTCATGCAACGTAGGAGCGATTCAGCCAGGAGATCTCCATTCACACCAGTAAGTGTGTCATGCTTGCTACCTATCTCTCTCTTCTATTTCTCTAAACACCATGTAAGAAGATCGTGCATTCCACTCTCTCTCTCTCTGTATTTGGCATCTTCTTTTGTCTCTGTTCTTTAATGGCGATCGATGAGGCTTGCTTGCCCTGTTCTTTAATCGCGTCTCCATATCACTATTTTTTGGGCTTTTATCTATTATTGAGCGTGGATTGCCTTAAAATCAGATGCGAGCGTCAGAGATTTAGATGATTTTAAATTCTTAGTCAGATAAATGCGATATATTTCATTGCTTTTGCAATTCAAAGCTGGAAGGAGGTATTTTCTGAATTAGGGTTCGTGGTTTTGATCGACGGATCTTTCGTTATCGAGTAAACAAAGAGCGTTTGAGTATTGCTCAAAAAGATACAGAATTTTAAAATCTGAATGGATGAACACCTGTAAAAAACAAAAAAATAAATTACACACGGACTTAAAACAATTACCTAAAATACGAACTTACCCGAAATAATTTCTCCATACGCTGTTCAAATTTAGTTTGTTTAAGACTCATATTACCTGTCATTACTGTATTACTTTACTTTCATTTTTTTGTTTTTTGAACATATATTACTTTACTTTCATTTCCCTAACCCAAAGCTTAATGTATTTCATTCACTGCTCATTTTTTCTTGTAAAATTCTATACTTTTCTGAACTTATTTTTATTTTATCAAATATTATTGCATGCAAGTTTCACAAAAACAAGTTGCAATTTTTTTTGGGTTTTGTAGTTAAGAAAGCTTGCAGTTTCTTATGGAAGGATGCTGTAAAGGAATTAAATTATTGGGTGCCTGTTTTAGTACATCCATTAAATAACCGAAGAGAAATATGAGATGAAATAAACATACATTTATTAAATGAAAGATTTTATTTAGCTTGAATATGAGATGAAATAAACACACATCCATTAAATGAAAGATTTCATTTAGCTCGAAAATTTAATAGATTTTATTTAGCTCGAAAATGAAACATCTGATCGTCTGAGTAATGAATTCGTAAAGAGTAAGACTCACGAAACCTCAAAATATATCGCAGCGGAGATCAAATTTAACGTTGAGTAGATCGTTCCATGTCCTTTTATCATAATTACTAGAGATGGGACCGTAGAGAGATATAGGAGGGAAGAGAACGCTGTTGATCAGGATAACGAGATACGGTGTATTGTATGTGTGGTTGGGAGAGAAGTTCCATTGTTTCGTTATTTTGACTCATGAGACAATCTAGCGTGAGGTTTGTATAAGGTGTCAACCGTATACTATTGAAGTACGAACTATGATGAAAATACTTTTTTTGCTGCCACAAAGCCTAGCCTTGAGATGATATGAAAATCTATTGCTTCTTCCCAATTATATAAAGTTCTAAGTTCCGGAAATGGGAACGATCAATCTGGTAAATCTTGAAAATGGACGGTCCAGATAGCGTGTTAGAAGGTGAACTATTTTTTTTATTAGAAATCTCTCTTTTTCCATGTTTATAAATCTCAAGGCCAAGATGATCGATTTGAGGGTTTTCCAACACGAAACAACCTTGTCTCTTGATAAACTAAAAAGTATAAAAAAGTTAAAAATATAAAAATTTACCAAAAAAAAGAGGAAAAATATTATTAAAGTAAAATTAAACAAAATACATCTAAATAAGTTTTAAAAAAATAGTGGAAAATGGATCTTAAAAAATTAAGAGGGGGTATTCTAGAAATAATTTTTTAAAAAGGAAAAATATAAAAATAAGTATACATGGCCAAAATATTTTTTTATAGAAAATATGAAAATATATTAAAATAATTTTTTAATTTTTATAGATTTTAATAATTTAAAAATAATATATTATTTTTATAGATTTTAGAATTTTGTTTTTAAGATCGCTTAGTCAAACCATCCAAGGGTGGCGAGTCCTGGCTTGCGCGAGATTTTATACGCTGGGAGAGATGGTACCATGGAGAGAGAGAGAGAGAGAGGGGGATTTAGGTCACAGGGTGGAGAGAGAGAATTTGTGCTGGACACTGGGGTTATGGACAGTAGATAGAGATCTATTTCTGATGAAGCCGAAGATTGGGATGGGGAGAAGAAGATGGGTTTTCTTTAAGTGGGAAATCCAAGAAAAAGGCGTGGTGCTTTTGAATGTTATGCAAACGAAACACTCACGTGGTCTTTCTATGCATTGAAAGAATGTGTCCGGTTTCAAATTTTATTCGAATCTACACTTCTACCCAACTTCTTGAGAAAAATAAAACTAACACACATTTCTTTATCGAGTTCGGTAGTCAATACAAAAATAAGCCCTCTGAATATTTAATATTTTATCTTTTATTATAATATGCTGAGTGTACCCATTTTAGATTATCAAATTGAACATGTGCACTGCCATACTAGTTTTTAAACATTATAAGGAATTTGAAAATTTATTGTTTTGTGAATGCTTAGATGAAGGTTTATTTGAAAGGTTTATTATTTTATTATTACTTTAATGGGGTTTGAGCTCTTGATTTGTGTAAACTTGGATTAACTGGATTTTGACCTAATGTACGTAAGCAACAATATGCTTTGGGTGCAATCCGGGTCCACATCAACTTTAATATTACTTGTCCTTTCAAGGTGGTGGACTTAGTTAAGCCACGTCCGCGACTGTAATCGACCCGAATAAAGCAATGGAAAGCATAGAGACCGCAGAGGCCAAGAAAAAGAGAGAGAAAGAAACAAAGGAACTCTGGAAAAAGTAGAGAGAGAGAGAGAGGGAAAAACAACAGAAATCTGGAGAACATATAAATGGCGTGGGGTTTTTCCGCCCGTTGAGTTGTTTATTTTTCCCCCTCAAAAAGGAAAAAAAGTGGGAGAATTGTGGATCGAATTGTGTGGTCCAGGAGTTTTTATTTTTTTAAGAAGGAAAAAAAACATAACAAGAGTGAGTGGCTCAGTTTGCAGGTTGCATCTGATCAGAAGAACCGCCTCTGGATTTTCTTCTCTACTGTGTTTTTTTGGCTCTTTAACGGTCGCTCGTGATTCAAAATTCTGGGGGAACACATGTTTAATGAATATGGTTTTCTGCCTTTCACTCTACGGCCTGGAGCGTTGATAGTGGGATTGTTACTGCTCTTTGAATTGCTGTTTCCTCCAAGCTTAAACTCCAGTTCATGAAGACAGAAAGCAAGATCCTATACAGTAAGTTACATGTTTTCGCTTCAGTTATGCTTGACATAGTTGACACTCCAACCTATGATTGTTATTGGTATAACCAACATAGTAATGAAACATTCACAGTTTCAAAAAGTGAAAGTAGAGAGTAGCAAAGTGTTTTTTGCGTCTGTTTTTTTTCAAAGGGAATGGTTAGATTGCAAGAGTTGTTTAATGGGTAGAAATTGTAGGGCTTTGTTTGGCATGGAAGCAGGCCTTTTTGTTGTTTTGGTGTTGTGGTGTTGGTGAGAGAATGTGTTTGGGCTAATTTTCGCGAGGTGGGTCTAATGGTGTACTTGGATGAGGATTCTATCCAATATCCTAATTCTTCTTGGTATCTTCAAATAATGGTGACTTGGAGAATCTGTAGCATGGCCAGTGTTAGTTCGGGTACCCGGTTTTTGAATACCTTATGAATGGAGGGTTCTGCGGATTTGAATTGGGAGAAATCTGTTTCTAGGGGGCTTAATGATTGCACTTTCTCGAGTGTGGGCATTTCTAGAGATGCTTCGAACAATACAGATTGGGTTCAGGCTAATCAGAAGCGGTTCGTTTTATCGAGTACAGATAATTTCAATAATCTGGTAGGCTCTTCTAGGGTTTGTGGCGATGGACCAGAAGCAAATAACTCTCCTAATATGGGTGGTCTTGAATCGGGTGATATAAGCTTAAGACACTGGCTTGATAAGCCAGAGAGGTCGGTGAACATCTTAGAATGCCTTCATATATTCAGACAGATTGTGGAAACGGTGAATATTGCACACTCAAATGGGATTGTAGTTCAAAATGTACGGCCTTCGTGTTTCCTTATGTCCTCCTTCAATCGTGTTTCCTTTATAGAATCAGCTTCTTGTTCAAGTTCGGGCTCGGACTCTATTGAGCATTGCACAAAGATCACAGCTGATGAATTGAAGAGTGATTCCAAGCCTAGTTATCGTGATCAAAGTTCATCTTCACCTTTTCCCAATAGCTTACTTCACAATAGAAGCACATCAGGCAGTGCTGAATCCCCACAGCTTCACAATTCTGTGAGGGAAGATTTCCAAAGGGTATCTGGGATTTCAGTCATTAATGGTAATATTGGTAGTGATGCTTGTAGGTCTCAAGCTGGTACAGCAAGTTGCTTACAATCGCCTTCTGCTCTTGCCACACGTGTTTCTTCTATAAAAGATGCCGAGAAGTTAAAAGTGAAGGATACTAATATGGAGGAGGAAGTTGAGGAACAGAAGAACCCATTTCCATTGAAGCAGATATTACTTATGGAAATCAATTGGTACAACAGTCCTGAGGAGGTTTCTGGTGCAACAGGTTCATTTTCTTCGGATGTGTACCGATTGGGAGTCCTTCTTTTTGAGGTACTAAGTGTTCTATGGAGATGAAAAGAATTATTTTTATTTTTATTTTTGTAATTTAGAGTTGCAAAGAAATTACTTGTTTACTTAATCGACGAGGAAGCTCGAATTAGGAATCCCAAACTTTGCATTGCATTGAATGTGTCTGTTTGTTGTAAGTTGTTGTGATTAAGATTGACAGGAGAAACATGTTTCTTTCATAATTTTGTGGTTTTCAATTTTGCTAGTTATTCTGCCCATTTAACTCAGAGGAGGAGAAGCTCAGAACGATGTCTAATCTCCGGCATCGCGTTCTACCCCCTCAATTGTTGCTAAAGTGGCCTAAGGAAGCTTCCTTTTGTTTGTGGTTGTTGCATCCTCAGCCAAATACCAGACCCAAAATGAGGTGAGCTTGAGTTTTTTTTCTTTTTTTCTTTTTATTATTATTATAGCTATCATTTTATCCATGAGTGGAAAATATAAAATAGGTTACAATATGTTTTTTCAAGATTTATGCTAGTCCAGTATTAGCAATGCCTTTCACTTTGTAAGGCTCGTTCATAGGAGGAAGAATGTCCACAAATTTGTTAGCAATGTCTACGGACTTGCCCAGTAGCTCTCCATCGAATCAAAGATCATGATGATTTCCTCTTATGGATTGGCAACCCTCAAAAGTTGTTCTCCCGTGCATTCCGCTCATCTGAAAACACGGGTCAAACCCCCCTTGATCATGAGGGGTGTGGAGAAATTTGAAGAGATGGCTCACAGTAGTGATTTTCTCTCAATTTCCTAGGGATCTCACATCCTAGACCAAACTTTTGATATTTCTGGCCATACCCCTGCTATAGATGGACATGGTTCCTGGATGACTCACGAATGAAGTTTTACTTTGGTGCTGTACTCAACTCATTCACTAATTGCCTTTTTGAAATTTCAATTGTTAACTTTGCTCAACCCACCATCAAAGTTAAACTTCAGCATGCACACCATTTGATTAATTAATAGGCTTTTGGACTTCAATGTTTAGCTTCATTCAACATCTTGGTCCTCTAGTTTCGGATCGAATCATGTACATGAACTCTAGTTTGATTCATGCTAAAGATGTGCTGGTGGCACACAGCACAATAGTTCTATCCTTAATCATCCCTCTATTGGGTCAATGGGAAAATTCTTATATTTGCTCATTCCTCGAAATACTCGTCTTCTTTCTATGAAATTAGTAGTATGGTCACCTGATGGTTGTCAACACAAGTCACAACGAACATAATCAAGGATATAGCAATGCAAACAAGGTTAAAAGAGGTCCTAAACCCTCATACCAAAGGTAATATTAATAAAGAAAAGGTGATGTTCTTGTTGTTAATAGTTGTGATGAGTGTGGCTTAGAACTTTGTGCAAATGTGAGGACTTTGGAAGGGAACAGGACATCCCAAACATGTCCATTTGTTTGTGCCTTACTATTATATCTATGTAATTACTCTTGTTTCTAGCTTTCTAGACTCTGAAGTTCGATTAAAACATGAGAGAAATGAAGTAAATCTGGAGATCAGGTAAGGTAACCTTAATATGGTTAATTTTCACATAGAATGGCTTGTTGCTATTCTTCTACTGTACTTTACAGTCACCATATTCCTGTGCTTTTTCAATGAGAATGGGAGCTGTTAACCATTGTCCTCTTTCTCAATGACAAACTATAGCTCTTTTGTAAGGCAATGTCTTTCTTCTCTCCAAAAACTGGGCTCACTCTCGTCTAATAATACCAATATCCTGTTTGGCAAGTTGCAAATATGCTGCAGACGCTCCCTTGTCACCTAAACCCTTTGCTTACTATCCCCCATTCCAGGGTGGATGGATTATGAAATAGTTGTTGCAATTATAATGGACAACATAATCACATGAAAGCCCTGGGGTTTTTGAATTAGTAGTCTCTGAAGTTGTAAATAGATGTCAATATGTAGATCGTAGGAGAAGTAAGGATACTAAGGATATAAAGGTTTCGGAGTTTAGACACTCGCTCAAGGAAGCTAACTTTTTAGCAAATAGGCTAGACAACTCTTTGATTTTCATAAAATGTAGAATTATATTAATTTTTGTGTCTTATATGGGTTGTTCTTCATCTTATCCTGCAGAGAATTCCATTTTCTCAGTACTTTAGCAAATTTTCTGATCCTTTTCTTTAGTATGCTTAAGTGTAGTTCCAAATTTTTATTTTTTTTGATAATGGTAACTTTGTGGTTCCAAATTTCCAACGCTAATTAGTGAAAGGTAGATAATGGTGGTGCGAGATCGATGTCTTTTCACTTTGTCTCACACAATGAGAAGCCTAGGCAAACCCAGATCTAAAGCATGAGAGCATAACCAAAGCGTAACCATGGAATAGGCCCACTCTCTTCCTAGGTCATACAACTTTGAGCGTGTCACCCTTTTATTCTCTACTTGGGTGTGGCACCCCTTGAGACCCTTGGGGGGAGAAAAGATGGAAGAGAGAGAAAGAGAGAGAGAGGGGGGGTGTGCAGCCCTAGAGAGTTGAGTGAGAAGTGTAGAGAATTGTATCTAGAGGCCATCTTATTGGGACTTAATCTTGACTGTCGATCTAAGGAGACCTGTGGGGTGAAGAGATATCAGCCAACCATACTCTAAATCAGCCTTTCATATAAAGGGAAGGTTTTGGAATCATTATCCCTCGGTTTCCTTGACCATTCTCATCAAATATTAGTTTTAAGGAAAATATGATGTAGTTTCCAAAAATCCCAAGTTATAGAGCAACTTTCTCAAATTTGAATCAATGTGGGGCGTGGAGGTCCTATGGGAGCTAATTGGGGCCCATGCCCTACTAAAGTGGGCCTCTATGTCGTGGGCCCTATTCTAAATGGCCCCCCACGTACCCCAAATATTTTTTTTGATCGAAACTGAATTGTTGTGTCGGAGGAAGGATGGCTATACTGATTCGGTATACGCTAAATACATCCTCGGTACCATATTGACAATCTTACAAGGATAAAAATAAGTAGTTTTCCATTTACTGATCTTAATCTTTCACGAAATTGTCCCCCCTTGACTGTACAAGAATATGTGGAGTGTACTAGCTGCGGGATCGAAATAAATGAGAGTAGACCACATTGGATGAAGGTGTACTCGTCGTTAGTTTATAGTTTGGAACAGAGATGCGAACAGTGGAAAGGGCCTGCCTCCACTCCCCTTTATCCGCCAACCCACTTCTAGAGAGACCTATACCTAGCCTAGAGCTGGGGTGGGGGCCCTCGAAACAAGACCTGGATTTGGATGCCCAAGTAGAATTTGGAGCATTCCAAAAACTAAGAGATCCAACTACAAGGAGACAAATAGTTTGATACAACATTGCTCTAGTCTGTCTTGCCTATATTTGCTTTGGTATATTTCATATAGAGTACCGGATATCTGAAATATTGATTCAAATTACTCTTTCTCTGGGAAATGATCCCAAATAAATAAAATGATCTTTAGAATTCATTTGATATTTTAAAAATTGCTCTGAATTTACAAAGCCAAAAAAAATTGATTTTTAGTTATCAAGTTTTTTTAGAAAGTAAAAAATGCATTGAATTTTAAAAATTCATTTTAATCTTCTATAATTCAAATAAAACATATCTAAATATAATTAAATGGAAATTGCATCCTGCGGGTCAAGGATTATGAGAATTCACCGCTGCTCTCCATCTATGCTAACCACCATGAACTGCGGTCATCTTCTCAAAATAACTCACCAGATGGCCCACAACCTGCCACAGGGGCTCATGATTGGTCTATCTAAGTTGGCCAATAAATGAAGAGAACATGGCTCTTGCCCATGGATTTCAGGTTCCCCATTGAGGACAATTTTAGGTCCCATTTTGCACACTATCCCAGAGGACAAGTAGGTCACAATGGTGCATGAGCGTAATTTCTTTGGCACATGTACACGACATTCCCCAACATGTTGCTTCCAAGGACAACTATCTAGTGTACAGGCCGTGCGATGGCAATGATGAGGATTTTGGGTCTTGTCCCTTCAAGCTAACCAATGCACACAAGGGTCATACAATCCCTTGGCCAACCACCCTCGGCATTTCTCCGACCTCATCAAGGTATGATCCTACAAATCTTTATAAGTTGTGCCATAACCCAGGGCTAGTTCTTTAGACATCAACACAGTGGTAGCTCGTTAAACCCAGTTGAGTCACAACATAAAAAATACCTCCTTTGGTCCCACCGGATCGTAATCTTTTCGTTCCACTGAACCGTACTCCCGCTGGAGTTATCACATCACTATAGTCATTGTTTTACGCTCTCATATGGCCTATGAATGGCCACATAACCCTAACAATTAGTTCAAACCTTGATTTGCAGAATACATATATCTAAATTGTGTATCAACGAACAACTGCCTATGTTTTTACGTCACCATTTATAGCAGGTGTGAAAATGGATTTTGTTTTGGATCAATAAGCATTCTTTATAGAACTTGTCGATGCATCTAGCATGAGAACTGGTGGGATTCCTCATGGTCCTACATCCTTGGATCATATTTATATCACTTGTTCGACTTGTTTCTTTAGAAAATGTTTGGGCTTTCTTCCCTTTTTTTGTTGGTTATCTAGAAAAACACTGCTTGTGAGAAAAGAAGCAAAGAAGATTAATCCTAATCCTTGGATATTTATTTTGAGTTGAAGCATGAATGCTTTCTTGCTCTTCTCAATTGTACAAGGTATTCCATTATGCGGTATGTGTTTCTGTGGTGCTTATTTAAATGTATTTGAGTATTCATTCATTTTTATTCCTAATCCCACATGCCAGAATATGTTCTTTAATTTGGAGAAGAAACTTCTTACTTTTTTCTGTTTTATTATGTATTTTTGCCTTCCTATAAGTAGCGATTTTTAACTTATAAGAGCTGAACAAAAGAAAGGAAAAACTTAATAATTTGTATCTATATTGAGCCCACATATGCAGATACATGATTGTTCTTAACTCAGTATTGTTGTACTTTTTTAACATTTTCATAGTTGTATTTGATCTTATCAAACTAGTACCATCCTTTATATTGCCTTTGGACATCTTATTTTTTTGATTGTTATTTCACTTACAGAAAGCCGATAATGATTTTGCTCATAAGTTCCCTTTTCCAACCTAAATATGCTATTTATTTCTTCAACTGTTAATATTTGTTCTGGGAAATAACTTCGCTGGGAATCACTGAGACAAAATTAAGTACACGGTATCCAAGATTGTAGTATGATGGTTTTGGTCAATACATGTCAAAGGCTCTAATCTCAGCTATTGGTTCTCATATTGTAGTGAAGTCTTACAAAGTGAGTTTCTCAATGAACCAAGGGATAATTTGGAAGATCGCCAAGCTGCAATTAAGCTAAAAGATGAAATAGAGGAGCAGGAATTGTTGCTGGAGTTTCTTTTGCAGATGCAACAAAGGAAACAAGGGACTGCTGATAAGTTGCATGATGTTATATGTTGCTTGTCATCTGACATTGAAGAAGTTCAAAGGCAGCAATCATCCCTCAAGCTAAAAAGGAGCTCTAGCTTACAGTTAAATCTAGATTTGGAACAGTTGAAAGAACCTGTACAATATCCTGTTAAATATAATGATTCAACCAGCTTGGGCTCTAGAAAACGTTTTAAACCTGGGATGATTATGCAACAGGAAGAGGAAATCCCCAGCTGCTCAGTTGAATGTAAGAACATTGAAGAGAACTCTGAGAATCATGAGAGTATAACATCCAAATGTTCTCGACTGATGAGAAACTTTAAAAAATTGGAAGCTGCCTATTTCTCAACAAGGTGCGGACCAACCAAACCAGCAGGGCAGACACGGAATAAAAGTTTACCAGGAAGTGGCAGTGGGCGAGGAATAGATGCAAGAACTGAAGGTAGTACGTATAGTTCAGTGGATAATTTGGCTTCCAAGGAAAACCAGGGTGAAGGAAGAAGAATTGGGTGGATAAATCCATTTCTGGATGGATTGTGCAAGCATCTAGCTTTCAGCAAGTTAAGGGTAAGAGCTGACCTCAAACAAGGGGACTTGCTCAACTCATCGAATTTGGTATGCTCCCTTGGATTTGACCGGGACAAGGAATTCTTCGCAACAGCAGGTGTAAACCGAAAAATTAAGGTCTTTGAATGTGATATGATTCTTAATGAAGATCTTGATATTCATTACCCTGTAATAGAAATGGCTAGTAGGTCAAAACTCAGCAGTATTTGTTGGAATAGTTATATCAAAAGCCAGATGGCTTCAAGTGATTTTGAAGGCATTGTACAGGTACATCAGCTTGAATTTCCTTTCAGTTTTCAGCTTTTTGTCACTTTTACCTTGTTTGCTTGGTTAAAAAATTTCAAAAGTAAGTTTGTATCTTCTGGGTATCCTGTAGGTTTGGGATGTGGCAAGAAGCCAAGTTTTTATGGATCTAAGGGAGCATGAGAGGCGTGTTTGGTCTGTTGATTTTTCGCAAGCTGATCCAACAAGGTTGGCCAGCGGAAGTGATGATGGTGCTGTTAAGCTATGGAATATCAATCAGGCAATTCTATTCTTGCACTTGGTGGATGTCAGCTTTGAAACTAAACGTACTGCTATTATTGCTATCATGTTTACTCTTTTCAGTATAGAAGCATGACATGCTTTTTATCTTACATTAGGATTAATAATATACAGGGGGGAAGTGTTGGTACCATCAAGACAAAGGCCAATGTGTGTTGTGTTCAGTTCGCTCCTGATTCTTCGCGTTCACTTGCTATTGGCTCAGCAGATCATAAGGTCTACTGTTACGATCTCCGCAACACAAAGATGCCTTGGTGCACATTGATTGGCCACACAAAGACTGTGAGTTACATCAAGTTCATCGATTCAACGACCCTCGTTTCTGCATCCACAGATAGCACTTTAAAGCTTTGGGATTTGTCCATGAACACTTCCAGGGTAATTGAAAGTCCTGTGCAAACATTTACAGGACACACAAACATAAAGGTGCATTTTCTCATATAATGTTTTCTTCACCTCTTAATTCATGCATTATCTAAGTGGGGTCATTTTCTTGTATTTGACTTCTTACATGTCTTTATTATTGTCTATAAAGAATTTGGTATCTAGTTTTTCTTATTTATTTCATGGTTGTAGATACAAGTATCTCCATGATGGTAAGTTTAGGATTGCATGGTCTTTTGGATTTCATTGATTTTGAAAGTTTGTAACTTCTGATTTGTGTTTGGGTATATTGTTCATGAATTACCAGATACCACAAGTCTGCATTTTCTTTTTTGTTCTGTCATTAAGTTTGAACTGCGGTGTTCCTATGTCACTATTACAGGGCATACTCTACTTGGTTGACACTGACACGGGCATTCTCTACTTGGTTGACGCTGACCTCTTAATACTCGAAACATTAATATGGGCAAAGATATTTTCTATGATGGCGTCCCTCATTTTGCTTTGCATGGTTTTCTTGCTATATATAACCCACTTGCATGCCTTTTGGCTCCCTTGGGATTTGATCAGTGTTACAACGTGCAGTTTGTATAAGGGAGGACAAGGTTTTGTCATTCGAAGATTGATGAATGACCAAGAAGCTTGACTCCTACAAAAATAGTAAGGGTGTATGCGCTAGGTTAAAGGATCATGGTTGGGGTTGGAAGAGTTTAGAGGAACTAAAGCTAGCATTTTGGATGGTGTTGCAAGGGGTTGTTGGCTACAGTGCAATGAAGAGGGTTGCTGATTTTTAGCAGGCTTGGTTTGGTAGAGATGGCATGGAGGTTTGGATTATGAAAGTCAAGGTTTAGCTAGATAAGGGGTGGTTGGGTTTGATATTGAAGATGGATAGAAGGGATGAATAAGAGCTGGTTCTGATAGATGGTTTCAGTTAGGGTTTTAGGTTATGGAAGTGAACTGAAAGAGGCTGGTCTTTGGATATGGCCCGATTGGGAAGAAAAATGATGAAGGGGCTTGTGGCTGACAGATGGAGAAGGGGTCATTAATTCGAGTGAAATGTCTGCAACAAAATAGGTGTTACAGCATTTCATCACAAAAGGATAGACGAATCACTCCTCTAAAGAATGAGGAACATCTCTACTCCAGCTGATAATTCACCACCACCAAATGAAAGGAACAATCTTTATTATCCATTAACTACTCTTTTCCATAAGTCTAGATTCTTATTTATAATAGCTCCATATTATATATTCTAGCTGAGCCTAGAATCCAAGAAATTCTAGATTTCCCTAAGAAATCAACTTTCAAGGATTAGGAAAGGTGACCTTTATACTTAGGAAAGCAAGCTCCTATTTAATAACAAAACAAAGGGAACTAAACCTAGTTCTCAAAATAGGAAACTATACCCTGAATATAAAAAGAAAAAATTAGCTCTAAAACTCTTCAATAATTTTCTCAACAGGCTTTTGACCATGAATTGAAGCACGAAACATCTGATTACTGGAATGGCATAGAAATAATACTCGTTGATCTTCAATAGCTGTTCAAATTTCAGACCACCTCAATTGGACATCTGCGTGAAAAGCTACATCCTAGAGAAGCTGCCTGCATGAAAGTTTGTCCAAACACTAAGTTTACCTACCTGTTTTTATTATGGCCCTTGATTCCGGAATGTTTAGATGTGATTAAATACCTATCTTTATGACGAGTCCCCTAGGCAAGTCCCCTTCTGGTTCACTATCATGAGTCCCCATTTGGAGCCCACAAGCATCCACTGGTGTAGATATTTGTTACCCATATTGCTTGAGAATACCAGTATCCTAGAACAGGCAGAAGCTCTTTAACAATTCTTATAGCTAGTCACAAAACCCAGTCCATAGCAGTTCTGATGAAGAAGTTGCAATTGTGCTGCATTTAATAAAGGACCGAGTTCGATTTGGCGGCCTGGTTAAATATCTAAATAATGATAACCAAATTGTGATTCATGTGTCAGTGACATCAAATGGTGACATCAAATGGTGACAGGACATATTGTATCTCCATGCTGTGGTGCTTCTACTAGAGGTAGATTGTACCCAATATAAAAAGCTGTCTGCATCATGACTAGGCAGCCACATTGATCTGGGATGGGTGCACATTGATCTGGGATGGGTGCCTAAAGGCCCTGCTTAGGCCGATGCGAGCCTCCTAGGTGGGCGCATCATCCCTCAGCTGAGGCTCCCACGTTGGTTGCCCATGGCCTGTGGGTGGAAATTTCTCACAGGCCATGGAGAAAAGTGTCTTTTCTCCCCTTTTTAAGGGAAAAAAACATTAGGAGGGGATTGGGCCAGGTACAGGGGGACAGGAAGGGGGTGTATTAACTCTCCCATGCTATTTTAAAGCCTATTTTGAGAGTAAAAGAACACTAATTTTTGACGATTTTTCAAATTATTTTTAGATGAAAAAAACTCAAGGAGTTTGAGAACTCTTCTCAATTGAGAAGATTTTGAATATGTTATTGCTATTATCGTTTACGCTTTGTAGATGTTCTTTAAATCTTACATTTAGGGTATGTTTAGTTTGCTTGAAATAGGTTGGTGATGTAAAACTATTTGCATATGCAATCAATTTACAAGAAAGAGTTTCTCAAGCCTGTTTTTTTCCTATGTTTGGTAAACACGTATGGAAAACCCTGTATAATCAATTTCGTATGTTTGGTGTGTGAGAGAAAAGAACAGAGATGCTATGAGAGTGTAGGGCTGGCAACTGACCGGGCCTGGGCTAGGCCAGCCCTAACCCTATCATCCATACGACTGACCCAAGCTCGCCCAGGTCCAGATCAGGTTGGGCCGGGCCGGGCCAACTACAATAAAAATATAAAAGCAAGAGAAAAAAATAAAGAAAAAAGGACTGGGCCGCGCTGAACCTAGTCGGACCTGGCCTAGGGCCATGGTCGCCCAGCTGATTAGCAGCCCCTGGAGAGTGCTAGACGAGGGTTTTGAGAGTAAGGGAGAAACAAGGGCCGGGTCGGGTCCAGGCGGGTTGGCCTGGCCATGAGAAACAAGGGCCTGAGGGCCAGGCCAAGGTCAGGGCCATGATAGGGCCGCCCTGCCCTGGACCGGATCAGGGCCCCTTCGGCTCATTCCATGGTGGCCCTATAGGGGCTTGAATTGGGCTAAGGCTGGCTTGGTCCTAAGTCAGGCCATCACTAGTCCTATTTGAATGAGGATTTGAGAATGACGGGAGAGTCACTCATTCGGGCCGACCTGTCAAAGATTGGGGGGGATTTTAATGTTAAAAATCAATCTGCTGAATTGGTTTTATGGGAAGTTGCTATACATCTATTGAGTTGAGGAACTGCTTTCATGTGGATTGGGCTAGTGTGTGGTAAATTTTTTCTTATGGGATGTATTTTCACGTGTATTTTGCAAACCAAACATGCATACTGCAAGTTTCGTATGACATGTATTTTCACTTGAATTAAACATACCCTAACTGATTTACAATTGTGAAATGTGATTCAATGGTGAAATGTGATTTCAATTTTTCATACACACACAAGCCCACATATTTGCATATATAAGTGTGTGGGGCACCTCAAAACTGAGTCGCCCACATCAAGTCTAGGCTGTGAGACACTCCCTGGGATCCTAGGCAGTGCCTTACACGTTTTTCAACACCAGATGGATTCAGGAACTTAAATTGACTTCCTGTGAGTGCCTGGAATCTAGACAGGACTGTAAGAAACCGTACATTGTTTGCTAGATAGTTTTGATGCAAATATTCAAAATCTAGAAGATTTTGAGTATGCTTTTGCTATTATCGTTTACCTTTTGTAGGTGTTAGTTTAATCTTACATTTACTGGTTTACAATTGTGAAATGTGATTCAATGGTGAAATGTGATTTCAATTATATATATAGAAACACACTAACACTCATACACCCACAAGTGTTTGTGGGCCACCTCAACGGAGTGCTTGCATCACGTCTAGGCTGTTATACAGCCCCTGGGCGCACTTCTTTCAACATTGGATGGATTCAGGTATGTAAGTTGATTACCTGTGAGTGCTTGGAATCTAGGCAAGAGGATGAGCAGCCATACATTGTCTGCTAGACAGTGTCGGGTGATACATATTTATTGTGTGAAATAGGCATCTTTAGATCATATGCGAGGCTGATGATTTATTACGAGGAGTCACCTAGGACTTGACATGATGATTATTTATTAGGATACAGCTAGGCATTGGCATGGGGAGTGTTAATGTTCGGAGTGCGAATGCCACCCTCTTGAGCTTTGGTAGAGAATCTATTGGGGCACCTCATTTTGTTGGAAGAAATTCCCCTAGAGTGCATTTTTTGGAATAAATTTCTTTGGGGTACATTTGTCTTGGAAAAAATATGGGGTGCATTTACTAGAATACGATAATGGTGGCCTCAGAAGTCACCAGCACACATTCACCACTTCTGTCCAATAGAAAATCTCTCTAAAGTAGGACCTTATAATGCCTAGTCTACATGATTATAGAAAAATGTCCAGGGATGTCTTCTCTCTATACCATGCACACAGGATGATTTTATTTCTTCCTGGCTCCTAAATTATTTCCAAAATAATTAGCTAAATATCCTTGTGTAGTTCAATTACCCAAACACTTCAAATCAAAGTTTTTAGAAAATTTGAAGAAAATAAGCAAAAAAGGAAGAACGTGCATCTTCCTAGATTTCCTAGGGAAGTAAAAGCATTTCCTATGATTTTTGATATTGCCTCCCCTAGGATGTCTATTTGTTTGCTTGTTTTGTGGTGCTTTGATTGATTGCATGTATTTTATTGCACTACTCCCTTTTTTGGGTCCTTTCTTTATTGAAATGGACAGGCATCACGATGAGTGTTGCTATTCTGGTATGAGGTTTGTTTGAAAATTCAGCGAGTTGACTACGATTTATCCATGTCAACTTGCCGCTGGACCCTTACGAGTCACTTATCCTGTGTTAAAACACGAGACTTGCCTGAGTCCAACGACATACACATAGACGCAGTGTGTCTTTTAGGATTTGGCCAAGTTGAGTCAAGACTTTTAAGGCTCAAACTTGGGAACATGGCAAGTCTTGACCCGATTTTGAGTTTTGAAACATTGGATATAGTTCAAGAACCTAAATGTTTGTGTACATGTGTGGGAGTGCTTGACCCATAGTTGTTGGGAACGAGAATGTGGGGTCGTGATATGGTAGAAGCTCCCTATGTTTGGGATCTCTTCTGTATACACTGAGTTTTAGGGATCTTGGTCCCAATTTGTTGGGTTGCTGGATCCCAACATTTTGGCATCGCATCATAAATTCTTAAGGTCTGATATCCATTTGGTAAAGCATCTTGGTAAAGCATCTTTGTTCTCTTTGAAAAATGTATAGAACATCATTTTGCAGCGCAATTATATTCATTTTTTAATGGATATGCATTTAAGACTTGTTTCCTTATAAAATATCAATCTAACATGAGTGTGATTTATATCAACCAATCACTAACGAATTGGGATCATGTTCACCTAAGTTCAGGCTCCAAGAGGGAGGGACCCCCGATTTCGCGACCAAGTTGGGAGATCCTAGTAACTATGGCTTGACCAAAGAGGTTTACTCTAGGGACTTCAAGATAATGAAATAAAGTAAAAGATTTCATGCTTTCTAGGGAACATACTATCCATTTACTCCTAGGAAAAACTCAATCTACGAATTTTTTTAGGACCCCGAATTTTGGGGATGTAGCCTCCTCAACCTGTAGAATTAGAGGTGGGTAGGTGAAGGTAGAGATGTGCATCCGGAATTTTATGTGATCGCCCCATACCTTTGAAAATGAAAGGGAAGTTTGCTGTAAGACCAGCCATGCTTTACAGGACGAAATGTTGGGCAATCAAGAAACAACATATTCATAGGATGAGCATAGCTGAGATGAGGATGTTGAGATGGATGAGTGGCAAGATAAGAAATGATAGAATTCGGAATGAAGACAACCTAGGTTTTGCTCCAATAGGCGATAAGATGAGGGAAAGTATACTTAGGTGGGCTGGCCATATGCATCATAGACCTAATATAGCATTGGTTAAGAGTCACAATTTAGTTCGAGTGGAAGGGCTCTAAAAAGGCAAGGGGAAGACCCAAAAGGACATGGATAGAAGTATTGAGAAAAGATATGGTGACTTTTGGTCGTATTGAGGGTATGGCCCTTGATAGAGAAGAGTGGAGGAACATGATTCATGTAGCCGACTCCAATTAATTGGGATAAGACTTGGATGATGATGATGATGATGATGAACCTCCTCAACCCATATGCTAACCCAATAAGAAAAATCTCCATATTGTATTCTCTAGAGGATTTAAAAAAATAATGTCTCATGGTTGAATGGCAGCCATCTATATTTTAATGGGTGAGATATAAGTGTTGGAAAACTCAAAATTCAACTTTTTTCTTTTGAACATAATCATCTAATGCTTTTTAGGTGGTTCCCATCATTTTGGATAAAAAATAATCTTCCCAAGTTAGTCTTTTTCCTAAAGGAGTAAGTGTACAGTACATACTGACTCTGGAGCGTAGTATAGTCGGTCATGAAATAAATAATAATCTAAAGCATTTGAAGGAAATTGAGATGGGGAAGAGATGGAGAAGGGGAAAAGGGATAGTCGGGAGAAAATTAGAGAAGGAAAATGTGTTTGGATGTGATTTGAAACATAATCCTGGTAGAGTTGTTCATAAATCGTAAATGCCATATAATCCTAAACCATGAAGGTTATGCTAATGACTTTCAAGTGGGATGAAACTTTGGACACAACCCAAACAGGCATTATAAGCTTGTACTTCAAAAATTAGAAACTTAGCATGTCATTGAAGGATATCCAAATATCGTTGTAGCGAACCTATGGTGCATGAGTATAGGCATGGCTAACTTCTGGAAATATGTGATAATTGCCTCAAAATTGGTTGAAACTTTGAACACACTTGTGAAATTGAAAAGATAATATAAGCTTGCATGCCTAATTTCATAGACTTTGGAGTTGAGTTGAGAGGTGTTCCCAAGTTGGCTGCTGCCAGCCTTATACATGTAGAAGGGTGGCGGCGAACTTTCAAATTGGAGTTGAATGATATCCATTTGGGCCCAATCTTGGTGTAGTATTTGAAGAAAGTGATATGAACTTGTTCAAATTTCATAGCATTAGGCCAGGGTTTGCTCAATGATTTGAACTTTGCCACAACCATAGACGTAGCCGCTTACCTGAAGGGAACTTTTGAAACTGGCTCAAAACTCGCTTCTGGGAGTAGGAGGCACACTGGTAGGGATTTAGATACTTTCTGAATTGCGCTGCTATCTCCATGTTCTTGAGGCACTAGCCATTGCGAACTAACAAATTTGATAGTTTTTGAATCAGAATTGCCAAAGTATGATTCGAGAATAATTCTAGAGGATTTTGTGGATGAAAGGCAAACATGTTTAACAAGTTTATGTCCTAATCAATGAGAATTAGGGCAAGAAAAGGAACTTCCTATTTTTCTTTTGAAATCTAAGATTCTTTCATGATTTGGAAGGATTAAACATGGAAAGGGTTCCAGTAATTCAAGAAAAGTGACGAGATGTACTTTCCTAAGAACATTTCCATCTTCATCTTGGGAATATAAATCAAGATTTGCACCAAAATTATCAAGTTGGCATAGACTTGAGTGATTTTCAGGCAGAAATTTAATCTTCAAGATTCCCTTGATATAAAGCATGATTTTCAAAGAAATCAGTGTCATATGATTCATATTTTGATACCCATTCAAGATTGGGACTTGATGGATTCTTAAAGCTCTCTACATAAGAGTGTTTTCATAATAAAAAAACATGATTTTCAGGATCAGCCGCCTAGTTGTGGCAATGTAGTTCTGGCAAACATTGATGGGTTGAATATTTGATCCATGATTTCCTGGATTTGTGTTCAATAAGACATGAAATATTTGGAATAATATTCTCTCATGACTAGAAGGTATACAACTCTAGAAAATGGAGGAAAATCTCCAAAGTAGATGACAAGCCTTCCTTGTTCAAGAAGTCTGTCTTCCGCCCACTGACGAACAGGACGGGACAAGATTCTTCACTAAGGGACTATATGTGGACGAAGGGACCTAAACGCTAATTGGAAACCTGTCTCCGAGACTAGAGGGACCTAAACGCTAATTGGGATCTCACCGTTGTTCAAGGAGTCTCGACCCTCTATATAAAGGGTGTCTAACTTCTTCTTTTTAAAAAAAAAGGGTTTACATTTCAATTTAGAGCCCATACTTAGCTGAGCTGAAGGTTTACGTTTCAATGTCTTAAGCTTCAGCTTCAGCTGAGAAGTATGGGCGGATGTCTTAAGCTTCAGCTTCAGCTTCAGCGCATGTTCTAAGCACTCGTAAGACATGTTTCATTTACATCTGATCAATATACAAAAAGAAATAACTTTGATTTGTGGGTTACAAAGTGTTACATAGACTCAAAATCAAATAATACTTTGGACATTGACAACTAGAACTTATATAAACTCGGTGTACCTTGCTTATGACGAGAGTTCCTAGTTATGTTCTTCCTCAAAGCTATTCAAGCTCTGATTCAAACATATGAGATTTTCTATGTTTCTCTGACAGTTTATGAAGATCTCTGGTTATAAAATGTAAACCTTTTTTTTGGGGAAGCTTAAGACATCCACCTAAAAATCAGCTATCATGATTTAGGGATGAATTTTGGGGACCTTATTCCCTAAATCTTAACTCATATCCACTTCTAGTCAAACTAGGTTAGGATAGACTTCTATTTAGTTTGAATTTTTTTCCTAAGTTGGAGTCCTAGTCCAAGTAGGAATACTAATTCAAATGTATTAGGAGTTCTATAACAAATAATAAAAATAAGAGTTTAAATTTTATTAGGGGTGTCCCACATTGTATGGGTTATGTGGCCCTTGTGGGCCCCATGTCCTACCACTATGTGGCCTACCAATGTCTACCAATGTGTGGGAGCTGGACCCTTGGCCTCCCACATAGATCCCACTTAAAACTGGTCCCTGCTAAATCGTGAGATATCAATTTTGCCCTTCCTAGTTTTTCAAATAAATTAAAAAAAAATTGAAGTCCAAGGTTTCAAAAAACGGTCCGCCCGGCACCTAGGCGTCCAAGGCCGCTATGACCATACGCCTAGACTTGGACGCCCCATTCTGGGCGGATGTACATGGGCAGGTGTCAGGTGGGTGCCTAGGCGGGTACCCAGGGACGTGGGCCTTTTATCGATTTTTAAAGATGCCCAAAAAGGCAAATGGAGCTAATTTTGACCCCCAAAAAGTTTTAAATAGGTTACGGGAGTTATTTTCAACCCCTAAAGTTAAAATAACACTTCCATAAGCCCCCAATCTCTTAGACATTTGGATGTTAGACTTTTAGCCTTTTTGGATCGTATAATAGGTTGTTTAATGGGATTGGAATGATTGAAATATCAGATTCTCTATTTTAATGATTTTCGTTGCTATTTTATACTTTTGTAAGTTTGTTGAAGATTTGGAGAGTTGGAGACTTGGAGTCCATATTATTATGAAATATGGAGAGTTGGAGACTATTACTAATACATAGCCCTATTAAACTTTTAAATTTTTTTAAATTTTGTATGGTTTGAATTTTGAAATTTTGAACAAGTTTATTCTAAACATGCGATATGTTAAATGTTTGTATATAAAAAAATATGTTACAATATTTTCAAATAAAATAAATTGAAAAATTGACATAAAAAACACATGTGCGTTTGGACAACACATGTATATTCTTAAAAATTTATACTTCAGGGCCTGGGCGCTGGTTGCCTAGGGGCTGCCTAGCGTTTTTTTAAACCTTGCTGAAGTCTTAGAAATCAGTTAATCACAAGCAAAGCTAAAGTCAATGTTTCTGATGTCCTTAAAAAACTAAAATAGTTCGAAGTACATCTAGAAGTGGATTTGTACTAATGGGTCAAGAAAAGTGACTGTTAGGACACTCCACCTGAGCCAAAAATCATGATGCACAACTAACCAACGGAACCGGTTACCCATAGTTATGCATAGAGGCTCATAATTGGCCTTTCAAAGCTGTCCAATAAATAGTAGAACCAATGTCCTATTTTATACTTTTGTAAGTTTGTTGAAGATTTGGAGACTTGGAGTCCATATTATTATGAAATATGGAGAGTTGGAGACTATTACTAATACATAGCCTATTAAACTTTTAAATTTTTTTAAATTTTGTATGGTTTGAATTTTGAAATTTTGAACAAGTTTATTCTAAACATGCGATATGTTGTATGTTTGTATATAAAAAAATATGTTACAATATTTTCAAATAAAATAAATTGAATTGGACAACACATGTATGTTCTTAAAAATTTATACTTTAGGGCCTGGGCGCTGGTTGCCTAGGGGCTGCCTAGCGTTTTTTTAAACCTTGCTGAAGTCTTAGAAATCAATTAATCACAATCAAAGCTAAAGTCAATGTTTCTGATGTCCTTAAAAAACTAAAATAGTTCGAAGTACATCTAGAAGTGGATTTGTACTAATGGGTCAAGAAAAGTGACTGTTAGGACACTCCACCTGAGCCAAAAATCATGATGCACAACTAACCAACGGAACCGGTTACCCATAGTTATGCATAGAGGCTCATAATTGGCCTTTCAAAGCTGTCCAATAAATAGTAGAACCAATGTCCTAGTGTACTGATTACAGGTTCCCCCCAGGAGCAAGTCAGATGTACTATCACTACAGTACAATGGGGACTCTTCTTTGCATATATACACGTATCCCTCTATAGGGTTGCTTCCCAGAATGTGGTTGTCATATGTACATGCCGTGAAGAAGTTCGTTGAGATTTTTGGCCTTCGCTCTTATAGGCTTGCAACTGCAAATGGGAGATTTCGGAGCTCTCCTGGCCTACAAAGCATCCCTGGGCATTTCTCTAACCTCAACAAGGGCTGAGCCTCCTGAAACCCTCAAGAGTGGTGCTTATGCCCAAGGTAAAAGGTTTTGGATATAAGAACCGGGCCATAGACTGCCTAACTCTGGGTCGGTCAATGAACATACACTCGCATTGAAGTTTACAAATCACTATATTTATTATATTTACGTACTTATGGGCTTTAAAGGCCACAAACCCAAACAGGTATTTGTGAATCATTATGGCTTGTTAGAAGAACTTAAGAGGAGCATTTTGACATTTTGAGGACCCGAAGATTTGACATCTCCAGATATTCAAGATGTTAAGTTTGAGTGGGCCTTTGGAAAGACAAACTCTGCACCTCTCTTCTGATTGTCTTTACATGTGCCCTTTATATTCATCTCTGGATCTAAGTATTGTATGATTGACTTAAGTTGGATGTATGTTTCATCACACATTTGAGAGCTTGTTGGTGTATAAGTGTTTGATCTTTCTATTATGCATCTTGAAGGGATGCAAGATGAAGTGCCTTTATGTCCTTCCAATAGCTCTTGCTTCTCTAGTGTTCGCTGGACATATTTAATCTAAAATAGTTTTTTAAAATTGTCATTATACTTTTGCTTGATTTACATATGTGTCTCTTCTTGTAATTCTTTTTTCAAATCCTGCTCTAGTTGAATTCAGATGATGCCTTAGATTGAAACCCTACAAAGTTATAGGAACATGCTTGTATGCAATAATGTAAATGTAAAAAGTCGAAGATACCCTTTAATCATGCATAGTAATGTGATGATTAGTTACCAGCAAAATATGCATCATTGGTCTTGTGTCTTTAATGAACCTTCTGTTCAAAAAGACTTCTGCATGTCCTTTTCTGTGCCAAGTTGCTAAAGGAAAAGCCGAGTGGAATTTAACCATGTGGCAACAGTTGTATCTGGGGAGGCGCCAAGCATGGAAGGGGGGAAGGGTGATGTTTATGTGGTTTTGTTTCTCTACTAAATAATTTGAAAGGGGAGGTATAGTATGATCATATGAGCACTAGCCATGTGGTCGCAAGGGTCTTCACTGTCCAAGCTAGGGTTGGACAGTGATGGAGAATGAATGGTGTTCAATTGAATTAATGTCATGTTTAATGGTAGACAGATCCTGTTCTGTTTCTCCATCACCATCCAAATGATCTATTATACAGTGCTGACCCTTATGATATGTGATGTGGTTATGTGAGTCATAGTATACTTTCTCAAGTTGAAAATGATGAGGGGAAGAGTTAAGAGCGATGATGTTGATGATCCTGTTGATGACATGTGTAAGGTTCAGTGCAACTTGGATTGCAGGCAAGTTGGCAAATTAAACAAAGTGTTCTGCCAGACATAATGGTGTATGAAAGTGCTGAGATTGCGTAGTAAATGTTTATCAATGGCTTACTGTTGGTGATCAATCTATCAGCCTCCATCATTTTTATCAAAGTTGTGGCTGTGATCTCCTAATTTACTCCCTGACTTATTATATCGCTTTCTCACGGAAATATTCCATTTAATTAACATTTTTAATTGGAATCGCTTTTTTTTAAGATGGTTATATAATCCATGAGACGCTGCACTGCGTATGGCATTAGCCGTTCCATTCGTCTGGGTTGAGGTCTGAGTTTTTTTTTTTTTTTTTTAATTGTCATATGTTGGGCCCACTTGAGTTGGCAACAAAAACAAGGAATCTTGCTTGTAATCTCTCACGAGATAAGTTATGATTGTTTTTCATAGTGTCTATATATTGATGTATACTTTAAAATATCTAATTGTAGGTTTTTTTTTTTTTATCTTGCCACTTGTAGCAAGTTATCTTGCCAAACTTGATAGTGCTTTTGCTTTTGTTTTGAAAAGTTATGCTCTTAATATGTCTTCTATTTGCTTTCAGAATTTTGTTGGATTATCTATATCTGATGGGTACATCACCACTGGTTCTGAGACAAATGAGGTAATTTCTTGTCTCAGCATTATTTATATGTTAATTGGACCAATGCCTCATTTTGTTTGGTTAAACCTTGCCTGGGTAGTTCATAGTGGGTCCGGGTTCCACCGGCTCATCAAATCTGATTTTTTATTATGTTCTTCTTAGACTTGGGCATTATCTCAAGGTAAGAGGTAGTGATAACTTAGTAGGATGAAAGGACCTAAAATTATAGAATACTCAATACTTAGTTCTTTTTTTCAGTTGCCAAACAAGATATTATAACATAGCACAAAAATGGTTATTTGTGAAGTAGCAGAGATTTTTCTCCTACTCTGAAATTTTGACAAAACTATCCCAATGGATCTACTGAAAGGAAGAGAGGACCCATACACTTTTTTGAAGCGAACCAACTCTCTCTCTCTCTCTCTCTCTCTCTCTCTGTGCGCATAGGATGTGGTGGTTGGCAACTGTTTCCAGATGATTTCTGTAGCAGCTCGTGGCAACAACAGTAAGCATGTTGATGCTATTCCTGTTCTACGGCAAAATTGCAGAGAGAGAGAGAGAGAGAGAGAGAGACTCTGCAGCGGTGTCTCTTTGAGTTGCACTGTTTTACTAATTTTTTTGTATGGTTTATCATATTTTCCGGATCATGTTTGAATGATTTCTACTGATAATATTTTTCAATGACAGTGCGATTTTCGTTGTTTCCCAATAATAGATGTAGCTTTAAAACGGGAATTTTGAGAAGGAAACTTAGTGTTTGATAGAGAGTGCGTTCATGATCATGAGGATATACTTTTTCTTTATATTGTATTTTTTTGTTCATTTTCAGAAGTTTGGTTCATGTACTTTACATTTACTTTAATTATGTTCCACCCTTATTATGAAATTTAAAATTCCAAAAATGATGCAGATTAAGTATATCAATAAATGCTTTAACAAGTAAGGACCGTAACTCGGTGTTGGTCCCGCCTATACAGGGGGTCCAGGAGGGGTGAGCTGGAAGCGGTCATAACTTTTGGTTTTTTATGCACATAGTGGCCGCTTTCAGGACTCGAACTCGTGCTCGCTGGCTACCCGAGCCTTGACCGTCACACCAAGTGACGACCTCTTTATTTTAACAAGTATTCGTCTTAAATAAATTACTGCTTAGAGTAGTGCTATTTGTCGTGTGATATCATTATGTTGTGATACCCACTCAACTTGTATGAAATTTATTTAAAGAAGTTAATATGAATGTAAAATTTATTTAAACTGGATATATTGTTTCCTAGAAGTGAGTTAGATTTCCTAGAAGTTCTAAATGGAAGTTCTTTATTGTGGTCTTGCAATTAGAGTATATTGTAGATTTATTTGTAATTAATGTTATTTATTTTAGATCAATTAGATTTATTAATCAACTTTATGAGAGTTTGTTATAATTATAAGTTATATTTGTAACTTATAAAAAATAATTTAAATATTTGTAAGCTATAAGTAATAAGTTACAAAGATATATTTATAATCATATAAAAATCAGATATTTGTAAGTTATAAATATATTTAATTTAAATATATGTAAAAATAGATAATTAGATAACTTCATATAATCATAATTTACAATACAATAATTTTTAAATTTAATTATACATTTTATTGCTTCTATGAACTAGCGCGCTCTTTTGTTGCTTGCTTCTCGCCACATTTAGTTACAGGATAACAAAAATTATAAAATTAATTAAAATCAATTAAGATCTGAAAATTTTAGTAAAATATAATGTAAACCCCATATATAAAAATTATAGTCGAACTACGACTTCACTTATTGATTTTCCTTGGAGTCCATCTTTTTCTATGTCGAAGTTCACTCACCTATGAAATACCGTTTATTAGTGAAAGCGGGATTGCCAATTCCATTTGGTCACTTATCAAAGATTGGTGGCTGACTCCTCCAAGTAGTGTTTTAAACCCTCCGATTTGAATCGAGAATCGCCTAAACCCAGCTTTCATAGTTTGTGTTTTTAGTAATCTTAGGTAAACTACTAATTAGACCGGTACAATGTGCGCCATTTTTGTGGTGGTTGTGCTACCCACAACTTGTGTGAAACTTATTTTAAAGAAGTAAACATGAATGTAGAATTTATTTAAACTAGATATATTATTTCATTATAAAGTTTAAAGGGGCATGTGCATTGGATTGCCTTGGAAGTTGACAAAGGAAAGTTCTTTATTGTGGTCCGCTTAGACTACATTATAAGGTTGTTTCTAGTCAAAGCCCATACCCAAATTCTAATTAAGGTGGAATTATAATTTTTTGTTAATAATAAACTGTGCATTTCAATATCACTCACCTTTTGTGAGAAAATTTGAATTTTCAAAGCTATAATTGAAAAAAATTAATTTAGTAAATTATTTACACCTATTTTTAAAAATTCTAGCTATTGACCTTACTAAATTTGGATTTTAAATATCGTTATAATGTAAATAAAAAATTGTTGTTAAATTTTAGAAATTATAACATCAATCACAAATAATTTTTAAAAGTTTTTGTTTATAATTATGGTGTTAAAATAAATTAGTTTATTAATCAAATATTAAAGAACCTAACTTTTAAAATTGTGCCCATAAAATGGAATTATTTAACTATGAGTCTCTTCAAAAAGTTTAACCTTTTCATATAAAAATTACAAAATTGAGTTTTTACAAAATATTTATAAATAATTTTTAAAATATATAGCCTATATTTTTAATGGATTTTATTAAAACAATATATTTATTAGCTAGCATACAATTATAAGAAACTATAAAATTCATGAATCATTTTATTATTATAATAAAAGAAATCTCCTATTATTTTAGCATAAAAATATTGGTAAAATTAAAAATAAAAAGAAATAATTAAATGTTTAAGCATTTATTGTTGTTATGTGATGTGGCGACTGTGGGAAATGCCAAAATTAGCTCAGTGGCGTGCTCTCTCATTCATAGTGTATGTATCATCTATTTGAGTAACAGACTGATTGAGAAGTAATTTTTAAATTAAAAATTTGGCGATCTGCTTTGGCGTTATCAGATACTTATATAAAAATTTAATTCTGGATTTTGAGTTATAAATTACAATTTTTAGTATGAAGCAAATTATAAATTTTAATTTTATTTTGATTTTTAAGTAAAATTTTGAATTCCAAAATAATGAGCTGTTCTAATTTTATTCTATAGCTACATTTTCGTGCTATATTGAATATTTTAATTACTATGTGTAATAAATAACAAACAAATTTGAAAATAACGTTAAAATGGGCCATTTTAAACAAAAATATTATGTACACAGTATATTATCAAATATAAGGATGAAATTGTCTTTTGTATCTTAGGTCCCTCTTAAACCGCACCTGACAAATCCGTATTTTAATTTCTATTTATTTTATTCATATGTAAATATTTTCCATGATTGGATGTAGATTTGTCCACCCTCTTGATCCGGGCTTTAAAATACCAGAAAAAATAGAAAAACCATAAATCGCTTGACATTTTTGCGATGACTTATTATTTACCTGGAAAATATATTTACCAAACTTGCTTTGTGGGGTGGAACAAATAGCTGTGTGGCAAGAGTCTCTAACTTTGATAGAAATTAGATATTGGCATATGTTTGATCACAGTAGAGGAGATAGAGGCGTGTTTACCTTTTTCGTTCTACTTTTAGGGAGAGAATGAAAAAGTGAATAATAAATGGAGTTATTTTTTTCATGTTTCAATCATGTGATAGCCAAAAACATCCGTGACCGCCACGTGTGAACGAGCTATCTCGTGCTTGGTATATAGAAGATTTGCCGACCTTTGCCTCTTGTCAAAATTGGAGGACAGCCCAGTTTTCTTTTCTTTATATGGTTGGTGAAATATGTAATATTCTAGAGTGTCTAGTACAATTGGTACACATTAAAAAGTAGTTCATTATCACATGTTTCTTTTACCTTTTGCATGTTGGGGGTTTTTATATAACCATGAACCCTACACGTTCAAAAATAGTTGATTTTCAAATATTTATTTTATCTTTGGCAAGTTGAGGATTTTTATATAACTATGAACTCGTGACAAGTAAGTTTTTCTGAACCGGAGTTGAGTATTTCTTTTTTTTATGTATCTTCCACTAGTGCCATTTGCATGTTTATTCAACTTCTTATATTTTAATCTGTTTCTGTGGGGAAGAAATTGATGTTTTAGAAAATTAGCACTTAATTATGATTTCTGACCTTTGTTTGAAATTGTTGTTGTGAAAACAAAAAGTTACACAGAAACATGATTTGAAATTGGCAACTGAGACGATCAAAGTTTAGATGGGTTTCGATTTGGCCAGCAAAAAGAATTCTACAAATAAATTGAATAATCCTATATTCAAATGTAGCATTTACTCGATTGGATCTTTCCAAGTATATGATCATTTTTCCCCTTGTTTGTGGTTGCTTGAATTTAGTGTGAAAACTTTTGCTCAAAATTATCATTATCGTCAAAGTCTTTTCCCAATTAATTGGGGTCGGATATACAAATCCTGGTCATTTTTTTAACCTTTCACTTGAACTAACTCACACCTCCTAACATGTGTTGTACTGAGTCTGTGCCACTTATGGCCAGCCCATCTAAGTTTAATTTCTCTCATCTTATCTCCTATTGGTGCTACACCTAGATTTTCCCGAATATATTTATTTCGAATTCTATCCCTTCTTGCCTTTTGACTCATGGATCTCAACATCCTTTATCTCAGCTACACTCATCTTATGGGTATTTTGTTTTTTACAACCGAACATTTCGTTTCATAGAGCAAAGTTGGTCTCATGGTCTCATAACTCTCCTATAGAACTTGCCCTTCAGCTTCTTTGGTATGTGGCGATCACTTCAAATTCCGATTGCACATCTCCACTTTGCCTACCCAACTTTAATTATCTATGTGTGACATCTTTTTTAATCTCTCCATATTTTTGGATTATTGACCCAAAAAAATTAAAAGGAAAGTTTAAGGCCCTGACCCTTATACCAGAAAATTTTTCTCGAAATCAAGTGGTAAATTTTGTGCCAGTTCTCATTTGTTTGGGGTTGTAATCAATCATCAGGACGAGGTTGCGGTTGTCATTATCTCTTTTAATTTGATAATTTTCCAATCTCACTTATATAGAAACACCATTTGTTGAAAATTAGTAGAACACTTGCAATCTAAGCCATTTGATCTCATGGATTCCCTCTCAAATTTTTTTGGTTTCTTCTTGGTATATGTTTCGGTGTGCATCTGATTCATTGATAGTTAACACACATTGGCATCTTTTACCATGCTGAGCAATTTACTTTTCTCTTATCCTGTTTTAATCTCTTATCAAATCATTTGTCACTTTTTGTAGTTTTTGTATTTACTTTCACCATTGTTTCTCAGGTTTTTGTATATCACAAGGCCTTTCCTATGCCTGTTCTATCTTACAAGTTCAGGAGCAGTGACCCCTTAACTGGTCAAGAAGTCGATGATGCCTCTCAATTTATCTCATGTGTTTGCTGGCGAGGCCACTCCTCAACCCTCGTGGCTGCAAACTCCACTGGAAACATCAAAATCTTTGAGATGGTCTGATTTTCCAGTGACTTTTCACCCTATTCCGGCCAAAATCACGCAGGAAAATTACCCATATTAAGAGTTCCGTAATTCCTCATCAAAAGATGAAATATTTCTTTTATGATTTTTCGGTCAACTGCAAAAGCAAGGGAGCCAATTGGATCGGGTTTTGGTGGGGTGTGAATTCCGGCCATTTGTGTATTTGATAGTGTTGTAATATTTTTAAGAAGAAAATTTAGGGAATTTCAAAAAATTTAGGGGTGGAAATATTATGGTGGAAAAAGAAGAGAAAAAAGGGGTGGGGCAGGGCATTTGTGAGAGTAATTTTGACTGTGTATCATGCAAATAATACACATGAATATATTGATGTAATTGAAAAATTGATTCTCTTTTGTCATTGAGTTCAAAAAAATAGTTGGTCTCGCAAAGTAAAATGCTTAAAGAGTCTACAATTGCACATATGTATATTGTTCTGAAGAAGCTTTTTGAAATTTTGGACTGTAATTAGGAAATTATGGGAGGTACAATGGGGATCAGAGATCAAACAGATTCCAAAATAATGAATTTTGTTTTCTATCCACAGTTTCAGTTTTGTTTTGAAGTTTGTTTTCTGATGCCTTTTTGAACTTTGAGTTCAGATATATTTTTCAGATTTGTGCATTTCCATAAGTTTATTACTTGTTATAATTAAAATTCTGATTGTTAACATTTGAAAGAAATCCTGAAACTATTAATTTTCACTTTTAAAATAAAGTTGGGTGATGATTTAAAATAAAAAAATGTTGAAATTTGTTTGTTTTTTTAGTGACGCTCTAACCACCGACATGATGCTCTCTAAATTGTAATAGCCTGATCTGTTTCTTTTGTTTTAGAAATTCGGCTGTTTCTTGGTAGTTTTCATAAAGACGGAAAAAAATTATGAAAGGTGTCAACCTCATACTGTACAAGCAAGGTGTAACAAAAAAATCCTAGACGTCGAAATTCATGGACATGAAAAAAATGGGATTTTTAGTATTAAAAATAGATCATCTTCTAATATGTTATCTGGACTTTCATTTATAAGATTTTTATCTTCACCATTTTTAGAATTTTAAATTTCATAATTGGAACGACAATAGATTTTTATATCAGTATAAAGCTTTTGCAGTAGTAAAGCTGTATTTTTGGCATAGTTTTGAGGTATATCTTACTCCAATAATGATAAGGTTAACACCTTATCTAGATCCCATTCTAATAAGAATTGGGAAATGTCTTTGTGAGACCTTTCTACACCCATATGTGTAGGATCTCTAAGGATCACCATTAAATTTGACACAGCTCTTTAAAAACGTCAAAAGTCAAGTCTCCTACACCCATGTGACAACTTTTTTAGAGATATGTGTCAAATTTAATGGGAGATCTTTTGTGGTCCTACGAACATGAGTGTGGGAGGGTCTCATAGGATTATTACTCATAAGAATTATGTATGTACACCCAACATTTAATTCTTATAAGATCCATTCAACATCTTGAAAGTTTTAAAATTAGTAAACCCATTGAAAAAAAAAGATGCTTGGTTCTATCTCTACTTATTCTTTGGGTGGGTAAGAGGAGATTAGGTCAGGCCAACTCAAGCCTACCCTATCTCAACCAACCAAAAGGAGGAGAAATGACATGTCCAAAAACTAGGTTTATGTCGGTGGTTTTCTTGTTGATTTTTCAAATTTCAAGAAGCTAAAAAGATTATAGAAAAGTTTATCTTAATTTAATAATCTTTTGGCTAATCTCTTTGTTAAAAAGCACTACGAAACATTGAATTAATTGATTTTGATATGTTGGGTACTAATACTGTTGTTATGCAATTCCACAAAAATCCAAATCTTTCTAACAGAATCAAGGTCAGCCATGTGAAATTAATTGGTTCCAAGTTTGAGAACTGGGTTCAATGACTCCAGAAGTCCTATTCTTGGGCAATTGTCTAGACTTGTTATTACATCCGGTTTGAATTTATTTCCAATTGTTTTTCAAATCTCAACTTTGAGCAAAATTTTGGGGAAAGATAAAATGTGCTCACGAAATAGAGAAAAAAAAGGGAGGAAGGTGTCAGCAATTTATGATAATGTATACCAGTTCTTTCAGGTGTGCCTAAAACATTTTACCCCATTTCTTATTCAATATAAAAATCCCATAAAAATAGTGAAATTTTGCATGATCGTGAGTTTTTTTTTTTTTGTTGGGTATATGAGTTCAAATTCAAATAATTGAGAATAGGTAAGAAAATTGATAAAGGAAAAATATATTGTGCGTAGGGGACGCAATTCTACTTGAGCGTCTGACACATGAAACATCCATTTTGAGGACGGATGTAAAAGGATTGTAGTCCCAAAGAAGAAAAAAAGGAAAAATTTGATGGTCTAAAATTATTCTTCAAAAATATATATATACTTCTTAACATATCATGCTAGAGAGATTATGTGTTCCTTAAAAAATTGAGCCCATAATCCATGTGAAGATTGAATCACGGAGAGATGGTACATATTTACGTATGACACAGCCGTTTCATAAAAACCGTCTCAATTGATAAATTTGATGTTTTTAATAAGTAGAAAGTATAAAAAAGACCATTCATTTTTTGTATAAAACAGTTACATTTTTGTCCTTCAAATTTCAAATAGAACAATCATAATTGTAAGAGTGTGTTGTTTAGATTTAAAAGTTAAAAAAAAAAGGAAAGAAAATGTCATATAAAACTTTAGTTTTTCATATTATTTTTCAGTAGATTTTTTTTTTATTTTTTTTCAAACGGCATAAAAAAAACTCTAAATAAAATCTTTTTGAAAGGCTTTTTTATGCCAATTGAAAGAGAAATATAATAAAAATCTACGGTGAAATAATATGAAGAATTAAAAGACCTCTACAAATATTTTTTACAAAAAACAAAATCCAAACCGAACCCCGAGACGTAACGATTAGAATTAAGTAGTCTCACAGTCCCAATAAAATACCGAGTTTTAATAGTTTCGTGGACTCGTGCAGTCAGTCATCTTGCTCGTTCTAGTAGTGGTCGGTCTTTTTCTTCGAGGGGTAATTTCGTCATTCTATATAAAAGGGACACCACCGAAACATGAAAGATGGATATTTGGTGGATAAAGCAAGAGTATTTTCGTCCGCTCAGGAAAAAGGGAAGGCTCTAGACGCTAGCTACCATCAGTAAACGACGATACATGCTCAGCTTACTTCTATTACGTGGGCCCCACGTCAACGACCTTGATTAACCCCCGTGTACACCAGCTGGATTTGTATCGTCGATCCACTCGCCACGTGGGCCCCTTGTATTCATAATCGAAACCAAAAGATCAGGATTAGGATAAGCAGATTCTTAGATAAAGGACCCACGCTTTTCTGCCTTTATTATATAAATATACCATCATCATATTAAAACGCAACTTAACCGATATATATTATATGAATAAAGTCCACCTTTTTCTTTTTTTTATATGAAAAGGTTGCATAAAGTCTTGAGGCCTAATCAATCAAATTAGAGCACACCTCAAAAATTTTCAACTAGAAGAGGTTGTTTTGATGCCCAAATATCGTATCATCGCAACATAACGATGCGTGGACATAAGAAAAAAAAATATATTTCAAGTTTTGAAAATATTACATCTTGTAATTATTTTTTATCAGTCAATTTTCGAGTTTTTCATAGATCTGCTTGATCTACGCTATTTTAAAAGCTTTTAAATTTTATAATTAAATATAAAAATATATTTTAAGGCTATTACAAAGATTTCCAGTATTAAAACTATATTTCTCCATATTATTTGAAGGTGTGTTCTACTTAGATTGTTTAGAACCTCGCCTTTATATGAGCCACACCCTTTTTCTATAGGGCCAGGTTTGCTATTGAAGTAAGGCGGCACCTCCAAACTATATTGACATTATGTAGTTTTAGTGTTGAAAAAATAGGTAATGGCATGAAATCTATTGTTATGAAATTTAAAAGTAATTTATGCAGTAGAACTATAAAAACTTAAAATTTTGGAAAATAGATAATCTATTACAATATACACTATTTACTAGACTTAATTTTTTTTTTTTCGTATCGATGTATATTGAGGTTGAGATGATGAATTGAAGGTTGAAAATAGCCTTTTTCAATTGTTTTTTGAAATATTATTTACGTCAGTAATAAAATGCACTCTATTCTTAGTCAAAAAGAAAGAACGTTGTAAGAAAGCGATCCAAACCCAATCATTTATTTTATTGAGTAAAGCTTAAAATGTCAATATTTTTATTAGGAGACGATTAAGTGGAGGGAAAATATTGGGATATACACACATGAGCCAGCTCCTCCTATTATTGGAAGAGTCGACGTGGATCCACCCTTGCCTAATCCAAAGATGGGCCCCATACGCCGGACAAGCCATTCTTATCCGTCCACGTGGACAATGCCCCTGTGCAAACACGTTCGCGGCGACCCGTTGGTCCACGTAGGCAAGTGGGCTCCGCTCCCAAGGGTCTGGGGATATATATGTACCCCTCGCGGTCCCTTCATCGCGTCTCAATAATTTTTGTGGATTTTAAAAAGATATAAATTTCTTAACATTTTCTCTCTCTCTACCTTACTTTCCCGGGTGGATGATGGGAGTGGCCGTCGGGGAAAGAGGGGCTCGCCGGAATATTGCCGGAATTCGTGATTCCGTCGACTTGGCCGGGAAATTATGGAAACTGCCAGCTGGTGGGGGGTTTTCCGGCGAGGACGGAAGCCTTGAAGACATGGAGATCGGGTTCATGGAGGAAGAAAAAGGGGAGGTGATTATGGACTGGGGGAGTGATGGAGAAGAGGGAAGTGCGGATTTGGGGAACGAGGGGGCCGAATTTTGGCAGGAACAGCACCGGCTTCTCGAGGTAATTCTGGAGAGAGAGAGAGAGAGTCGGTCTTTTGATATGCTTGAATCCTTAGTTTTACAGTTTACTATGTGCGGGGGAGAGAGAGCCGACAGTCCTGATCATAGATTTATAATTGGAACTGTTCTGTTAAGTTCAGTGTTATTTATATGTGGAAGAGACTTCAATCGTAATTCATAATCATCATCCCTATTTCTCCTCCATTTCTCAATGAATTAATTGGGATCTGCTGTAATTATGAATTAATGTTAATTATAAGAGGAGGTTAGGTTTTATTTTATTTTGTGTGTGTGGATGAAAGTATAATAATGTTTAAAGTATATGGAAAAACAGGAAGTAATGAGCAGGGGCAGCTCATTTGAGGGAAGGGTGAGAAAGGAAGCGAGTGAGGCAGTGAAGAAGGCGAGGGAGCGTGTGATTTGCATATGCTCGAAAGTAAGAGATGAGAACGGGTGCAGGAGTTGCATAAGGAGAGATGTCGTTTGTTACTTACAAAAGGCCGCTTATGACTCTGCTCTATGCAAATCTAAATGGAGGAGCTCCCCCTCTACACCACCAGGTATACCCCCACTTGCATTTCTTTTTCCACATTAAATCTCAATGTTTGAGGATTTTTTTAAGCTTTGTCTTTAACCAAATACCCACACCCAACCTAATTTCAATTTTGAAATCTGACGAGCTCTTTCTATTACAAAATAAATGATCTCCTTATATTTTTTTCCTTATGTTATTAACATCTTAACCTCTGTTTTGATTTACAAAACCACCGTGCTTGTAGATATTTAGAAAAAACCCTCTCAAATACCACCTAGATCAATAAATAAACATTTGTGTGAGAATTCAGTAATTCACCTCTCATTCTCAATTCTTATGTTTATATACATTTTCAAGATTATCAATATAAAAAATTACAATTACTGTTATCGTAATTTAAAATCCAATGTGTCACAAAAACACCCGATTTTTTCACGTTACAGCCTAAACATAAGTACCTAAGAATATGATCTTTTTGTATGCAGCACGTTTTTCCTTTCAACCGGATATAATAACATGCCAACAAAAATCGCATTAAAAAACAGCTCTCATTCTTATTCAACGCATACTCGCTTCTCTGTCCTTTTCATAATTGTGATAAAATGAGGACAAACTCATAACATGAACATCCTCGAAATCCTCATGGGTCCCACTTGAGTTTATGAGCATGAGGACCATTGGACTATGTAAAAATGACGGTATTTGCCCCCTACATGCACGTAGATGACTATCATAACCCCATTCCATGTTTTCTGGTTCTGGTTTCTATCCGATGTTGTGCTTGTTACCTGTGAGAGATGCCTACCCAACCCTCTTTTGGATTAGGCTTGCTGGTAAGGGTTCGAGCTTTTGTTTTTTTTACTTTCGGCTAAAAATTTATTACAAAAAAATTAATGAAAAGATTGGCGGATTTTTTTATCAAGATTAATCAGAATTGGCATTCTAAAAAGATATTAAAATAAAAATAAAAATATTTGAAACAGAGTTTTATGATAGGGGATTTTTGGAGATGCATACGAAAACATTAGAGAAGTTTAAAAAAAAAAAAAAATCCCTTGAAAAACAAATCATGGATAAAGCACCTTAAACAATTAAGGTGGTAGTTAAATGAAGAAATTTACCAAAAAAAAATTGTTTTTTTGGGAAAATTTCTTTCATTTATACCTCCTCGAGACCTTTCCTAAACCAGCAAGGGTATCTTAATAATTCAAACCACTTGGGTCATGAGCTAGACAAGCGAATTAACTATGCTTGTTTTGGGCTCTACACTCAAAACATGTTATTGACACACTACAATTTGTCGTTCCATGTTTGGAACTTGGGACAAGCGGGAGGGGGGATTTTGGTAATTTATCCCCCCCTGAAAGTCACTTGAGCCTAAAGATATAGGTATTCGAGCTTGTTTTAACTTCCAAAGAAGATGATTTTTTTTTTTTTTAATGAGAAAATATATTTTAGGTTATTTCTTTAGTTTATAGCCTAAAACAAACAAAGTTATTTAAGTTATTTGGCTCGAGCAACTGACATAGTCAAATTATAATTATTTTCTTACTTGTTGGGACATCATTCCAAGCCAAGAATATAGGCACTTTGGGCATTTCCTAAAGAAATAATCTGTTTTTTTTATAGAAATAAGAGATTATATTAAAGACGTAAAAAGATATTATTGAGTCAGAGACCAAAAGTCTGCGATAAAAGGTATCGTATCCCTTTCCCAAGAAAATCTGCCAACCCATTAACTTCTCTGTAAACAATTTACTTGAGAAATAATTAAGAAGGTACATAGAGAATTTTTTTTTAATAAATAATCACTTTATTGAAAAATTAGCTGATTTAACCACGTCATTAAATTCTTTAAGTTGGTTAAATATCTTATATCTTTCCCTAAGAAAAGGCTAAAGTTCTCATGCCATTATCGGTAAAAGTTCTCAACCTTTTTCTATTTGAGTCTTAAATAATCTTTCTCATGCTTTTTATCCATTCTTTTGATTCTTTGCAATTCCCCCTTTTAACCTTTTGAATTTTTTCTAAAACCTGGAAATTTATGTATCCATAGGTGAGCATGAGTACATAGACGTGGTACAAGCCTCAACCCAAGAGAGAAGAGCCGCACGCGTGGTGATAGAACTCGACTTTAGAGCTGAGTTCGAAATGGCACGTGGCAACAACGAATACAATCGCCTCGTCGCTCGCCTACCTGAGCTCTACGTGGGCAAGCCGGAACGGCTGAGGACTATCGTAAAGGCTGTGTGCTCCGCAGCTAAGCAGTGTATGAAAGAGAACAAGATGCACATAGCTCCATGGAGAAGGCACAAGTACATGCACAACAAGTGGTTAGGACCTTATAAGAGAACAAACCCATCCCCATTTTCACCTTCTTCTACTATTGATACTACTACTTATAGTCCTACAAGTAGGGATGGTGATGGGAGTCCTCTAAGAAAGATGAGGGCATCTATGCTAACCTTTGACTTGCTCCATAGCCCTACATCTAGGGCAGTGGCAGTGGTTTGAGGCAATATATATATATATATAGAGATAGAGAGGAGCAAAATATTCAAATGAGATGGAAAGAAGCAAGGTGTGTGGCATCTTGCCTTACTGCTTTGGGTATAATGTCCTCCACCATGTTGTATTCAGATGGGATCATGTATCTAGCCTAGAGAGAGAGAGAGAGAGGAGAGAGAGAGAACGAATGTATGTATGTATGTATGAGGTCGTATAAGGATTTTGCCACGTTTGAGGTTTGAATGGCATTGATGCGCCTGTTGTACAGCTTTTTTTGTTTTTACTAATCTTAATTTTGTTAAGAGAAGAAACTACAATGTTTGGATTACATCATATGGAACAAATGAGAAAAAGAGAGAGAAACCACTCTTAGCAAGGGAATCATATAAGATTCGTGAGAGTATACATGCACAGACATCGAATGAGAAATAAGAAAAAAGGATACAACATTTATGTTGTTCATGTCAACAAAATCGGCCAAAAAATTGGCCTCCCTAAAAATGTGATAAAAGGAAAGAGTGAAAGATTATGTCAATTAAAAAATTTGTAATCACACTTATCTAAGTTCCCAAAACACCTTCTGCTATATGTTACACCCATTTCATGAAATTCGCCTTCAACTTCATGTCCCCACATATCTATTTTTGGCTCCATTGGCAGTGGCTTGTTGTACAGTTATTTAGAAAAGGTAAATTTTTTGTTTAATTCCGGTGAGCTGAGATAGCTCCATACAAGTAGAACATTTGGGAGTGCATAACACAAGTAGGGCTGGTCAGCCTGGCTCTAAAAAAAGCAGGACATGGGCTACGAACTTTGGTTTAAGGACTAGGGCCCCGTCAGTGCCAGGCCAAGCCTTATTTTTTTTTGGTTATTTTTCCCTCATTAGTTTTTAACGTGGCCTTACACGTACAAGAGCCGAGCTAGGGACAAGACTGGTCTGGCCCATGCCACCATTAAATACAAATCAATGGCTCTTGACCACACGTGGCCACGAGGCTCGCCACCCTACATTATAATTAATAGGGTTGGACCATATAAATTAAGGGAAAATTTATATGGAGCCAAAGCTCTAAACAATCAAATCGGAGCCTATCAAAAAAACTTTCGCTACAAGAGGTTGTTTTCATGTCCAAATATCCTCAAACTAATACATCAACATGCATGGACACACAAAAAAAAAAAAAAAAAAAGATTTCAAGTTTTAAAAATAGTATATTTTGTAACACATTTTTGGATCGTCAATTTTCAAGATTTTCAAGTTTTCATAGATCTGTCAATTTACAATATTTTTGAAGCTTTAAACTTTATAAATTACAGTGAAATATATTCTAAGGCTATCACAAAGATTTCTAGTATTGAAACCATATATCTTAATACTATTTGAAAGTAGGCTCAAATTTGATTGTTTAGAGCCTAAGCTCTATACAAACCCCACCCTATAATTAATGGTTTGAATAGTGATAGAGAATGAGAGAGAGGAACCAACCATCCATTCAAGAAATCAATGGGTCGGAGAGGAGGGACCAACCCTCCAAGTCATGTCATGTTTTGGCGGCCCCATTCTATATCTCCATAGCCATCCAACCCATTGGTTGGAGATTGAGGATAGCTCCATTCTACGTGATCTTGAGGATTGCAATACAATGGATTGAGGAGATACAGTAAAGAAGAAGAAAAGGCAGATAGACCTATAACTTTTTCTTCTTTTTTTAAGTAAAAGGTTTATATAATGCATTAACTTCATATTATAGAAGTAAGGTAAACTTTAAATATGTATAAGAAAAGGTTGATCCAATGTTGCAAAATCCAAGTTGATCATCTCAACTTTGAAATGTATGGATATGGAAACAAAAAAGATTTCAAGCCATGAAAATAGTGTATCATGTATAGCAGTATCTAGACCTTCTATTTTCAAGATTTTAAGTACTTATAGATCTATTCGATTTGTACCTTTTTAGAGATTTATATTTTATAATTTGAGTGGAAATAGTTTTAGACTATCACAAATGTTTTGAGCACCAAAACTGCATTGTTTGGCATGGTTTGATGGTGCGCCTTACTTGAATTGTTTAATCTTAACACTTTAGACACCATTTTTTTAAGGAGTATATATTATAAGACAATTTCTCTTTGTTACAAGGAGGTCATAATTAGACTTCGAAAATCTAATTGGATGCCTTGGATATTGGAATGAAAATATCAATTTTTCTTCCAAAATAAAATGAATCCTTATTTACTTTAGTAAAAATTGCCATAGCTTTTCGAGCACATATGAATTATATATGTTTGGGACAGGTTGTCTAAACATAAGTTAGTTAATCTCAATTGGATGGCCCTAGGCTACCTATATATATATATATATATAAAGGGAAAGCCCTTCATAAGTCAGTGGGTGCAAGAGCCCCGCTACCTCACCTACGTCCATCTTTAAGATGGGCATTGCACAAAACTCGTAAGGTTGATACAGTGTAGAAAGTTAAGGGACAATAATAATTTTGACCTCCATGTACAGACAATCCCTATTGTTAATACAAAGATGATTTTCACGTAAGTTGGTTTAAATTTACGAAGGTGCAATTCTTCCTCACTTACCCCACTTGGATGAAAATCTTTAGGTCTAGGGACCTTGTTAGCAAGTTGGGTAACTACAATATATCGAATCAATATCTCCGCAAGTAATCGATTTTCACTTGAGCAAAAAAAATATTAAGTAAATTAGAAAAATCACTGAGCTTGTTGATTTGCTACTGCTTTTTGTGCTTGTTAATCAAGCGATCTGAGTATGTCCCTGAAGATCCTATTGTTCGTTTCCGTGACTTGGTGTTCAAAGTCCAGCTGTTCTCTTTCATACCATCTTGAGTTTGAGGGGGAGTGTGAAAGAAAAGTAAATATTGTATATCCAGTAAATATAGCAGGTGTATATTGTAATCAATAAATATAGGAAGGGTAGGATATTGTGTCCTGTATTTTATGATAAGTCTAGGTATAGTTTAGGTGTCTATGATTAAGTTTCTATTAGTGTCATCTACAATTTATCTATAAAAGACAAGTCCGTATATTCATATCAATTAATGGACACTGACTTTCTTCAGAAAAACCTGAGACTTCCCACTAAATACGAAAATTACATTAACAAACAACAAGAAAACAACTCAATTGATATGAAAGCTATTAGGAGAAAGGCAAGAACCTCGGTATAGGATTGCATTTAACATAATCAAATATCTCAATATGTGAAATAGTGATCCATCCATGTTGCTGTTGTTTGTGCCACTAATGAAATAATAAAAAATTCAGAAAACTAAAACTAATCAAGCTTATGCATACATGGAGAATGTAACTTAAGGATTACTTATACTAATAAATATGTAAGAAACTCGTACAGTCGAACCTTACCCCTAATTCACACATGCCTGAATCATTAGCTATGACTAAATCACTCTCTCTTCACCTTTGTAATGATTCTTTTGGTTTATAGAAAAGAAGTTTTCCCCTGATTCAAGCATGTCGCCAACTGGAAAGAGGGCTTTCTGTCTTGACACTGTTTTATGGAAATTTACATATAAGTCGTGTTTTATATTTTATTTTTAAAATAAGGAAAATTGTTTTGCGGGACTGCATTCCTATACGCGGTCCAGAGGTATTAAATGTATCTTACATTTTATCTTATTTTTATAGATTGGATTCATTATAAATTTGGAAGATATATACTTTTCACCGTCATACATTTATAAAAATATTTTAAAAATAAATTAAAGTCAATAAAATTATCAAACTTATTAGGGGCAATTTGGTAGTTTTAGTTTATTTTAAGGTACAAAAGGTTGAAGCTCTAAACACTCAAACTAAAGCGCACCTCAAAAATCATTAAAAATTGTTTCGATGCCTAAAACACTCAAATCCGAGTATCATGAACTTGAGATACATAGATGTAAAAATAGAAATAATGCAACTTACAATGTTGTATCTAGACTGTCAATTTTAAGATCTTCAACTGTTCATAAATCTGCCTAATCTACATTATTTATAGGCTTTAAATTTTATAATTAGAGATAGAAAATAAATTTTCAGGCCATCAAAAAGATTTTATGTACTGAAACCACATCTTTCTTTCAACGCTATTTGAAGGTGCACCTTGCCTTGATTGTTTAAGGCCTCAGCCTTGTACACACATGAATATTTTTTTGATAACCGTTAACAACTTTATTAATGGAAGATAATTACAATAGAAATGGTGCATTAATATTAAAAATATTATAAATTAGTATTTTTATAAGCCTAATAGTAAAAGCATGGGTACACTCAATTTGAGCTTAACCTAATCCATTAAAATAGATAAAATTAAAATATACTTTATGTTCCCAAAAAATTAAGACTTGTTTGAAAAATATGAAATATACATAATTATTTTTTAATTTCAAAAATAAAATTGTTTTTTAAGCCTTTGAAAAACATCTCACTTTTATTTTCCCGACTCCACATAGGTGTAAGAGCCATTAGAGTGGGATTAGTAAAACTTGAGTCTCCCTGTGTCTAAAACAATGTTAGAAAACCCGGGCTATCTAACTAGTAACCGCCAGGTTAGATCGGACCCGGCCCTTGCCGGTTTCGGTTCTCGGCGGTTTTGGTGATCGGTCAGTATTTAAAAAAATTTTCAGAAAAATGTATATAAAATCCCAAGAATAATGAATTTGATTTGTAATACATTTTTTAATATTATTTACATTATGGTAATATTTTAAATTGTTTTGGTCATTAATACTCATTTTTATATTTTTCTAACTTTTTTTAAAAAAAATAAAAAATATCCCTAAGCATAAATCGATTATTTAAAATCCATTTTTTTCATTGATTTTCAATTTCATTTGAATATGTTTTGTTTTAATCATTCTTTATATGTTTTTCACAGTTTAATAGATTTTTTTATATCTTTTTTAATTTTTTTCAAAAATTTTTTGACCGTGCCTTGAACTTACTCAATTACAATAATCAAATCGGCCAATTTACCAATTAGACCTGTTAAACCACTTCCACCCCCATGTGCAATTACCCGTTCCAGTTCGATTTTGCAGGTCCAAAACCTCGATAAAAACATAGTCGGTGCTCCCTCAACCATGATTGTAACTTGACTGAGCCACATGCTACCCATCCAAGCCACAATGATGCTTAGTAAGATTATGCAACCTTATCTCTTCATCTTAGAAACCATGCTCAACATCACGTTCATGTCTACCCCTGCCATTTATACACGTGTACGGTGTAGAAAGCCTCGTTAACTAAACCCGTATCACATCACGTTCATGTCTACCTAGTCTTTATACACGTGTACGGTGTAGAAAGCCTTGTTAATAAAAACTATATCATTTTGTATAAAAAAATTATGGACCAACCCAAGGTGTTTGATTCTTGTCAAAACATTAATTATTGAGGCGATGATCTTTTCTGTTAAACACCTTGAGGTAACTGCCAAAGTAAAGTTTTAATCGATTTTCGTAACACTCGTAAAGCAATTTTGGGTTCTAGCCTCTATCGAAATTTCTGTGGAATTCCTTTCCAGGGCATGGTGATGACGGTAATAGAAAAATTTAGAGAGATAAGACACGAGTATCAAATGAAAAAATGGTCCTGATGGATGTGATGGGTTAATGACGGTTTGTTGACTTAGAGTAAAAAAACTCATCATCATGGTAGTTTTTTTTATGGGAAAAGTTTTTATCGAGTCGAGGCTCTACACAATCAAATTTGAACCTATCTCAAAAACTTCACTCGAAGAGGTCGTTTGATGCTCAAATATCGTCAAGTTGATCATCTCAACATTAAGATGTATGGGCATGAGAAAAAAATGGATTTCAAGTTTTGAAAATAGTATATTTTGTAACGCATTTTTAGATCGTCAATTTTCAAGATTTTCAAATTTTCACAGATCTCTCGATCTAAACTATTTTTGAAGCTTTGAGCTTTATAAATAAATATGAAAATATATTTTAAGGCTATCACAAAGATTTCCAGTAGTGGAACCACATTTCTCGATATTATTTGAAAGTAGGCTCTAATTTGATTGTTTAGACCCTCGACTCTATACAATCGAACCCTTTTTGTAAATCTTGTTAGTATTTTTTATTTGAAAATTATTTGTATGTTTTTCAAAACAACAATATGATTTTACCGATTCTTTTCGAAACTGTTTTGTAGAGGGAGAAAGATGTGAGTTTGAGTCCCACATTGAAGATGATAGAGTTTATTGAGCTATATTTAAAAGCACGAATTCCCATACATTATACTTTTAGTACAAAAGTGAGAGAGATGGTACATGTGCATAGTATGCGAAATGTGTGATGTGCACATACATGTGCGAATCCGTGGGTGCTTGATAGTACACTTTCGCTCAAGTACGTGTACGGGTCAGGCTCGAGGCTCGCTCTCTTTTTGTGAGCCCAGCTCATGTGGGATAGCCAACGGTCATCTAGCCGTTGATGGGTGATGGACATCCAACGGTCATCTAGCCATTGATGCGTGTGGGACATCCAACGGTTGCTCTCTTTTTGTAAGCCTAGCTCATGTGGGATAGCGAATGGTCATCTAGCCGTTGATGAGATGAAGGTTAGTAACAAGTCATTGATGCGTGTAGGACATCCAACAGTCATCTTAGCTCATGTGGGATAACCAATGGTCATCTAACCGTTGATAAGATGGAGGTTAGTAACAAGTCATTGATGCATGTAGGACATCCAACAGTCATATTGTTGATGAGATGGAGGTTAGTAACATCAATCATCAAGTGAATGTAAATTGTAGTTGTTGTTGGTAGTGCATGCAACCACAACTATACTAAATGAGCAAGTGCATGTAAGTTGTAGCTGTTGGCGGTGCAAGTAACTACCGCTATATTAAATGAGTAAGTGCATGTAACCAGCACTACACTAAATAGGCAACCTCTTGGTGCTCTACATTAAAGGCCCTCCTACCCATACAAGTCATACACTTAGAACATATTTTTTAGCCTCTTAACATCACACATTTCACTGCAATTTCAGGGAGAAAAACAGTGGGCTAACCTCTCTTTCTCTTCTCGATTTTGTCTCTCTCTCTCTCTTGTCTCTTAACATCACACCTTTCTCTGCAATTCTCGAAAAAAACTAGTGGGCCAACCTCTCTCTCTCTACTCGATTTTGTCTCTCTCTTTAAACTGTCAAGACTGTAGTATCTAGCGTGTAGGTAGCTTGAGTGCATAAGGCTTAGGAATATCAAAAAGACATCTCTATTTTTCGGTATCTCAATGACGAATTGCCCTTTTTATGTACATCAAATATAGTATGGAAGAGGGACAAATATCGTTTTGAGATAGCGCTCATGCGTGCTCGAAAACATGAAGAGTCCGAGCTTCTAATTTTTCAACATCATTTCATCTTTTGCCTCCATTTCACCCACCAAATTTTCAACAAATCCTGGATTGTCATTCTACTCTATTAAGGGTTATACTCTCATTGAGGTCATAAGTTCTCATATCTTTTATTACTACTTCCAACCATATCTTTTTAGGCTTATCCATTACTCTTTTTGAGCCTTCTACTTGAACTAATTTACAATTTGTAACATGTGTTTTACTAAGTTTACTCCCTCTCATCTTATCGCCTATTGGTGTCACACCTAGATTTCCTAAATAAGTCATTTTGAATTATATCCCTTATTGTCTTGCTACTCATCTATATCAACATTCTCATCTCCGATACACTCATTCAACATTCTGCCTTATAGGGTAAAGCTTGTTTCATTGCTATCCTATAGAACTTGCCCTTCAGCTTCATTGGTATTGCAGCGATCACATAAAATTCTGGTCATATCTCTATTTTGCCCACCCAATTATAATTCTGTGTGCGATATCTTCCTCAATCTCTCCATTTTTTCTAGATTATCGACCCATGATTTCGAAATTGTAGTCTTTTTGGTATTTCCCGGTTGTCAATCTTAACCACTTTTTCATTCTCTACTACTAGTATTACCGTGCATTTCACATACTCTGTCTTAGTCCGGCTAATTTTAAAACCTTTAAACTCTAGAGTATCCCTCCAAAGTTCTAAATTTGCGTTGACATCGTTTCGAGTCTCATCAATCAAAACTATGTCATCTGTGAACAATATGCACCATTGTACTTCATCTTGTAGGTGACTAGTTAAGTCGTCCATAACTCAGATAAAGAGGAATGAGCTCAATGTTTACTCTTGATGTAGACCTATTGTCACTGAAAACCCACTCGTCTCTGAACTAGTTAGCGCTCTATCGTACATATCTCTTACGAAATAGACTCATTTTTTTTTCAACACCTACCAAATCAAATATCGAGGTACTCTATTATAAGTTTTCTGTTGATCAATAACGACCATGTGAAGGTTTTTCCCTTTGTCTTAAACTTCTCAATCAGTTGTATAAGAAGAAAAATTACCTCGATTGTTGACCTCCCTAGCATAAAACCAAATTGGTTTAAAATAAAAAAAACTATGAGTAGATATTACAGAAGAATAAATGGATCTAAAATTTTAGGATCTACTTTAAAATTATTGGATATGTATTTAAATCAATGATTTAAAAATCGGCGAGTTGAACCGGACTCGCTCGGTTCGACTCGGGAATCGGCACCTCACGTGCCGGTTCCAGCACAAAGCCGGGAACCGCCCGGTTCTAGAGCAGAACCGCCGGTTCCCACCCGATTCTGTCCGGTTCTAGCCTCAAAAGCACCGTCACACGTGTGTACGCATCACGCACCACTCTCACATGTGTGTACTTGTGATACGAGCGGTACACACACTCCCACACGTCACGCACCACTCCCACACATGTGTACATGTGACACGAGAGGTACACACTTCCACACGTGCCACACACACTCCCACATGTGCCATACGTGTGACACGTGCCTCAAAAACACCGTCACACGTGTGTATGTGCCACACAAGCGACACACAGATGCACGCGTGTATGTGCACGGATGCCCTAGTATTTTCACACTTATGTTTATTTTCCAATTACATAGTTATTTATATAGCATATTTGAATACGCATCCTTCGATGTGGGATAATTCCCAAACATCATTAAATGAAAACATAATGTAAATATAGGCTATTAATAGGCAATTTTAAACACATGTGCAGATGAGGCATGATGGTTATCACTAATGTTATTTATTTTGACTTCTCAAATTCGAATCCCCCCTTGGGCTATATAGTAGTTTATCCCTTCTAGAGCTAATTTTTTATCAACCTTGGACATATAATAAATTAAAGTGTTATTTCCAAAATTTGTACGTATTTTATTAATTTTTACATTGATAACCAAATCTTTGATTTTATTTATTAATTTTTACATTATAAATCATGTAATGTACTATTTTTCTTACAGTTATCAATAATACATTTTAAATTAGATAATATTATAAAATATTTTTAATTTGTTATGATTTGTCTAATAAAATAATTATAAAATGTAAACTAATAATTATAATTTCAGTATATAATATTATAATTAGTTAGGTTGTAATAATTTTGGATTATAGTTAATTGACTGTAATAATTTGGGTTTTTTTAGCGGATTAGGATTTTTTGTCAAAACGAGATTTTAATGGCAATTCTTTCATTGATTTAGTCTACTCTTTATTATAGTCTATGTATAATTATATATTTTATCCATGATAATTCTATGATTTTTTTTTTATGCGATGCAAATTTAATGCTTAAGTTTATACAGAGAAAGAGCATCCCAATATTCACAAATTGATGAAAAAATGAAAGGTAAGAATGTAGTACCATCATTTCTTATTGGATTCCTAAAAAACAACACTTATAATGAATTTTAATAATTTTTTCGAAATTTTTTGAAGCTTTAATCCGACCGATTCACCGATCCCGATTAGTTTTTTAAGTTCCCGATCTGGGTCACCGATCCACTTTTTAAACCATTGATTTAAATAAATGTTTTGTTTTCTTAAACACTTAAATCTGATCGTCTAGATGCCATTGGTGTTTTCTTAATGTGAAACACGAGTATAGAGATGATATGTTTTATGCATGTGAAAGCATATGATTACAAGCATACGTTAAACATGGTCCATGAGCCAACATTCAAAAAAAAAAAAACATGGCCCATGAGCCGCACATGCATTTGGAACATAGAATATGATCATATAACTCGTGATTATCTTTTTTATTTGGGAGTATATGAGTCAAGATTATCTTATAGTCATGCTTATCCGATCACCCACTATGGGTCCCAATTCCTTCGTCCCACTCGATTTATTGTATAATTGGATAGACAGTCAGGATCAGCCAGGCTAAATAAGAGCAACATGCGCCTTGTTCATGGAACATTGACCTTTGGTGGCTGGTGAATGATTGGGTTTTGAGTGCTTGGCGGAAATCTCGACCATCAATACACCACGATGATGTTTAGGTGCATGTAACATTACATCATTATTCGAGCTTTATTTCAATTATTTGAATAAATTTATTTTTTTGAAAATTTGTTTTACTTTATGCAGAGTAATTTATTAATCGAAAGGTTTTTTTACTTCTCCTATAATACAAAAGAACTATCCTCCCCTCACCATCCAGCCATCCAATTTTGATCAATAGAGCCACTCACTATTTGATCTTAGATCCGACGTCTCAAAGTATTTTATTTTAATTGTTTTATATCTAAATTGTATGAATATGAAATTTGGTACATGTCATCTTCTCATTGGGGCATACTTATAAAATATTAAAAATAATTTTTCAATAAAATATAATGATCAAAATACCCTTTTAAACTTTCAGGGGTATTTTCATCATTTTATTTCATTGAAAATATTTTTTTTATATTTTTCGCTAGTGCGAGTTTAATAGAGGAATGACGTCCAAAATATGGTGTCAAAATAGTTTATAGAAAAAAAATAAAAAATAAAATATTGTAGAGACGTGACATTGTGATTGGGGCAATCTTAGGCCTCCATTCAAAATGGACGGTTGGATAAACGAAAGTATATAAGTTTAATGTTGCAGGAGAAGCGTAGAAAGCTTGCCCACTTATTAAACCTAACATGTTCTTAGCTACAAATAATTAAAAATAGTTGTAACTTATAAATCATTGAAGAGATAATATTTAAATAATATGTTATACATAGTATAAAATATGTACCAAACAACTAACAAAATATTTTTATACAAAGTATATTAATTTCAGATAATCTTTGACTTTTCACTCAATGTTTCACTAAATTTGTTCAAATTTATCTCAAATGTTGCTAATACATTGATCTACAAAAGCCCTGGCCTTCTAAATCCAAACCAAAATTTTACAACATTATTCTTTTTTTACTATTTTGCCGCCTTTTCTTTGAAATGCTTTTAATTTCAATTTTTCCGAACTCTTCTGCCGCCTTAGTTGATGGCATTCCCCTTTGTGGAACCACGGGGCACTCCAACTTGGTATCTCGGAAGAAGTATCTAAAGTTCAGTTGTTGAATAGACACGCTCTTTCGCTCCCTCGGCCCTTTGTTCCGTTATTTTCGGGCCCCTTGTTTCGGTATTTTCGGGTTACGAACTTTGGAGGAACAAGAGCGTCTTGTTCATTTTTACTTTTTTATTTTAATTTTTTTTCAAATAATTTGTTCTTGGTTGTCTTAGATAGGGTTTAGTTAAATTTTAATAATACTTTATTTTATTTTATTTTTGATTCAGGGTATACCTCAAAAAATTCAATCGAATTAAATATTTTCAGAAATATTATTTAATTTTTGTTTTGGTTCAAGGTTGTCTCAATTTATGATTTTTATGTCCAACTGTTGGATGGGTTTTTAGATAGCTTTTGAATAATATTTGTATTTATTTAAAATTTTTTCTAGACTTAGGGCTTCCTGAAAGTGTTTGAAAAAAGATTTATTTTATAAATATTATGATAATTTTTTTTGTTCTAATCTCTCTTAGGTTTGGATTAGTTATTTTTATTAATATTTGCAATTTTTTATTTTTTTCTCTATTTTCCAAAGAATTTTTCCTAAAATTTAACTTTTTTTATAAATATTATGTTAGTGTTTTTTTTTTTGAATTAGCTGGGGCTAAGATTTTACTGTGTCTTGTTAATTAGGGTTTAGTCCGCTTTTTTCGTTCTTTTTTTTAGGCTGCACTTTAGACCGTGAAGACCATGTGGTACTTAGACGTCTTTTTGCATAATTTGGTCAAAATATATAACAAAATCATCAATTTATCATAAAATCAACTAATTTTGATTTTAAAAATCTTTTGAATATTTCTTCAATTTTTTTTTCCCTATTTAGGATGGCCGAACAAGTTGAACCAATTCGGTTCGATGTGTTCTGGTGGACTAGGAATCCGTGAGTGTCATGTTTGGCCGCCCGATTTGGTTTTTAAAACACTAGTCTAAACTATAAGTGGTATGCTTATTATTCTAATGCAGGCGTCACAAATTATGCATCATCTCCATTTTTAAGGTGGATATGCAACCGCAGCAGGCAATCCTCATGCCACTATGCAGAGGAAAAATTGATTTTCCTAAGGACACGAGAACTCATGTTTTTCATACCTAGATGTTGTATTTTGGCGCAATCAATTTTCCTAAAAGGATTAGCAATATTTTTTGTTCAGCGAATGATTGTTTCTCGGTGTCTGATTTGAATCTAGTGTGCCATGGATGATGTGCACCAAAACATGGAATTGATGGTATTTTCCGCTTGGTTGTTGGTGACTTAAGTAGAGGCAATGTCCACCAAGAAGCTAGGAATGTTGCCCTTAATGGTGGACTTTGTTTTGATTGGAGGAACTCGATCTCGATTCACCATGTTCCAAAATTAGAGACACTGTGGAGTAAACATAGGACTTAACTTAGTCTACTTCAAAATTTATAGCCGAATTATCTCAGGATTCTTTCATAACGGGTTATAATGTTTTATGCAATTAGAGATCCATGATTTTTAATCTTTCCATTTTGCTTTCGTTAGAGTAGGCACAGAGGAATCACAGAGCATGTAGTAGCAACCAATCTAGCCGTACTTTCGCGCTCAACGTGAGGACTCTAGTGGGCGATAAATTAGCTGAAATAGTTCTCTTTGAGCCATGAATCTGGTATCTCAGGATCGGTCCATGAGATTTTCAGATACACGAAGGTGATGACCTGCTGCTCATATAGTTGTTGATGTTGATACTCTCCATGTGATTGTCGAAGGGACTTGCCAAAAATATTTGTCTTTATGCCTCTTAAGGAGAAATTTTTTGGAGCCGTAGGTCTTCACCATCAGTAAAAGAATGATGATTCTCTGATGATGTAATCTCTTTTGAATAAATTGCAATAAAAGACTATAACATTTGTAAAAAAGAGCGGATGATGACGATTCAACAACAAAAAATCAAGAGCGATTTGTTTTTCAAACTAGGGAGTAGGATGCCAATTGCATTCGATACATTCAAGAATAGGTCGATTAAAATTTTTATTTATTTTTTAATTTGATTTTCAAAGATGTAGGAAAACCTTTTATTCGTTAATATGGTTAATATTTAGGAATTGTAGCATAAGGGTTAGAAAGGGCTATTTATTATGGGTAGGGTACCCCTGACCTAATCAAAGAAAAAGGAAAATATTTTTAGTTGTTAACTATTTAGGCAAATACAAACATGATTTGTGCTTTCCTATAGAGCCAAAAACGCCTTATGATCTGTCATTTGACAAAAATTTAAGTTATTACAAATTTTTTCTTTCGTTTTAAATTGCAATCTTCTTTGTCCTTTTTGGATGAACAAGAATGATTTGATTTCTCTAGATATGAATGTATTTCATATCCTATTGCAGTATATTTGATTTTCATTTGGTGCAATAATCAACTCTTTGTTGGATTTCACATGTTCATATGCTAGTACGACTATCGGATTGCAAATGTGCAGGATGTTTCTTAATAAAGTCACTTGAAAAAGTGAAATAAATATTACGTCATCCATCGATAAGATCCCTTTAAAACAATAAATTGTGCAGCGAATTCCATTATGAAGATTTAACTTTATTGGAAGAAAACATAAAACTCGAGAATTTTCCATCATCGTTCCGATTTCATTGCCACATGGTCAGCTGTTTTTTTAAGAATTCATAGCTTCTTTTTTGTTTTTTAGTCTTTCGCAGCTTCAAGTTTGTTGAACCTTGTTTTCTGAGTAATTTAGAGTCCTATTGGCTCAAAATATGACATAAACGACAGTAAGAGGACCACTCTTGTTTGACCTAAATATATATCTATTTTAGTATATGCCACCTTAATTTTCAAGTTTCTTGTATAGAATTATATACAAAGAGAGAAAATGGTTTGTCTAAACACCATTATCTTTTGTACATGGAATCACAATTATTCTTTCTCATTATGAAAATGAATTGTCTACAAAAACACCATTATTTTTTGTACATAGAGTCACAATCATTCCTACTTATTATGTGTCAAATTGCATGACTTAAGGTGAATTTATATAATCCGAGAATTTATTTTTTGGAACGTTGTGCTCATTCAATAATACTCTTATCACCACCTATTTTAAAATTTGTCTCAAAAATGATTGTAACCGCTATATACAAAAGATAAATCGTCTTTTTATAGACAATCCCCGATAGAAAAACTTATTACCTGTACCTAATCTGATTTTGAATGATGACAAGGCCCGTAATTTATATTTTAATAATTTTGCAATATGACAAGTTTTCTACCATGTCGAGATTGGGTTTCCAGGTTCTCTTATCTATATTTTGGGCAAGGCATAACCTATGGGCAAGCCAATTGGGGCGAATCTTGTTTGTTTTATCAAATTTCATAAAACTATAAAACTCGGACACTTATTGAAACTAGAATTAACTCTACTACTTGTATGATTCAATGTAATTTCATGACTATCATCTTTATTTATCAGTCAACTACAATCCTATTTTAGGGAACGTTTCATCTGACAATGTGGTTTTCTTCGATGCAATTTGAAATCTAATAGCTAGGGATGACTGTGAGCTCTTTTATAGGAATTGTAAATGATTTCATTATATACTACCCTTAAAATTGAAGGCAAAAAAGCAAACAGGAAAAAACAAAAAAAAACCTAAAATTCAAGGCAAAAAAGCAAACAGGAAAAAAATAAAATAAAGGCAAAGCATTGGATTGAGAGGTGGTATGAATTTATGAGCACAATAAAAATAAATAATAATAAACTCCAATGCCCCATCCCAATTTGAATATCACCTGCACAATACAGGAGCACAGAGAGAGAGACTAAGCTGGTATACATGGGAATTTCCATCAGCGGCACTGATTCTGAGCAAACGTAGGGGACCTCACTACTCGGTCCAATAGCCGCTTAAGCCGCTGGGCCCCACGGCCAGGGAGCAGCTTCGTGGGGTCCCCAACCTCACTACACAGAGGATCTCCTGCACACCACCCTCCAGGGGTAAAACCAGATTTCGAAGCCAGATCAGAAGACGTAGCATTAGCAGTCGCATTTCGAGAGAGGAGTTGAGAATCGATGGCATCAAGAACAGGGTCATCTTTTGGAAATTTACGAGCAAAGGGGGCATTAGAGGCCAACATAGCGGGATAATCATTTGGAGAGAGTGAGTGAGGGTGTTGTCGAGGCGGCTTGTCCCAAGAGATGAAGTGGAGATCATGGTTTGCGACGGTGGGTCGAAATTCAGGGGAGTTGCAAATGACAGTGTGGAAATAGCCCTCAGGTGAGGAGACAAAGTTGGTGTAGTACATGAGGAGGGTTCGGGGGAGGTTGTCCCAACCCCATATGCAAAACTCTACGAATGCACGTGAGAGCACCATCCACGCTGACCCTAGAAGAGATGGTGAGAAAAAACACAATGTTGTCAGCCTTTTTCGGTTTGGTGGGAAAACAAAACAATTCGGTGCCGATTCGGAAGAAGACTTTGGAATTTTCAAAAATATGTAATATAAAAAAAATATATTAAAAGAATAAAAATTTCAAAAACATAAAAAAATAATAATAAAAGACGATTATATACTCGCCCGAAGATTCCAAATCAGACCAAAGCACATAATTGCATTTAAAAAAGACAATTTTGTTCTTTGACCAAGGAGGCCTAAGCTGATGCATCAAAGCTTGCTTCACTTTGGTCTAGACCGAAAATCTGAAGACTTCAGCCTCTTCAGCAAAAGAGGAGCCAAATTTGATAACTATGGGAAAATATAATAACATTGGGAAAATAAAGCAATTCATGATACATCCATTTTCCAATTTTGCTTTTATGGATTCTCCCTCTTCCAAAGAGGGGAGCAGCCAGCGGGAAGCTTGTATTTTTAGATACAACACGTGTAAGTATAATGTGTGTGTTCACATACGCATAGGCACAGGTGTGCGTATATAGTGAGAGAGAGAGAGTCCCGATTAAAGCCTTGAATTATAGCAGCAAATCAAAAGTTCAAAAAATTAAAAATAGCAAAAAGTTTCCAAAAACATAGGAAATGTATATTTAAAGAATTACAGCAGCAAATCAAAAGTTAAACAAAAATTAAAAATAACAAAAAATTTCCAAATAAAATAGGAAATGTATATTTAAAGTAAGATTAAGCAAAACACTTCAAAATATGTAAAAAATAGATTTTCAAAAAAAAATATTGTTGCATGCGGGCTCGATCGCATTCTACATACACGGTTCAAAAAGTGTAAAGTATCCATTTTAAAGATGTAAATAGATTTTAAAAAAGAAATATTGTTGCATGCAGGCTCGATCGCATTCTACATATACGGTCCAAAAAGTGTAAAGCATCCATCTTAAAAATGGATGCAAGTAGGTGTTCCATCTAAAAACAATGAAAACTAACTGTTCAAATGTTTTTTTACTAGAATTATTATTTTTAGAGATTACTTGTCCTTAAAAATTAAGTCTTATAATCCATCTCAAAAATATATTTATTAAGAGGCCTGTATTTCTACGTATGTGGTCCATAGAAACCAAGTCTTTTATAGACTCAACATGTGACTAGGGGTGTTTTTGAAATAATAAAAATGACGGTTAAATATAAAAACAAATATTTATGGCCAAAACACTTTTCAAACACTTTTCAATCTTTGCCAAAATGATAGAAAACATAAAAAACATATCCCAAATAAATTCCTTACTTTAAAAACTTTTACTTTTTTTTTAAAAAAAATTAATATTCCCAAATTGGAGACCCAACACAGGACAACTAGCGAGGGCACGAGCCTGACTAACTCAGCCGAGTAGAAAATACTCTGGCTGACTTTGCTAACACTAATGTATACAGATTTTCAAACATATAGAGGAGTTTTCCTTTGTCAATCATGATCATTGGGCATGTTAGATGCTTTGACTGTACAATCCATATATGTATATAGAGGGTGCTGTTTGTATAGAGCCTAGGCTCTAAACGATCAAATTAGAGCCTACCATCAAATAGTGTCAAAAAATGTGACACTATTTATTACTGAAAATATTTGTGAGAGCCTTAAAATATATTTTCAACTTTTAATAATAAAATTTTAAAAATCTTGAAAATTGACAGTCCAAAAATACATTAACAAAATATACTATTTCCAAAACTTGAAATCGAATTTTTTCTTATGTTCATACATCTTGATGTCGATGATCAATTTGGGATATTTAAGCATCAAAACAACCTCTTCTAATGAAATTTTTGAAGTATTAAACATTTTCATATATATATATATATATATATATATATATATATATAGAGAGAGAGAGAGAGAGAGAGAGAGAGCGCGCACATTGGAGCATGTAGGGGGGTGGGTATGCTCAGCGTGACTTCATTTATGTGAAAGACAGCATTTCAATCAAGTAGGTAGAAATAACAAGAATGTCATCATAATATGCAGAGATCTTGGTGTTTTCTCATCAAGTTTATCACAAACTTTCTAGGTGCTCCACTCAGCCGTCCCCACCCACAAAAAAATGGATAAATTAATGAATAAATTTTAACCACAATATTAACCCCGACTGTTTTTTTTTTCACTCACCTCCCAAAGTAAAATAATTCATTTATTTGACCAAAATATCCTTATTTTCTAACCCAAATTTCTCTCTCATCTAAAGACCATCTACTTTCTCTCTTTAACCCGTTCAATAACATTTTAGTGCCAGACCAACTGGGATGTTACGCTGGCCCCGCACAAAGTGCGCTAGACCGGGTTTGGGTTGTGTGCAACGTTTTTTACAAGAAAAGATAAAATTAGATTAAAAAATAGGGGTATTTTGATTTGAAAAAATTAATTTTTTTTATTTGCACAGTATGTGCCAAAATGTTTTTTTTATAATTTTTCCAAAAGCAATTAAAGAAAAATCTATCCGTAAAGAAAGTGAAATTCATAAAAAAAACACTCTCAAGAGATTAACTAACATCTCATCCATTTCTTTTGATTTAATTTCAAAAACCAATCAACGGACACATAATCATAAATTAAAAAAAATGGTATTTTAGTTGGGTTGCATAATCATAAATTAAAAAAAATGGTATTTTAGTTGGGTTTTGACAACCGGAGACATTGTTGTATGGTGGATATTTTGGAAGTAGTTTCATAAATTTCCAATAAAAAAAAACAATCAGTCAAAACTCTGTCAATGTACACTAACTACGAATTAAGCAACATAAGAGAAGGCTAAACCTAATGTAGAACAACAAACAAGGCTCACGATGATTGAAGATTGTTCATGTCTTTCTTTCAAGTAATTACTTGGAATTAAGATCGGAATTTTATAAATTCAAATAAACAGCAAATAATGGTGAAAATTCAAGAGAAGTAAAAAGAAGTTCATCATTATAAAAAAAACAACTTTACTGAAAATAAATTGAATTTCAAGTAAAAACAATATCAGATATTACATCTTCATAATTACCAAGAAAGATGTGTAGATATCTCTGAGAGTTACCTGTAAATAACTTGAAAGCAGTAGGCGCATCTCTTCTCTGTAAAACCCAGAAGATGTCTGATTTCTTTGACATGTACAGTCCAGGATCTATTATCAATGGCTTTGCCCTCTGAGCCCTGCATACCATAAGTTTGGTTTTCGCTGCATTAGTAACAGTGGAAGAAATATTTCTTTTTTTGGGCAGCGAGAGAGAGACAGAGAAGCATGATCATGATCCACTTCCACATAGAAGTGGACCTGCAGCACTAACTGAGCAAGAAAAAGTAAGATGCTAAATATGTATGCAGTCCAGCTTAAGAACATATAATCCAACACCCTTTCCTCTTCTGACATGCCCAAAACACCCTTAAAATTTTAAATATCAGACATTGAAATACATTGGGTGCAATGATAATATAAGCCAACTCACCAGGCAAAATTCAACAATACACATGGAAGATAATTGTATCCTTTCAGCTCACCAGGCAAAATTCAACAATACACATGGAAGATCACTCGCATCTTTTCAGGAATAGTGAAATTTTAGCCAACACCTTCTGAAATTCAGGCTGATTGCTTGCCAAAATTCAGATTTTTTTAATATTCATGATCAATAAACTTAAATTCACTAACTCATGAAAGTCAGACAACTTTTTCTATAATAGGGTTATTTGTTTCTTTTCAAAGAACTAACCTCCAACATTTCATAAAATCATAGGGTTCTTTGTTTCTTTTCAAAGAACTAACCTCAAACATTTCATAAAATCATCGGTCAGCCACTAACTTATGATCATATATCAGCCAAAATACCTAAAAGTATGGTTTAAGGCCTCACCAAAATTGTAAATGAACTTCAGTTTTGAACCACTATGAAACTCTAGCAGAGCTCAAGATATAAGAAAAAAAGTAGAAGAAGAAATAAAATTAGAAAAACTAAAAAGAGAAGAATATATGTATTTTTGTTTCTGAAAATTTAAGATTTTATAAATTTATATTTTCCTACCATTTATAACTTACATTTTAGTAATACAACATGTTTCAAAATTTCCCAGAAAACAATCAAATGTGAGGGAAAATTTTGCCATATCAAGGAAAATATCATTTCAGGAAAATCCCACAGAACCATTTCAAAAACAGCTGAGACATTTGTCCCCACATACGGGGTGTACACAAACTCACATATTCGTAGAACGAGAAATACAACAATGATTCTGAGAAAAATAAATATGTAATGAGAGTTTTAGAGTCGTATTCAGAAATTTATGCAAATAATTCAGACATTTATCTAACCAAAATAAAAATAACAATCATATGATGCAATTGATGTATATTCTCACTCCTTCCAGCCCAACCGACTGGTGTGGTCCACAAAATTCAAGTCTCTTGGTAATGATGAAAATGTGAAGAGAATATCTGCAAAAGAAACAATTACAATATAAAACTCAAATCAAGGTTGAAATTCAATTAAATCTAGAAAAATCGAGAAATTCATCATAGCCATCAATATCATTCAGCACTCCAAATAATAAAATAGGAGAGAAAATGGCAGATATCCACTCCCTTGTCCAAAATTATCAAAAGAAACACACCAAACCGTTTTTCTTAAATGCAAGCCAACATTATTATGAAAATGCCAAAACACCCCAATCTAACTTCAAGTAAGAAGGCCACTAGAGCCCCTACTGTAAAACCAAATAATTGATACAACTGAAACAATCCTGAGTTTCCAGTAAATGCTACCGAAGTTCTAGACATTTATATGGCTGCCCCTACATTTCCTTCAACAGTTGGGCTCCGGTTCATTAAATATGAGCCCCTTGATGAAAGAGCAAAGACCAAAAATGCCTAATGAGTAATGTCCTAAGTATAATGTGGTGGACCACAAACACAGAGCGTTAATGTTTAATCTATCTGTTGGTGTGTTTCAGTCAATTTCCAATGTCAGAAATTGAGAATTCCTTTCAAATAATTAAAAGAAAAAATAAAACTATAATTTGGGGTGAAGAAATTGCAGAAATGAGCTCACTATCCTGAGTCACAAGAGGATAATCTGAGGCACTAAAATTGATGAACAAGGATTAATAAAACTATAATTTGGGGTGAAGAAATTGCAGAAATGAGCTCACCATCCTGAGTCACAAGAGGATAATCTGAGGCACTAAGATTGATGAACCAGTCCCAATCCTTGCTCTTCCTCAACAAAATTGCACAAGCATGAAGTGTATTGGCCACCATTGTTGGGCCTCTATAGGTGACCATATTAGCCTTGGTAATCATATGAACATTGCCCACTTGTTTAAATATTGGGTCTTTCTTAATCCTAATAGAAAGCTCTAATCTCTCAGTAACAGGGGATTCCAAGTCCAAATGGACAACATACTGGTTCAAGGGATGATACAAAGCTCTTAAACTTCTCCAAAGCCTCTCTAAATCACCCCTAGAACCAGAAACCAAGTAAGCAATTCTCGGTATAGGGGAAGATGAAGATGGGGATCCTGTATTTGAGGCCTTTGATTCTATGAAAAGTGGGCAAGTCTTGTTAACCGCTATTCTCGAAGGTAATATCGAGATTATGGAATTAATTGGCCGCAATGAAGAGAGGAGGCCTAGGTTAAAGGAAAAAACCAGGAAAAATATGCATGTAAGAAAGGTTACAATAATGGGAAAAAGCCATTTCTTATCCATGGGTATCAAGAGAAGGTTTTTCAATGCCTCAAACTTCTTCTCCATCTTTCATTTCTCTCTCTCCCCTACAAAGTATTTCAATTCATTGTTCTTCATCAAGAAAGGTAGGATTTTTCTCAGGACATCAGGATCAGAGCACAATAAAGTGTTTGCCCTTAACTTTTGTTAGCGAAAATGGCTTTTTGAGGCAATGGAGACAAAAAAGTATAAAAGATATGCTATAAAAGTATGAAAGAATAACAGATTGGCCAGAGCTATTTATTCATAATTTCATATTGTTTTGACCTTTTCAGGTAAGACACAAGGGTTTCGAAGATCACGACAAAGACCAAAAGAATTTCATGGAGAATCGACAAATATTCAAAGATCAGATAGAAACAAGAAGCATTCTTGAGAAGAATGAACAATACGGAAAGAGAAACATCAAGCCAGAAAGCAACAAACTTCAATCAGGTCCAAAATATTATGGAGAAACCCTGATAACTCACAAAAATATAAAATCAAACATAAGCACCAGAATGGTGCCTAGGGACCTGAATAATTCCTTAGAAAATTATCAATCTCTTGCAGTTGCACTAATTCTCGACGGAAAATAAACCGTTAAATTCAGAAAAGGATCAAAGGGAACCCTAGAAAGTTTTAAAAAACACGGCAAATTGAGCCGGCAATCTCTACAGGAAACCCTAGTTATTTAAATACGGGATTATCACCATTCAAAAAATTCAACAAAGCAAAGGTCGAAAAAGAATTTGAATTTACGGAAACAGAATCCCTTCAAGACCTGCGAGGCTACCCAAAAATATATCAAATAATGCAAGAAACTCTGCAAAATCTGTATAAAACGCTCTCCAGGTTGAATGAAGTGATAAGAGAAAGAGGAATTAAAAAACCAAGAAACCTGGTTTTCTCCTACGATTTCCCGGTCAATTTTCAAGAGAACGTAGCATAAAAATTTTCAGTGAGAGACAATAGAGGGAGAGCAGTTTTAGTGACAGAAAACGGGGGAAGCAATTTTAGTGAGAGAAAATGGAGAGAAGAATTTTAGAGAGAGAGAGAGAGAGAAGGGTGGGGATGAAAGGAACGGGGGAAGCGATTTTAGTGAGAGAAAATGGAGAGAACAATTTTAGAGAGAGAGAGAGAGAGTGAAGGGCGGTGATGAAAGAGGGAGAACAGGTTTCATGGCGAGAAAAGATAATTGGTCGTGGGGATTTTCTAATAAAGCGAGGATTAAGCGGCAGGGATATCGATGGGGATGTTACGCGATTCACGAGACAGAAACACAGATAGAGATAGAGATTGAGATAGAGAGAGGTGTGACTAAATAAATACATAAAACGTTAAGAGAGAGAGAGAGAGAGAGAGAAAGGGTACTAAATAAGTACTAAAGAACGTTAGAGAGAGAGAGAGAGAAAGGGTTCTAAATAAGTACTAAAGAACGTTAGAGAGAGAGAGAGAGAGCTGACAACATAAGTCCATAAAAACGTTAGAGAGAGAGAGAGAGAGGAGACTAAAACAATAGATAAAAACGCTGGTGTCCAACGGGTGACACCAAAATAAGTGCAGTTTTAGCGGTTGCATGTGAGGATTTAGAGAGAAGGTTTTCTTGGACGATGAAGATACGAACCTTGCGATCCCTCCAAAATACGGGACTCGAGTGTTACTCTTTTGGTAAATTTCAGCACGCCACGTCAACCCAGCCTCCTCACCCTCACCCTCACCCTCACCCTCACCTCTCTTCGGACCGGTGCTCCAACCACCAAGGGACTCAGGTCCACCTAAAATCGGTCTCGCATCGGATCAGTATTTTTCTTTTTTTTTCATAAATAAATATTTAAATTTTTTAATAAATTATAAAAAATATGAGGTAAAATTATTAGAAACTTGGTTAAAAATAGGAAATTTTTTTTAAATATAATCTTAAAAACCAACTTGTGCAAAACATTAAATAATGGAGGATTTTATTAATAAATATAATTCTAATGCTAAAATTAAAATAGGAACATTTTTTCAAAAATAATCTTAAAAACCAACTTGTGCAAAAAATTAAATAATGGAGGATTTTATTAATAAATATAATTCTAATGCTAAAATTAAAATAGGAATTTTTTTCAGAAATAATCTTAAAAACCAGCTTGTGCAAAAAATTAAATAATAGAGGATTTTATTAATAAATATAATTCTAATGCTAAAATTAATATAACCTATGACATCATTATTTATGAAGTTGAAGTGAGCCAGTGAAGTAGTAGGTGCACCTTTGTCCCCATTAAAGAGAGACAAAACAAATGACTTCCAAGAGGGAAAAACAATTTAAAACAAAAAAAAATACAGTAAAAAAAAAGTGAAGAATGCATCCCAAAAGGACAAGTAAGAAAAACCCCGGCAACTATTATTGCCAAAATTTTGAGATCTTTTGGATTAAAGATTTTGGAAATAAAACCAAATTACGAAAACTTCCTTTAATCCATTTAGGATGACGATGTTTGCCTTTGAGATCTTTTGTACTAAAAATTATGGAAATAAAGCTAAATTGGGAAAACTTCCTTTTAACCGGTGTTTGAAAACTCGTTGAGTCGAGCCGAACTCGCCTGGTTCGACTCGAGAATCGTCGGTTACCGAGCCGGTTCCACAAAAAAATCGGGAATCGCCCGTGTCTAGAGAGAACCGGGCGATTCCCAATAGTAAATCGTGAATCTCACCGAAAATTTGTGGGTTCACTTGGCCGCCCGGTTCGACTCGGGAATCGTCGGCTACCGAGCCGGTTCTACGAAAAAATAGGGAATCGCCCGTGTCCAGAGAGAACCGGGCGATTCCCAATAGTAAATCGCGAGTCTCACCGAAAATTTTGGGGTTCGACTCGGGAATTGTTAGCTAACGAGCCGGTTCCACGAAAAAATCGGGAATCGCCCGTGTCCAGAAAGAACCGGGCAATTCCTAATAGTAAATAGTAAGTCTCATCGAAAATTTTTGGGTTCACGTGGCCGCCCGGTTCGACTCGGGAATCGTCGGCTACCAAGCCGGTTCCACAAAAAAATCATGAATCGCCCGCGTCCAGAGTAAATCGCGAGTCTCACCGAAAATTTTTGGGAGAACCGGCCAATTCCCAATAGTAAATCGCGAGTCTCACTGAAAATTTTTGGGTTCACGTGGCCGCCTCATGAGAGCGACACGTACCTAAAAAACCTCCACATATGGCAATTCACCTCGCTCGTATGCCCCCTTCGCTTTTCTATACGCGTTCTTGAATGACTAGTACACAACACTTTATATAGAACAAAGGGTCTCTCATCCTTCGATGTGGGATAATTCCCACAAAAAGCCATTCAAACAAGATGATTCAATATGTATTATATTATAGTTGCTAATGAAACACATTAGGCGATGTGGCGGTGTTGGGTGACAACCTTGAATTTTCGGGTGAGAGTCTTGAGTTCGAACCTTGCGCGTCGTCGTTTATAATACAATATTTTTTTAAAGATAAAGATAAAAAATAGAGATAAAGATAAAAAATAAAAAGCCTTTCAAGATAACGAATAAAAAACTTGAAATAAAATAGAAAAAATAAAAAGCTTTTATCGTTGTAAAAGAAGCTTAAAAAATAAAAAATAAAAAGCTTTTCAAGATAAAGATAAAAAATATAATACAACATTTTTTTATTTTTCTTGTAAAAAAAATACAAGGTAACATAAAAGTATTTCTTGCAAAAAAAATAAAACATAAGGCATAAAAAAAAAATTTGACAACAAAAATAAACAAAAGCAGTAAATACTGTTGTAAAAAATTAGAAAAAATAAAAAATAAACGGCTTTTCAAGATAAAGATAAAAAATATAATACAACATTTTTTTATTTTTCTTGTAAAAAAAATACAAGGTAATATAACAAGTACTTATTACAAAAAAATAATTATATTTTTTATTTTTATAACATGATAGTCTTTAACATAAATTTAATAATATTAATTTAAAGATAGGATTCATACAATGAGGCCATTTGAAATCTCTCTGTCTGCTAACAATCTTTTCTACTAATTTATTCTAGAAACTTAAAAAATTAAAGAAAATTGGTACGCGTTCTAATAATTTCTACATTGATAACCAAATCTTTTATTTTATTTATTAATTTTTGTATTATAAATCATGTAGTGTACTATTTTTCTTACAGTTGTCAATAATACATTTTAAATTAGGTGATATTATAAAATATTTTGGATTTGTTATTATTTATATAATAAAATAATTATAAAATATTGTTGGTATATAATATTATAGTTAGTTAGGTTGTAATAATTTGGGTTTTTTTAGCGGATTAGGGTTTTCCACCGATTCGAGATTTTAGTGGCCAAATTTTCATCGATTTAGTCAACTCTTTATTGTAGTATAATTAATCCATGATAATTCTATGATTTCTTTTGTGTGATGTAAATTTAATGGTCAACATAAGTTCATACAGGAAAAGAACATCTTAATATTCATAAATTGATGAAAACAATGAAAGTTAATAATGTAGTTACCCTATCTCTTATTGGATTCTTAAAAAACAACATTTATAATGAATTTTAATAAATTTTTTTAATTTTTTTAAAGCTTAATTCGAGAGATTCGGCCCGATTCCCGATCCGGATCGCCTATTCGTCGAAACAGATCGGTTTTTGGGATGCTCGATCCGGGTCACCGATCCGCTTTTTAAACCACTACGTCTAACCATTTAGGATGACGATGTTTGCGAAAATCTTGAATTCTTTTGCATTAAAGATTTTAGAAATAAATATCATGTGCAATTAAAATAAAAAATGATAGAAAAAATTAAAAAATCAGGCCAATAAGTAGCAAGAGAGGTGGTGGGAAAGATTTGGCCGGTTCATCTTGCATTAAAGATTTTGGAAATAAATATCATGTGCAACCAAAATAGAAAAGATAGAAAAAAATAAAAAATCACGCCAAAAGATAGCAAGAGATTTGGTAGGAAAGATTGGATATGTTCATCGAAGAAAACCTTGCAAAATTGATTGTCAAACCAGTTCAATCAGTCAACCATTGGCTTTAACCAGTTCTCAAGAAATAGTAGTTTAATATTAATGTCAGACCGGACAGAGGTTCGGTCCTGGTCAAACCCGAGTTTGGTCTCATTTTGATAACTATAGTCTCGACGCTTAAAATGTTTAAAACACTCATGTGGGCCATTTTCTACTTAGATGTTCTATGCACAATAAAATTGAGAGACATGGGGAAAAAGGAACGTTGTAGAGAACGAATTGAGTTCATGTAGCATGCACCTGCAGGTCCCTCGCGCAAAAAAAAGGAACTTGGGATGTTTTTTAATATGAAATTTTGGGATCATTTTCAAGAAACAAAATTAAGTTCTTGAACGTACAGATCTTGCTCTATGAAAATTGGACAGTTCATGTTCAATTTGACATCTTAATTTTTTTGAGGCTCATAGATAATCATATTTAATTTTTCCCTTTGAGGTTGGTTATTAGTTTTAGATGCTACATCCCCAAACTTTGGGGTACAAATAATATTGCTAACATGAGTTTTACCTAGAGGAGCAAACTCACAGACTGCTCCCGTGAGAGCAGCATATCACAAAACAAGTTTAGGAAAAAAGCTTGTAGAGAAAGGACAACAATCAGAGTGAGAGGCCCGAGTCAAAGCTTAAGTTCAAATCGGCTGATTTTTGCCAAAAATTTATCAATAGTCAAGTAACAGACAAAGTTTTTGACAATTTTATTTTATTTTAAAAAACTCACGAGTAAATTATTAAATAGCTAAAATTAGATATATTTTGATAAATTTCCTCAAGGTTTAAAACATCAACCCAGCCAAAATACTCGGGTCCTGGCCTAGGCGATCTACTCGATTGAGTCCAAGTTCCTCGGTTGAGTCAAACTCTTCCTTTTAAAACAAAAAATCACATAAAATAATTATATATATATATATATATATATATATATATATATATATATATATATATATGAGCAGCTTCTATTCTAAGTGTCCCTGTTGGCATTGTGGTAGCATGCCCACACTATGCACACCCTTTCGCTGCTTTTGGTACAAATAAATATAAAACATTATTATGTAAAAATGGGTTATGTTAGACTACACCACCGGTATATCTTTAAAGTCTTCAATATTTTTTGGACAGTTAAATATCTAGAATTGTAATATGAAAATTTTTATGTAGGGGCATTTTTTGTTATTTAGAATGGTAGAATAGATATTTTTATAAAAAAATAGTGGCATTCTATTAGTAGTTAAAAAATATTTAATACATTTTGAGGAACATTGTCCACTATTGTTAATAGAGTAATGATCTTATAGGCCCCTTCCCCACTCATGTGTGTAGAACCCCAAAAGAACATCATTAAAGTTGGTATGGATCTCTAAAAAAATTATCACATGGGTGTGGGACTTGACTTTTTTATAAATCCGTACCAAATTTAATAATGATTCTTTGAGGTTCTAAATACATGATGGGGAAAGGTCCTAAAGGATCATTTCTCTTGTTAATAAATACTTTTGGTTCTATTAGAAATTTCTATTTTACCTTTGATTAATTACTTAAAATACTCCTAACCAAAAAATTACTATATTATAAGATAAGGGTATCTAAGTGTCCAAAAATATTGAGGATATATACCACCTGTAGCCTAACAAAACCTTATAAAAATTTGCTAGGTCTTTTACCTCCAAATGGGTTGTGAGTTCCATTTATATGGTCTATATTTCTTAATGGCTTGGTTTTATGTTTTAACTATATTTTTATTAATGGCTTCGCTTTTTAAGAATAATAATAGTCAAAATATTATTTTTGATAAATTAGAAAAAAATATTAGATTTTACATGGTTCATTGATATTATCTCTATGATGCAATAAATCAATTTTACACGATTCATTGATATTATCTCTATGATGCAATAAATCAATCGATATTGAAATAATCAAACACAAAGCAATATATGAGTTTTCAAGTTATTTCAATATTTTAAAATAATAATAATAATCAGAACATTATTGTTGATAAATTAGATAAAAATATTAGATTTTATACAGTACATCAATATTACTTCTATGATGCAATAAATCAGGGGTGTGGTTTCTATAAGGTTGCAACCTTAAACAATCCAATTAAGGTGCACCAAAATTTTATCATAACATATAATTTTAGTGTAAAAACTTATTAGGATTATTTGAGAATTTATTTTTATATAGTTATAAAATTTTAAACTCTAAAAATGGTTAAAATCAAGAAGATCTATAAACATATAGAAATCTTGAGAATGGACGGTATAGATATTGTATTACAAGATACATTATGTTTGGAACTCAAAATATATTTTTTTCCATATTCATACATCTTGATGTTGAGATGATCAATTAGAGAGTTTTTTAATATTAAAACAATCTTTTCCAATGCATTTTTGAGGTGCATCTGTAATTCTACATTTTAAGATTGCAACCTTATATAAACTTTTTCCATAAATCAACCGATATTGAGAAAAAAAACACAAAGTAATATAGGGGTTTTCAAGTTATTTCAATATCTTAAAAAATTACTAATAATCAGAACATTATTGTTGATAAATTGGAGAAAAATATTAGATTATACAATTTTTTGATTGTTCATCTATATTAGCTATATGTTGCGTGAAATCAGTCAATATTGGAGCAAAAAAACCACGAATTTGTATAGGGCTTTTGAAGATGATTTCAAAAACTTGAAAATAAACTACAAATCATAAAACATTATGGAGTAATTAGAGAGAAATATTGGAATTAGCGATTTTTTCACATACTAACGATGTTACCTATTTGACGCACGAAATCAGTCAATAATAGCAAACGAAAACCACTTACTTGTATAGGGCTCTTGAAGCTAATTTCAAAAACTTCAAACAAGCAAAAAATCTTCTGATTTGGTATAGAAATAAGCAAGAACAATTAAGTTTGGCAGGAAAAAGAAAAATTGCTGATATAACCCTAAAACTGTAAATTTAAGGTGAATAAACTTGATAAACACAAGAAGCTGCATAGGACTTTTGTAGATAGCTTCAATATATTGAAAAATAACCCATAATCAATCAATTTTGTGGATAAATATGAGAGAAACGAAGAGATTGGCAGATTGTTTTTTGGATGCGTGAGAACCCTAAAAACCAGATAAATTTGTGATAAATTATTGTTTGATTTGGGTTTTGATGAACTCAAATCTTATTACAAAGATAATATTTCTGTTAAAAACATCGAAAGGTTCCAAAACTCGATCAAAATCACTCCCAAATTTCAAAATTTCAGTTTACAAAAGTTTAGTTCCTATTATGAAAAATGAGTTTTAACCGCCAATAGTGCAAAATCGGATGAGTTTCATGTTTTTTGGACCCAGTCTTCCGTTTTTTCAGAAATTCGTGTTCACCCAATGGACCAACAGCTATTGTACCATAGACTCGGGCCCCCTCGGCCGTGGTAGTGGAGTCAGTCTAAGGAACTCGGCTGACGCCGAGTCAACTCCCCCAAGTTCGAAAACTAGGAATTTTCCCAATAAAAATGTGGGTCTTGGTATGAGAGACTTCTCTTATTTGTAGACTTTTCTTTTCGGAAAAAAACTCTGATGATTATGATGATGATGAGACGTGATCCAGTACTACTTAAGCAGTGAAGTAGTTTTGAATCACTGGCCTGAACCCACCATTAGGTGGTTGAAGATTGTAATTTACCATTTCAAAATCCACAAAACCTAGGAAAGGGGCTGGGTCATGGTGGTAGTATCCCCATGCCTTGTTACTACATCGTGGTATCCATTCCTGTCATGGTATCCATTCCTATCATTGACACCCCAATTATAACACCTTCAAGATATAACTTTCCTAATCTATTATCCCCACTGAATTATCTCAAAAAATAACCATATTGACAAACCGAATCTATGATGATCTTTCCTTACATAATGCTCATGCGGGTACCCTTATCAGGAATCTATTATGATCTTTCCTTACATAATGCTCATGCGGCTACCTTTATTAGGATTGGACCGGTCATTGCATCTAGTCAAAACTAATCCAAAAGCTCGACGAATTGGTTTATTAAGAAAAATAAAAAGAATTGTTTAAAATATCTGATATATTAGAAAAGAAAAATTACCCACATTGTTTGCTAACTGGCCGGACCAGTCAAACATCAGTTTTGATTAATTGTTTAACAAACTCAATTTTTGTTTTAGACTATACCAATCAAGGCACTGATCAACTATTCGACCGGTTGGAACACTGGCCCAGATAATTATGGTTGTGGGCCAACAAGCCAAGTCTTGTGGTAGTTATCACTTAAACGGGATCCAAATCGATCATGAGAATATACGACGAATTCGACATTGAATCGTAGCTTTATCATTTATTCATTTGTAGCTTGTGTTTCTCTGGAGTTATAACTTTATGATATGTGGCTTAAAACTTAGAAATGATGAGTTTTTTCTTGGCCCACTTCAGTTCTACATCCAGAACATCAACCTTTCGAATGTCTTAATGTCACACCCCAAGAATTTACAGTACTGTTATTCCTGAGATGTGACGGACAAAACATATATACATCTATTGATAGGACAAATTTACAGTGGCGAGGTCTTACAAAGTAAATAAAGAGAGCTAGCACAACAACAGTATCTTCCAAGGTTGATCTTGACTAGCACTCAAAATGAATCCGCAGTTATCCTGAAAAAATGTTTACCATAGTTTGATGAGTTTGGCTACTCAGTAAGTGATCATCATAATCCTAAAAATAATCATGATTGAAAGATATCAATATTTTCCAAAATGAGATCTATTAAAAGAAATGCATCAACAGTTTCACTTTCAATAAATGCATAATTAAGTATAATCCGAGTAATTGAAATGCTTATAACACTTTTAACGGCAGTACATAATTCAAAGGATTTCATAAAATACCCTACTGGCGTCCCAAGTAGGTCACCTATATACCCCATCAGCGTCCTGATGGGTCCACTTAATCCCTATCGACGTCCCAGATAGGTCCACTTAATCCCTGCAGGTCCACTTATACCTCACCGGCGTACCGGATGAGTCCACTTAATCCCTACCGACGTCCCAGATAGGTCCACTTATACCTCACCGGCGAACCAGATGAGTCCACTTGCTCTTAAATTATTTCTAAATCTCTTGAAACATTCGAAAGCAGCAATATCATGTACTCAACATATCACTGAAATCATTAATATGAATTTCATTTAAACCATTAATAACAGTCACTCTCTATAACATTTCAAAAATAACCAATCAAATATTTTGGGCTCAAATTTAGAAAGGTAGCAGTTTGTAAAGGCATTCTAGCATAATTGCCAATTTAATATGTATAGAAAAACTCTTATAGAAATTCAAGAATACGAAATTATCACAATTTATGGGATATCAATCCACAAATAAATATTTCACAACAATACTATAATCAATTGCAAAAATATCAATTTTTTAAATAATAAGGCAGTCATTTGCACATGAATTTTACAATGTCTAAATATTCAAAACAGTAAAAAGAAATATCACAATTTTACTAAAAGTAAAAATATCACATTTATTTCTAACAATAAACAAGAAAAATAAATAAATTTATTTTTCTAATTTACAGCATTCAAAATTTCTATCATAGATAAAATATCACAAGTTTTATCAAAAAGATTATTTTTCAAGATAATGAGGTCACGTGCGCATAAAATTTATCGTGCCTAAAATTCATGATAATAAGCAGAAATAATTATTTCATTTTATTTTTAAAAAGAATGAATTATTTTTCAAGACAATGAGATCACTTACACATAAAACTGATAAAATAAAGATCCTAAACGAAAATATCACTATTTATTAGAAATAGACTATTTTTCAGGAAGACGATGTCACTTACCCACAAATATTTGAGAGAGAACTTCGATAAAATTCGGCTAGAGAGAGAGATCTCAAAATTTTCTAGGGTAGGAGTGCTCACCTCCCCTATTTAAATTCTTAGAACGTATTATTATAATATTTTATTACGCTCTACCTCATACCTGAGGTGTCGCGTTAAGCGTCTGCTTTTAACATACGAAAACCACGTCCGCTAAAGGACGTGGCCAGCTGCAAGCAGCAGGAGGCAAAAGCAGGCAAAAGAAAAAGTAAAGGCAAAGGCAAAGGCAAAACCTTTTGAAAATAGTGATGGTCCCCAAGGACCATCATACTCAAACAGAACATCACCTATTTAAAAGCATATTTTCTCCTTTTTTTTTCTTTTTTTTTTTTTTTTTAAATTTTAGGATTGTTACATTCTTCCCCCCTTAAAGAAATTTAGTACTCTAAATTTGTGTACCTGATTACTGAAAAAGATAGGGGTATTTTTCTCTGATTTCGTCTTCTCGTTCCCAAGTCGACTCTTCTCTTGAATGGTACTGCCATAATACACGGACTAAAGGAATCTCCTTGTTACGCAACACTTGCACCCTTCTATCCAGTATCAAAATTGGCTGCTCAATGAAGGATAGGTCCTTTCTGATCGGTAAAGGTTCATATTTTAAGATATGGGATGGGTCGGGCTGATATTTTCGTAGTGAAGATACATGAAAGACATTATGGACATTTGCCAATTCAGGCGGTAAGGCAAGTCTATAAGCGACACCTCCGATTCTTTTCAGGATTTCAAATGGTTCGATGTAACGTGGGCTCAACTTTCCTTTCTTGTCGAATCTCATAATGCCCTTTATTGGTGAGATTTTTAGGAAAACTCGATCACCTTCTTCAAATTCAAGATCTCTCCTTCGGTTATCGGCATAACTCTTTTGCCGACACTGAGCTGTCCTGAGCCTTTCACGAATTAATGCTATTTTATCTGTGGTTATCTGGACAATTTCTGGCCCCAAAAGCTTTCTTTCACCAACCTCGTCCTAACATATAGGTGACCTGCATTTTCTTCCATACAGGGCTTCATATGGTGCCATCTGAATACTGGCTTAGAAGCTATTATTATAAGCAAACTCAATCAAGGGTAAATGGTCATCCCAGCTTCCCGTAAGGTCAATAACACAGGCCCTCAGCATATCTTCCAAGGTTTGGATGGTCCTCTCTGATTGTCCATCAGTTTGGGGGTGAAAGGCAGTACTAAAGGTGAGTCTCGTCCCCATGGCTGACTGTAGTCTAGCCCAAAATTTAGAAGTAAACCGAGTATCCCTGTCCGATACAATACTGACAGGAACTCCATGCAATCGCACTATTTCCTTAATGTACAACTGAGCCAGTCGATCCAAAGTGTACGTCGTGCGAATCGGTAGAAAGTGGGCAGCTTTGGTCAACCGGTCCACAATGACCCAAATGCTATCATGTCCTGAATTTGTTCTAGGCAAGCCAGAGACAAAATCCATAGAGATGTGCTCCCATTTCCATTCTGGCACCGGTAAAGGCTGCAACAACCCAGCGGGCCTTTGATGTTCAGCTTTTACTTGCTGGCATGTTAGGCATTTAGACACAAATAGTGCTACCTCTTTTTTCATATTATTCCACCAAAAGGTTTTCTTCAGGTCCTGATACATTTTAATACTTCCGGGATGTATTGTATAACGAGAATGATGTGCTTCTTCTAAGATAGCTTTCTTTACACTCTCATCATTCGGGACACAAACTCGACTTTTGAATCTTAGCAAATCCTCACTACATATAGAGAATTCATCTCTCTTTCCTTGCTTCACCTCTTCTATAATTGTTAAAAACTGAGGGTCTTTCTTTTGTGCCAATCGAATCTGTTGGATTAATTGGGGTTCCGCTTTAATATTGGCAATCATACTTACCACACCATTAATGGACGGAGTTGGATGCCAATCCACTATTTCCTCTAACAATCGTATTTCTTGGATCATTAGATGAGCTAAGACTCCCGTAGATTTTCTACTTAGAGCGTCGGCCACAACGTTAACTTTTCCTGAATGATAATGGATTGTACAATCATAATCTTTTAAGAAATCCATCCATCTTCTCTGCCGCATATTTAAATCCTTCTGAGAGAAAAGGTATTTCAAACTCTTATGATCCGTGTATATTACGAATTGCTCACCATATAGATAATGCCTCCATATTTTCAAAGCGAATACTATTGCAGCTAGCTCCAAATCATGAATTGGATATTTTTTCTCATATTCTTTCAACTGTCTGGATGCATATGCCACTACTTTCCCATATTGCATTAATACACAGCCCAAACCTTTATGTGAAGCATCACTATAAATCACAAATCCCCCACTCCCCTCAAGAATAGTTAAAATAGGTGCTGAAGTTAATCGAACTTTTAGTTCTTGAAAACTCTCCTCACATTCACTTGTCCACTCAAATTTGACATTTTTCTGTGTCAATCGAGTCAATGGGATTGCGATTCGAGAAAATCCTTCTACAAATTTTCTGTAATATCCTGCCAATCCCAAAAAGCTTCGAATTTCAGTCACATTACTTGGTTGTTTCCAATTAACAACGGCTTCAACCTTTGAAGGATCAACTGATAGACCTTCCTTTGATATGACATGTCCTAAAAATGTCACTTGTTTAAGCCAAAATTCACATTTATTAAGTTTGGCATACAATTTCTTCTCTCTTAATATTTGCAATACCATTCTTATATGCTGCTCATGTTCCTTCTGATTCTTGGAATAAATTAAAATATCATCGATGAATACCACAATAAATTTATCCAAAAAGGGCTTAAAGATCCGATTCATCAAATCCATAAATGCAGCTGGTGCATTGGTTAATCCAAAAGGCATGACTAAAAATTCATAATGGCCATACCTTGTTCTGAAAGCTGTCTTGAGTACATCTTCACTTTTAATCTTAAGCTGATGGTATCCAGATCTAAGATCAATTTTTGAAAACACTTGTGATCCTTGTAATTGATCAAATAAATCATCAATTCTAGGTAATGGATACTTATTTTTCACTGTCACTTGGTTCAATTGTCTATAATCAATACACAATCTCATAGTCCCATCTCTCTTTTTGACAAACAGTACTGGAGCACCCCAAGGTGACACACTGGGCCTGATAAAACCTTTATTTAATAATTCTTCCAATTGTTGTTTCAGTTCTTTAAGTTCTGCAGGAGCCATTCTGTAAGGTGCCTTAGAAATTGGTGCTACCCCTGGCAATAATTCAATGGAGAATTCAATTTCCCTGTCAGACGGTAATCCTGGCTTCAGGAAAAACGTCGAGAAATTCTCGGATAACCGGAGTGGTATCCAAATTTATTTCTTCCTTCCTATCTTCTTTGATATAGGCAAGAAAGCCTTGACACCCTTTTCGAAGGAGGCGATTAGCTCGAATACAAGAGATTAAATATGATGGGGAGTCTTCTTTGACACCATTGAAGTAAAATACTGGTTGATTCGGAATACTAAAGGTACCAATTTTCTTATAACAATCAATACTTGCATGGTATGCAGAGAGCCAATCCATGCCTAAGATTACATCAAAATCTTGAATTTCCAGGAGTATTAAATCAACCGACAATTCCTTTTCTTCTATCTTTATTACACATGATTTGTACATTATATTGGTGTTAATTGAATCTCCCATCGGTGTGGCTACCTCTAGAATGTATTCTAATTATTCTGGTTCTACCTTTAAGTGACATGCAAAGTGTTGTGACACAAATGAATGAGTAGATCCACGATCAATCAAAACATGAGCTACTTTTTAGAAGATAGTAAGAGTACCTTGGATCACTGATTTTGAGGCCTGAGCGTCTTGCTCGGTAATCGCAAATACTCTTCCCTTCATCTGAGGCTTCGGAGCTATCTCTCCCTGCTTTGGAAGCTGTTGTGTCTGTAAGCTAGGACATTGTTTAATCTGGTGTCCCAATTTTCCACATTTAAAACAGGGTCCGGTATTCCAATAATAAGGGCTTGATCCATGATTTTTTCCACATTTTCTACATGGTTCTATTGGGTTTTAAAATGGCGAGGGCCTTGGCTTCTTGTTTGGCCTTTCAAACTGTTGTCGATTAGATGATGTAGGTCTAACATGACTGTTCTGATTTTTCGTCTTTTGGTAATCGTCAAAATCTTTTTCGACAATTTGGGCACGATCCACTATTTCAGCATAAGTTCTTAATTTCAAGACTGATATTCTGCTTCTAATAGCTGGCCTGAGACCCCTTTCAAATTTCTTCACCTTTCTTGCCTCATTGTTAATCATATGTGGTGCAAACCTGGCCAATTCAGTAAACTTGGCCTCGTACTGTGCTACTGTCCTATTTCCTTGGATTAATTCTAGAAATTCCATTTCTTTTTGGTCTCGAATAAAATCGGGGAAATTTTTTCATTAAATGCCTCTAGAAATACTTCCCAAGTCAAGGTTTTATTTTCTTTGACCAATACTCCTTTTGCCATTCGCCACCAGTGTTGTGCCTCACCTTCTAACATAAAAACTGCCAAGGCCACCTTCCTATCATCAGGACATTCCATAACCTCGAATATTTTTTCCAATTGCATAATCCATCCCTCGGCTTCCAGTGGGTTTACAGCACCCTTAAAAGAAGGTGGGTTTAATTTCTTAAATTGTTCGATATTGCTCCCACCATTTCCTGTAACTGACTGCCTGGGTGGATTGTTGTTTCCATCTGATGTTGCATTAGAGCAACCATATTTTCCAAGGCTTTGTGAATTCCTTCCATATTGGCTTCAGCTATTCTGGATCCTGACTTTATCCCGGTCTGTACACACAATAAATGTGATTTTTAAGTACATTCTTTTTAAATTTCCTAAGGATCTTAAACCTATTGCTCTGATACCATAATTGTTACACCCCAAGAATTTACAGTACTGTTATTCCTGAGATGTGACGGACAAAACATATATACATCTATTGATAGGACAAATTTACAGTGGCGAGGTCTTACAAAGTAAATAAAGAAAGCTAGCACAACAACAGTATCTTCCAAGGTTGATCTTGACTAGCACTCAAAATGAATCCGCAGTTATCCTGAAAAAATGTTTATCATAGTTTGATGAGTTTGGCTACTCAGTAAGTGATCATCATAATCCTAAAAAAAATCATGATTGAAAGATATCAATATTTTCTAAAATGAGATCTATTAACAGAAATGCATCAACAGTTTCACTTTCAATAAATGCATACTTAAGTATAATCCGAGTAATTGAAATGCTTATAACACTTTTAACGGCAGTACATAATTCAAAGGATTTCACAAAATACCCTACTGGCGTCCCAAGTAGGTCACCTATATACCCCATCAGCGTCCTGATGGGTCCACTTAATCCCTATCGGCGTCCCAGATAGGTCCACTTAATCCCTGCAGGTCCACTTATACCTCACCGGCGTACCAGATGAGTCCACTTAATCCCTACCGGCGTCCCAGATAGGTCCACTTATACCTCACCGATGAACCGGATGAGTCCACTTGCATACTTAAATTATTTCTAAATGTCTTTAAATATTCGAAAGCAGTAATATCATGTATTCAACATATCACTGAAATCATTAATATGAATTTCACTTAAACCATTAATAACAATCACTTTCTATAACATTTCAAAAATAACCAATCAAATATTTTGGGCTTAAATTTAGAAAGGTAGCAGTTTGTAAAGGCATTCTAGCATAATTGCCAATTTAATATGTATAGAAAAACTCTTATAGAAATTCAAGAATACGGAATTATCACAATTTATGGGATATCAATCCACAAATAAATATTTCACAACAATACTATAATCAATTGCAAAAATATCAATTTTTTAAATAATAAGGCAGTCATTTGCACATGAATTTTACAATGTCTAAATATTCAAAAAAGTAGAAAGAAATATCACAATTTTACTAAAAGCAGAAATATCACATTTATTTCTAACAATAAACAAGAAAAATAAATAAATTTATTTTTCTAATTTACAGCATTCAAAATTTCTATCATAGATAAAATATCACAATTTTTATCAAAAAGATTATTTTTCAAGATAATGAGGTCCCGTGCGCATAAAATTTATCGCGCCTAAAATTCATGATAATAAGCGGAAATAATTATTTCATTTTATTTTTAAAAAGAATGAATTATTTTTCGAGACAATGAGATCACTTACACATAAAACTAATAAAATAAAAATCCTAAACGAAAATATCACTATTTATTAGAAATAGACTATTTTTCAGGAAGACGATGTCACTTACCCACAAATATTTGAGAGAGAAATTGAATAAAATTTGGTTAGAGAGAGAGATCTCAAAATTTTCTAGGGTAGGAGTGCTCACCTCCCCTATTTAAATTCTTAGAACGTATTATTATAATATTTTATTACGCTCTACCTCATACCTGAGGTGTCGCGTTCAGCGTTTGTTTTTAACATATGAAAACCACGTCCGCTAAAGGACGTGGCCAGCTGCAAGCAGCAGGCAAAAGCAGGCAAAAGAAAAAGTAAAGGCAAAGGCAAAGGCAAAACTTTTTGAAAATAGTGATGGTCCCCAAGGACCATCATACTCAAACAGAACATCACCTATTTAAAAGCATATTTTTTCCTTTTTTTTTTTTTTTTTTTAATTTTAGGATTGTTACACTTAATTCTATAAATTTATTAGTGATTTCAATAGTATATGATGATAAATTAGCATGATTTTTTTTATTTTGGTAGCTCAGAGGTAAGAATCAAACTTGAGATTTAGTGCCGCTAGCGGCTAACCACTCAAACCGAAACTCAATTTCTAACATGAAATTTTATCTTACTGTGATTTACTTATTAGAAAAAGATTAGATTATCCAGCAACTTGGAAACTAGGTATGGGGGTGCTACAACCATGACCCAGTTCCTTTCCTAGATCTCCCTCAAGTTAGAGAGAGAAATATCCCTCTTGTATGTCCCAAGTGTAGGAGTCTTGGAAGAAGTGTGCCCTAACCTGTTCACGAACAATGACCTTGAGAATGGGATATATATATATATATATATATATATATATATATATATGTTGCGGTTTCTGTAAGGTTGCAACCTTAAACAATCCAATTACGGCACACCTTAAAATTTTATCATAACATTTAATTTTGTTGTAAAAAATTCTGAGTATTATCTTAAAATCTATTTTCATTCCTAACTAGAAAGTTTTAAATTTAAAAAATAGCTAAAATTAAGTATATCGATAAATATATGAAAATCTTAAAAATTGACGGTCTAGATAATGTGTTGCAAGATGCAGTATTTCTAGGACTCAAAAACTTTTTTTTTTCATATTCATACATCTCGATGTCGAGATAATCGATTAGAGTGTTTTTTCAACATTAAAACAACTCTTCCGATGGATTTTTTAGGTGCATCTGTGATTCTACATTTTAAGGTTGTATCCTTATATAAACTTTTCCATATATATATATATATATATATATATATATATATATATATATATATATATATATATATAGGGAAAAGTTTATATAGAGCTGAGGCTCTAAACAATCAAATTTGAGCCTACCAAAAAAATTTCATTAGAAGTGGTTATTTTGATGTTAAAATAGCTTCAAATTGATCATCTCGACATCAAGATGTATGCACATGAAAAAACATGGATTTCAAGTTTCGGAAACAATGTATTTTGTAATGCCTTTTTGGACCGTCAATTTTCATGATTTTCAAGTTTACATAGACCTGTCGATCTAAACTATTTTAGAAGCTTTAAACTTTATAAATAAATATAAAAATATATTTCCAGTCTATCACAAAGATTTCCAACATTAAATCCACATTTCTAAACACTATTTGAAGATAGGCATTGATTTGATTGTTTAGAGCCTAGGCTTTATACAAACTGTACCCATATATATATATATATATATATATATATATATATATATATATATATATATATATATATATAGGAAAAAGCTAACAATAGATAGCCAGCTATAAGAAATAGTAATATAGGTGGAATGGGAGCCGTCAGATCTTCACCATACGGTTTATAATGCATATCATTATTTTAATTTTAATTATTTTTTTATAGGTCATATCATAATGAAATTTTATACATAAGTACTAAAAAATAGGGCGCAAAAATAAAAAATAAATTATTTTTTTTCCGAAATATAAAATAATCGAAATACCATTGAAAAATGATGGGGGTAGTTTGGTCATTTTAAATTATTGAAAATAATGTTTTTATATTTTTATATGGTGCGCAATAGTGTTAGGTATATACACTCAAAATTTCATATTAATAAATTTATATAAAAAAAATTAAAATTAAAATAGTGATTTGTATTCTAAACCACATGATGAAGATCTGTCGGCTTCCATTCCACCTATACACTATTCATTATAGCTGGCTAGCTGTTGTAAAGTTTACTCATATATATATATATATATATATATATATATATATATATATATATATATATATATATATATATATATATATATATATATATATATGAAAATTCTTGCCAATGCCTATTGGCAAAAATGAATAATGATTTTGTCCATCTTCATCATCATCCAAACTTCATCGCACGATCACAGTTATATGGTAATGTTTCAATTTTTTTTTTTTTCAACAAATCCAAATTACTTGAAATTTGGCGTGTATGTACATCTTAGTGAGACGCACCTAATAAAAATATGAAAAAAATAATTTGTAAAATATAAATTGACTAAAATACCCCCGAAAATTTATAGGGGTATTTTATTCAATTTATATTTTACAAATTATATATTTTTTTCATATTTTTATTAGATACGAATCACTAAGATGTACACACGCTTAAAATTTCAGATCATTTCAATTAGTTAAAAAAAAATTGAAACATTACCAGATAACTATGACCGTACGATGAAGTTTGGATGGTAATGAGGGTAGATGAAATCATTATTCATTTTCACCTATAAGCATTTGTAGTATCTTTCATATATATATATATATATTTTGGGTTGATTTGGGTTCAAGCTTACTTGACTAAAGTTAGGATAGATGGGCTTGAGGACTAAGAATCTCTCTCTCTCTAGAAGCCTTTCCCAAACCTCTCTCTAACCTCCCAACCTTTTAACCTAAGAAATGGGCAAGGCTTGGGCCTTATAAACAAGCTAAATGAAATAACGTATCTAAGAGTTTTGTACATAACAGTGCATGAACTTTTCTCAACCCAGCTACCATGATCCACGCTTGGAGACGCTATGATATGCGTAAGTATGGAAAACTCACTCAACAGAGGGAATGACATATCTAAAATTCAACCAAATTAGTTGTAGGAAATGGGAGAAATGGCCAAAAGAAATGGGGTTGTCAAGTTGTTTCTAGTGTATTTTGGGCCATGCTGAATGGCATTTGGGTAGCACATGAATAGCATGCTACAATGAAGTTCTTATAAAATAGAAAAATTTACGTACGGACCATATTGGGGGGTCAATTATAAAACGGGATCATGTTTGTCTCAAATTACGGACGGCACCCTTCGCAATGTTTTTTCTGAAGTTACCTCTGTCCGGTAATATAAACACCATATAGCAAAATAATTGTTTGGTGTTTGAAATACCGAATAATTATCTGATATCCCCAACATTAGCAAGCTTTCTCTCTCCAAACATCGTGATTCTATATTTTTTAAAATAATATCTATGAACTTTTCTCTTTCTTAGCCATTCTCTCTCACGCTCTCTCTACTCCCAAACGATCTATCTTTCTCTTTCTCTCTCCTATAACCCATCTCTCCCCCTAACCTCAATGGGAATCTACCATGGAAGATAAAAGGCCTAAAATTTCCAATCTACTGGAGAGGAATCTGGTCCGATCGCCATGATGGACCTTCTCTGTCTCTATAAAACCTTCATGGGGTCTTGCCTTGAAGCTTGTCGTTGGTGTGTTTTTCTGTAAATGTTTTTCTTCTGGTTTTAGAACAAGAAAGGGGATGAATGCAGGAGAGAGAAGGGGCAAGGAAGATGGGCTGTTCTCTAATGTATCATCATCGATGGCCCAAGTATTTGCAGAGGGAGAGAGAAGAAAGAAAAAAAAAAAGGGATTTCAAAATGGAACTGCAAAAACCCTAAATGCTAAAAAACTTAAAAGACAGGAAGTTATCTGGTATTTCGAACACTGGACAGTTGTTTTACATTGTACGATATAAACTTTACCATTCTAGTGTTTGCGTTACGGGATAGAAAGTAACTTAAAAAGGGAAAAAAAAATACAATTTGAGACAAACGTGGTTTCATTTTGTAGTTGACCCCCCAATATGATCCTTATGTAAATTTCTTTATAACATAATCATAATAAATGACATGAGATTATTTTGTAAATTTAAAATTGAGCTTTTTGAGGGCATTTTTACCATCCCTCGTGCTCTATCAGGTGTTGATTTGAGGGGGCTAGTGATATACTTTTACATGCTACCCAGGGTCGTATTCGTGCTACCATGCTTGCATATCTCGGCCTCTCGATATCGATTTTAGGTGCCCATCTGCGTCCGTTGGATCATGTGTTTTGCGTCTCATTTTTATTTGTGAGGTCCTCTGAATATTAGAATCCACCAAATTTGGCCATGGCCTGTGATCGTTTGGCGGCCATGTTTTGAAAGTTTGTAGCTTCCTTTCAGAGTGGACAACTTAAAGGGCACTTTGGAAATATTGCGGCCTCGATGCTTACCCCAAAATTTAAGCATGGTTCGCATAATATTGTCCAATTCTGTACACCATATCTGACGTAACTAATGTTGAGTGCTCTAATACCCCCAAACATTCACCCCCTAAGGCATGCATCTATACCTTCTGCAACTCAAAAACCCATGTCAATAAATATTATAAGTTTATAAGTTTGGAGTACAAGATATATACGTCTCTCTTAACACCTCACCAAGATTTCCCTGTAAATCCTCACTCCTAATAACAAATACTGGTCATCAATCGTCCTCTTTTTTTGCCACCGTTAATAGGGAACTTTAATTTCTCTTTAAAAGTGGAAAACTAAACCAGCTCAAAAACCAATGGGAAAATTGTCTCTCTAGAACAGTGTTGGAAAAACTTGACCGTTCAAATTCTAATTGTTCGGTTAGACCCGGTTAGATTAGAACCAACTACTGACTCGTTCTAGTTTTGACCAGTTTTCGTGAACCCATAGGGTATTTTTTAAAGAAAAAAATTTATATGAAATTTCAAAAAATAAGGGATTTTTTTTGTAATGCATTTTTATTATCTTTCATCATTTTTGGCAAAATTGGAAACTGTTTTCGCCAATGGTTTAAAAAACGGATCGGTGACCCGGATCGGGCACCCAAAAAACCGATTCAGATCGGCGAATCGGCGATCCGGATCGGGAATCGGGTGAATCGGTCCGAATAAAGCTTAAAAAAAATTCGAAAAAATTATTAAAATTCATTATAAATATTGTTTTTTAGGAATTCAATAAGAAATGAGGGTACTCCAATAAGAATTTTCATGTTTTTGAATGAATATGCAAATATTGATATGTTATTTCCTTGCATGAACCGTCATTCAGCATTTAATTTACATCACACAAAAAAGGATAAACATAGAATTATCATGGAATAAGTATATCAACATACATGGACTACAATAAAGCATAAAATTAGTAACATATGATCTAAAAATAAAATGATAGACGATGTTATTGTTCTTCTTGGTCACGCTGGTACCATTGATTGAATTCGTTTAACAATTCATTGATTCGATCTAAAAACGAATCATCGATATTAGCAGGCATCTGACTATTCTCAAATCCCTGAGTGTTAGTGTTTTGTTGTGTTCCCAATCCAAAATCCCCGAAGCTTATCCATCCTTCATGCTCACCTGCACTGTCGTGCTCATCCCTACACTGTTGCTGTTGGGACTCGATATGTGAATAATATGGCTGGGATAGGGTGGCCTCAGAATTATCATCGCTCTCATTTTCTCTTTGAATAATATGGATTAAAAAAAAAAATTAACAAATTTTCAAAAAAATCGATCATGGATTAAAAAAAAAAATCACAAATTTTCAAAAAATTATATCATGGATTACAAAAAAAAATTCGATCATGGATTAAAAAAAAAAATCACAAATTTTCAAAAAATTCAATCATGGATTACAAAAAATTCGATCATGGATTACAAAAAATTCGATCATGGATTACATAAAATTCGATCATGGATTACAAAAAAAAAAAAAACATAAAAAAATAAAAAATTCCATCGTGGATTACAAAAAAAGAAAAAAACAATTCGATCATGGATTATTAAAAATTCAATCATGGATTACAAAAAACTCTATCATGGGTTACAAAAAAAACAGAAAACAAAAAATTCGATCATGGATTACAAAAAAAAAACAAACATTTCGATCATGGATTACAAAAAAAAAACAAACATTTCGATCATGGATTACAAAACATTCGATCATGGATTACAAAAAATTCTATCATGGGTTACAAAAAAAAAAAAAAAAGCAAAAATTTCGATCATGGATTACAAGAAAAAAAAACAAACATTTCGATCATGGATTACAAAAAAAAAAAAAAAAAAAGAAATTATGTTCTTCCGTACGGACTCGCCGATTCCTTACAGTGAATCCGCGAGTCACTGTGCAGAATCGTCCGGTTCTCTCTAGAACCGGACGATTCCCGTTTTTTTTACCGATTCTAACCGTCCATGGCGATTCCCGAGTCGAACCGGGTGAGTCCGGTTCGACTCGGCGTTTTTTTAAACACTGGTTTTCGCCATTAATGCATGCTTCTTTTTTTTTTTGGTTTTTTCCATCTTTTTTTTTAAAAAATTTCAAAAATACCTCTCGACACAAACCAATTTTTTTAAATCTATTTTTTCATTAATTTTCAATTTCATTTAGATGTGTTTGTTTAAGCATGCTTCAAACATACTTTTGATATTTTATTAAATTTTTTTAATATTTTTTAACACATTTTTTTACCATATAAGACTTGCTCGGTTAGGCCGGTTGAACCACTTCCAACCCCATGTCCAGATAACCGTTCCAGTACAATTTTTCCTATACTGCCCCATAAGGTCGTGTCTTTGTCTATTGAAGAACCATCTCTCTCTTAGAGATCACCATTTTCATGACCCCAAAAGGGTGACCCGAGAGGATGGGTACTAGCTCTATCTCATCGCTTTATTTAGAGATAATCAAGGTCTCTTTCTTTCTCCCAAAGAACTCCCTTTTTTTCTTGATACCCAGAGACCATAATACCCTCGATTTTTTTAGAAAATATAGGAGCGCTGATTTTTGGTTTATCACCGAAGCTAACAATCTCCCTGTTAGTCGCAAAACATTTAGCTTGTTGACTCCATTCCATGGATTTCTTGATTTCTTCCCTTGAGCCGAATAAAACCATTATGAAAGTTTTGCAAACAACTTTCCTTCATATTTCTCTGCCTCGAACTATGTATTCATATAACTTCACCATATGTTTTTTTTACCAAAATTATAAACAGTAGCCTTATACTTGCCTTGTGGTCTAATACCAATTTAGAGGTCCTTAAGAAGCGTTTGCTTGCAAAACTAGGAATTCCAAATAAAGGCACTCACCCTAATTCATGTAGAGAATTAGAAATATACAACTATAACCGCAAATCAAGAGTATCAAATAAAATAAAAACAAATGAACACCCCATTAGGACAATGATTTACATGGTTCACCATGAATGTACGTCCATTGCTTCAGCAAGTCGAAATCCACATTCAATGAAGATTACAATTTTAACTTACAAGATATATCTATCTCTAAACATCAATAAAAACCTCATTGACTTTCCCTTGTAAATCCACTCTATAGACTGCATAATACATCTACCTCTTTCCTATAGTAGTAGCAACACCGAAAAAAGAATCTTAACAGCCTTCATAAATCAGCTCTCCTAAGTAAACAATACTACCAATCAATCTCCTTTTTTCCTATTCCTATACCAATCTTGAAAATAGAACCTTGAGAGCAACTAATAGACTTTTACAATCTAGGAGTGGAACGTAAACTAGTCCAAAAATTCCTTGGGAAAGTTGTCTCTCTTTGAGATACCATGGGAATATTGTCTCTCGTTTACACTTCTCTTTCTCTTTTAGAGGTCCTCTGGCTCATTACCTCAAAGAGACACCATGGGAAAATTGTCTCTATTTGAGGCTTGTCTCTCTCTTTTAGAGGTCTTCTTGCTCATTACCTAAAAAAGGTGGCGATAAAAAAAAAAAAGGGAAAATGGCTTCTATCCCTTCCTTAAAATTTTCATCCCTATTAACCGTTTGGGATCACCAAAATCCCTTGTGCTTCAAGTTTAAACCTTTAGGACTATTAGCCCCTTAATTATGTTTTTTTGTTGCTCTTTTTATAAATTTGATCACAAAATGACAGACCCATACATTAGTCATCTATATTGTTTTTTGGTGACTTGATATACAAACTTTATTGATGATGATTATAATAATAATAATAATAGTTATAATTAATAATAATTATAATAATAACAATAATAACAAAAAAATATTAATTATTAAATAATTCAACTCTTATAAGTATTTTAATAAATTTCTTTAATTAAATGAATAAATAAATAATAATAATCCATTAACAATTGTAATAAAGAACTTGATTATTGATGCAATAATAGGTCATAATATTTATTTTTAAAAAAAGCAATTTCTTTTCATGTCTAAATTTATAGTGGGGTCTACAGAGGTAAGATTGATTTTAGGCAACAAAGAGAAAAGAAAAGAAGTTGACTAATGGAAGGGTTTGGCATTGTGTAAAATAAAAATGTCAAATTTATGAAAAGAACAAAAAAAAACATAATTAGGGAGATAAAGGTCCCAAAATTTCAATCGGCACATGGGATTTTGGTAAATCTAATGGGCTAATAGGGATGGAAATTTTGGGGAGGAAGGTAAAGGTCTCTATCTATCTATCTATATATATATATATATATATATATATATATATATATATTAGGATTTGCGATGTTAGCTATCAACAAAATTAGAAATCGTTCATTTTTTAAAAACAAAATTAGGATTTGTGATTTTGGTTATCAACAAACCTAAAAATGTTGAACCACAATTTGGATATATCACATAATAATCACGGCCTGAACTGGCCAATGTATAAGAAATCGTTCATGGTTTTCCTTCAACTCATGCATATACCTTTGGATTGAAATTAAAAACCTCAACAGACTTATCTATCGATTAGACTAATTTGTGTTTTTAATCTTCGTAGGAATTAATAGTCTATATTTTCTAGAAGATATAAACTTGTCAATTTTGAATCAATAAGGCTCAAGAGGATGCACTGAAAGGCCCCCTATTTATAACGTTTAGCTAGTCATGGTGAAGATCTCTTCTATGTAAACCTTACTTCTTCTTCCGTTTTTTTTTTTTTTTTTTTTTTAAATGCGGCGAAGCCATGTTTACCTAAACATAGAGAGGTCATGTGGTAGAATGTATTTTGGAAATAGAATTACAAACATGACACTACTAATGGAACCCATATAGAGTTTCTATTACAGTAATTTGTTAGAGTTTGTGTTACCAATTTTTTTCATCCTATATATACAAAGTTAAGAGTCCACACTAAATAAAAAACTTCTTATAGCTCTCCATGTTTATTGGTAGGAAATTTAAAACCTATGTGCTTTGCCGGGGCTACGTGTTTCCTTCTCTCACGCCTACTGTGAAGCCAATGGCGAGGCAGACGATCTTGCTAAATTGGGTGTTTCTCTTTCTTCATTGCTTATCTCTAATGATTTGATTTTGTCCATGTAATATGATGCTTTTTAAGCATTCAATCAATAAAAGCTCATGATATTGTGAAAAAAAAAGAAGTCACAATCATTATTGGCCATTAGATTTGAAATCGGGTGGTTGAAAATATGTCATTATTTAGACAAAGAGTTCAAAACAAAATTTTTCAAATATTGTGATATATTTTTACCTGTAAAATTTCATATATAATAGCTAAAAATGATTGTGACATTTTTATACAAAAAATAACGAGTCTCGTAGTAGTATATAAAAGCCCCCTTCAAAAAATAATAATGCATCACTGAGAAGAAAACCATGAGCTTCAATTGGGGCCACCAAACTCCATCTCTTGTTTTGGATTGATTGGGTTAACAAGACGTTATAACGGTTGTTTGCATCCATTAGTTTGAGGAGATTCAAGGGGAAGTCCGTATTATATATTAGTTGGTTAAATAAGATATTTATAACCATGGTTGCTGTATTTACCCAATGGGAAAGGCTTCCCCTACCGCATATAACGTCTATCCTTTGCATGTCTTTAACCGTTGATTTAAAATGAAGGGCTAAGATTAAGTGACTACATAAGTTGTCACAAAAGAAAGGCATGGGCTCAATCGATAACCTTTGTCAGTACAAGAGGAGAGGAGTAACCATTTTCAATCTAGAGAGAGAGAGAGTTGGAGAAAAAAAAAACCACCCGTATAAGAGAGAGAAAGGAGCCACCATTTCCAATTTAGAGAGAGAGAGAGAGGGAGTTTGAGAAAAGGAAAACCTCCTGTACGAGAGAGAGAAAGGAGTCACCATTTCCAATCTAGAGAAAGAGAGTGGGAGAAAAGGAAACCAGAGAGAGAGAGAGAGAATGCAGGAGAAAAGGGAAGCAGAGAGGGCCCGCTTGATGTCGATGAAGAGAACCCAGTAGAGAGAGACCCAACTGCAAATGCATTTTCTCTGAATTTATCAACTCTTGATGTCGATGAAGAGAAGCCAGTAGAGAGAGACCCAAACTGCAAATGCATTTTCTCTGAATTTATCAACTCTTGATGTCGACGAAGAGAACCCAGTAGAGAGAGACCCAACTGCAAATGCATTTTCTCTGAATTTATCAACTCTTGATGTCGATGAAGAGAACCCAGTAGAGAGAGACCCAACTGCAAATGCATTTTCTCTGAATTTATCAACTCTTGATGTCGATGAAGAGAAGCCAGTAGAGAGAGACCCAACCGCAAATGCATTTTCTCTGAATTTATCAACTCTTGATGTCGATGAAGAGAACCCAGTAGAGAGAGACCCAAAAGCTCATCTTCTCTGCAGAGTTTGAGAGAGAGACCAAAACCCACTCCATCTCTGCGAAAACTCCCAATGCGAACAACCCAACTGCAAATGCCATTCCATTGCTGGGTCCTTTGGAGATCTGAGAGCTATGGGAAGCCAAAGCCATTTCAAAGAATGCCCTTTTCATTTCTTCTCTCATCATTTGATGGTACTCCTCCAACATTGGGGTTCTCCTTAACAAATATCTTCTAAGCAACTACGGATTCAGGTACCCAACCTTCCTCACAATGTGCCATATGGGTGCCTGTGCATTATTGAACTACCTGAGCATAGTTTGGCTAAAGATGGTTCCTCTTCAGGGCATTAAGTCATGGACTCAACTCCTCAAAACTGGAGCTCTAAGTGTTGTGTTTTGTGGTTCACTAGTTGAAGGAAACATATCCTTAAGGTTTTTGCCCGTCTCATTTAACCAGGCAGATGGCCATTTTTTAATGCTCTCTGTGCGTAGCTCATGACCGTCAAGAGAGTGGCATGGCTCACATATGCAGCCCTTGTGCCCGTTGTTGCAGGTGTGTTTATTGCTCGTGGGGTAATTCATATTTTTCATCTTTGCCGTGAATTGCCAAATTCATAACTCTTTTTAACTGTAAATTTTGGGAAATTGCAAGTGGTGTGGTTCATAATAGCCTCATTTTTTGTGCCCGTGCCAGTCATTGCCTGGTTCATGCCTTTACTGAGAAATTTGGGTATTGATAGAATCGTCAACAAATAACTGATCTGCCTTTGTTACATCTTGCTGGCCCTTTTTGATAAGCCTTTCTGATTGAATTTGCTCTCTCTCTTTCTGTGTGTGCGGGCAAGCATGCATAGGTTACTTGTTTTCTATCTATGTCTTTTGTTTGTCATGGTGAAATTTTTGTTTTTTTTTTTTGGTCGTTGGCAAGGAGAGCCAAGCTTCCACTTATACGCATTGGAGCAACAGCAGCAAGGGCTTTCAACTCAGTCCTTCAATGGATATTGTTGTCATCAGAAGGATTAGTTGAAGTAGCTCCCTTTAATCTTTCTCTGCCCTTTTAAGATTTTCTTGTCAGTTGTTTATTTTGTGTACAGAAGAATACTTATTTCTATATGAAGTCCAATGTGCTTTTATTTACTCAGTATTTTTAACTTGTTTATTTTCTATTAAATAACAGAGGTGATTCTGTAATTGGCATGTTTCAAAATAGACTAGGATCATCTTTCCTTTGCTTCCCTAGTAATTGATATCTGGATTCTCAAATATACTTTTCAGCCTTCCCAATTTCAAGAGAACAATAGAGGAATAAAGTTTCATACTTGTGCTTTTCGTGAAATCACTATTTTCCCTAGAACCCTCGAATGGATTATTCTACTAAATCTTCTGTCCCTAGAACCCTCGAATGGATATTTATAAGATTTAATTTGTGATTTTTTCTAAATTTTTTGGAGTTTTTTTTAGAATTTTATTTATTTATCTTGAAGTTTTACTACATCATCAGATGCGTTGGCTGTATCACTTCCCTATGTCTGGGCCCGTAGGGCTCGTTATAGTCCGGCCTACGGTCCAACAATCGGGTCTCATAGGGATTAAATTGTCATTTATTATGTCTTTTTATTCGTAGGTCCGATTCAGGAGATTCTTGAACCGTTTGAAAGCTCTTAAGCTCTACTTCAAGTTGAGATATGATTTGGGTAGTTTTGGGGTAATGTAACAATCCTAAAATTTCAAAAAAAAAAAAAAAAAAATAAAAAAAATATGCTTATAAATAGGTGACGTTCTGTTTGAATATGATGGTCCTTGGGGACCATCACTATTTTCAAAAACTTTTACTTCGTTTAACTTTTGCTTGCCTGTTTTGCTTGCCTGCTTTTGCCTCCTGCTGCTTGCAGCTGGCAACGTCCTTTAACGGACGTGGTTTTCATACGATAAAAGTCTGCTTTTAACGCGACACCTCAGGTATGAGGTAGAGCGTAAGAAAATCATATAATAATACGTTATAAGAATTTAAATAGGGGATGTGAGCACTCCCACCCTAAAACAAAATTTTGAGATCTCTCTCTCTCTGGTCGAAACACAGTGAACTTCTCTCTCGAACCGAAATTTTTTTATCGGAAGCTCCCTCTCAAATAATTGTGGGTAAGTGACATCGTCTTTCTGAAAAATAGTCTATTTTTAATAAATAGTGATATTTCCGTATAGGATCTTTATTTTATCAGTTTTATGTGTAAGTGACCTCATTGTCTCGAAAAATAATCCATTCTTTTTAAAAATGAAATGAAATAATTATTTCTGCTTATTATCATGAATTTTAGGCGCGATAAATTTTATGCGCACGTGACCTCATTATCATGAAAAATAATCTTTTTAAGAAAAATTGTGATATTTTATCTATGTTAGAAATTTTGAATGCTGTAAATTAGAAAAAATAAATTTATTTATTTTTCTTGTTTATTGTTAGAAATAAATGTGATATTTCTGCTTTTAGTAAAATTGTGATATTTCTTTCTACTGTTTTGAATATTTAGACATTGTAAAATTCGTGTGCAAATAATTGCCGTATTATTTAAAAATTGACATTTTTGCAATTGATTATAGTATTGTTGTGAAATGTTTATTTGCAAATTAACATCCCATAAATTGTAATAATTCTATATTCTTGAATTTTTATAAGAGTTTTTCTATACATATTAAATTGGCAATTATGCTAGAATGCCTTTACAAACTGTTACCTTTCTAAATTTGAGCCCAAGATATTTGATTGGTTATTTTTGAAATGTTATATAGAGTGATTGTTATTAATGGTTTAAGTGAAATTCATATTAATGATTTTAGTGATATGTTGAGTACATGATATTGCTGCTTTCGAATGTTTAAAGAGATTTAGAAATAATTTAAGTATGCAAGTGGACTCATCCGGTTCGCCGGTGAGGTATAAGTGGACCTATCTGGGACGCCGGTAGGGATTAAGTGGACTCATCCGGTACGCCGGTGAGGTATAAGTGGACCTGCAGGGATTAAGTGGACTTATCTGGGACGTCGATAGGGATTAAGTGGACCCATCAGGACGCTGATGGGGTATATAGGTGACCTACTTGGGACGCCAGTAGGGTATTTTGTGAAATCCTTTGAATTATGTACTGTCGTTAAAAGTGTGATAAGCATTTCAATTGCTCGGACTATACTTAATTATGCAATTATTGAAAGTGAAACTGTTGATGCATTTTTATTAATAGATCTCATTTTGGAAAATATTGATATCTTTCAATCATGATTATTTTTAGGATTATGATGATCACTTACTGAGTAGCCAAACTCATCAAACTATGGTAAACATTTTTTCAGGATAACTACGGATTCATTTTGAGTGCTAGTCAAGATCAACCTTGGAAGATACTGTTGTTGTGCTAGCTTTCTTTACTTACTATGTAAGACCTCGCCACTGTAAATTTGTCCTATCAATAGATGTATATATGTTTTGTCTGTCACATCTCAGGAATAACAATACTGTAAATTCTTGGGGTGTGACAATTATGGTATCAGAGCAATAGGTTTAAGATCCTTAGGAAATTTAAAAAGAATATACTTAAAAATCACATTTATTGTGTGTACAGACCGGGATAAAGTCAAGATCCAGAATAGCTGAAGCCAATATGGAAGGAATTCACAAAGCCTTGGAAAATATGGTTGCTTTAATGCAACATCAAATGGAAAACAACAATCCACCCAAGCAGTCAGTTACAGGAAATGGTGGGAGCAATATCGAACAATTTAAGAAATTAAACCCACCTTCTTTTAAGGGTGCTGTAAACCCACTGGAAGCCGAGGGATGGATTATGCAATTGGAAAAAATATTCGAGGTTATGGAATGTCCTGATGATAGGAAGGTGGCCTTGGCAGTTTTTATGTTAGAAGGTGAGGCACAACACTGGTGGCGAATGGCAAAAGGAGTATTGGTCAAAGAAAATAAAACCTTGACTTGGGAAGTATTTCTAGAGGCATTCAATGAAAAATATTTCCCAGATTTTATTCGAGACCAAAAAGAAATGGAATTTCTAGAATTAAGCCAAGAAAATAAGACAGTAGCACAGTACGAGGCCAAGTTTACTGAATTGGCCAGGTTTGCACCGCATATGATTAATAATGAGGCAAGAAAGGTGAAGAAATTTGAAAGGGGTCTCAGGCCAGCTATTAGAAGCAGAATATCAGTTTTGAAATTAAGAACTTATGCTGAAATAGTGGATCGTGCCCAAATTGTCGAAAAAGATTTTGAAGATTACCAAAAGACGAAAAATCAGAACAGTCATGTTAGACCTACATCATCTAATCGACAACAGTTTGAAAGGCCAAACAAGAAGCCAAGGCCCTCGCCATTTCAAAACTCAATAGAACCATGAAGAAAATGTGGGAAAAATCATGGATCAAGCCCTTGTTATTGGAATACCGGAGCCTGTTTTAAATGTGGAAAATTGGAACACCAGATTAAACAATGTCCTAGCTTACAGACACAACAGCTTTCAAAGCAGGGAGAGATAGCTCCGAAGCCTCAGATGAAGGGAAGAGTATTTGCGATTACCAAGCAAGACGCTCAGGCCTCAAAATCAGTGATCCAAGGTACTCTTACTATCTTCCAAAAAGTAGCTCATGTTTTGATTGATCCTGGATCTACTCATTCATTTGTGTCACAACACTTCGCATGCCACTTAAAGGTAGAACCAGAACAATTAGAATACATTCTAGAGGTAGCCACACCGACGGGAGATTCAATTAACACCAATATAATATACAAATCATGTGTAATAAAGATAGAAGAAAAGGAACTGTTGGTTGATTTAATACTCATGGAAATTCAAGATTTTGATGTAATCTTAGGCATGGATTGGCTCTCTGCATACCATGCAAGTATTGATTGTTATAAGAAAATTGTTACCTTTAGTATTCCGAATCAACCAGTATTTTACTTCATTGGTGTCAAAGAAGACTCCCCATCATATTTAATCTCTTGTATTCGAGCTAATCGTCTCCTTCGAAAAGGGTGTCAAGGCTTTCTTGCCTATATCAAAGAAGATAAGAAGGAAGAAATAAATTTGGATACCACTCCGGTTATCCGAGAATTTCCCGACGTTTTTCCTGAAGAATTACCAGGATTACCGCCTGACAGGGAAATTGAATTCTCCATTGAATTATTGCTAGGGGTAGCACCAATTTCTAAGGCACCTTACAGAATGGCTCCTGCAGAACTTAAAGAACCGAAACAACAATTGGAAGAATTATTAGATAAAGGTTTTATCAGGCCCAGTGTGTCACCTTGGGGTGCTCCAGTACTGTTTGTCAAAAAGAGAGGTGGGACTATGAGATTGTGTATTGATTATAGACAGTTGAACCAAGTGACAGTGAAAAATAAATATCCATTACCTAAGATTGATGATTTATTTGATCAATTACAAGGATCACAAGTGTTTTCAAAAATTGATCTTAGATCTGGATACCATCAGCTTAAGATTAAAAGTGAAGATGTACTTAAGACAGCTTTCAGAACAAGATATGGCCATTATGAATTTTTAGTCATGCCTTTTGGATTAACCAATGCACCAGCTGCATTTATGGATTTGATGAATCGGATCTTTAAGCCCTTTTTGGATAAATTTATTGTGGTATTCATCGATGATATTTTAATTTATTCCAAGAATCAGAAGGAACATGAGCAGCATGTAAGAATGGTATTGCAAATATTAAGAGAGAAGAAATTGTATGTCAAACTTAGTAAATGTGAATTTTGGCTTGAACAATTGACATTTTTAGGACATGTCATATCAAAAGAAGGTCTATCAGTTGATCCTTCAAAGGTTGAAGCCGTTGTTAATTGGAAACAACCAAGTAATGTGACTGAAGTTCGAAGCTTTTTGGGATTGGCAGGATATTACAGAAAATTTGTAGAAGAATTTTCTCGAATCGCAATCCCATTGACTCGATTGACACAGAAAAATGTCAAATTTGAGTGGACAAGTGAATGTGAGGAGAGTTTTCAAGAACTAAAAGTTCGATTAACTTCAGCACCTATTTTAACTCTTCCTGAGGGGAGTGGGGGATTTGTGATTTATAGTGATGCTTCACATAAAGGTTTGGGCTGTGTATTAATGCAATATGGGAAAGTAGTGGCATATGCATCCAGAAAGTTGAAAGAATATGAGAAAAAATATCCAATTCATGATTTGGAGCTAGCTGCAATAGTATTCGCTTTGAAAATATGGAGGCATTATCTATATGGTGAACAATTCGTAATATACACGGATCATAAGAGTTTGAAATACATTTTCTCTTAGAAGGATTTAAATATGCGGCAGATAAGATGGATAGATTTCTTAAAAGATTATGATTGTACAATCCATTATCATTCAGGAAAAGCTAACGTTGTGGCCGACGCTCTAAGTAGAAAATCTACAGGAGTCTTAGCTCATCTAATGATCCAAGAAATGCGATTGTTAGAGGAAATAGTGGATTGACATCCAACTCCGTCCATTAATGGTGTGGTAAGTATGATTGCCAATATTAAGGCGGAACCCCAACTAATCCAACAGATTCGATTGGCACAAAAGAAAGACCCTCAGCTTATAACAATTATAGAAGAGGTGAAGCAAGGAAAGAGAGATGAATTCTCTATATGTAGTGAGGATTTGCTAAGATTCAAAAGTCGGGTTTGTGTCCCGAATGATGAGAGTGTAAAGAAAGCTATCTTAGAATAAGCACATCATTCTCGTTATACAATACATCCCGGAAGTATTAAAATGTATCAGGACCTGAAGAAAACCTTTTGGTGGAATAATATGAAAAAAGAGGTAGCACTATTTGTGTCTAAATGCCTAACATGCCAGCAAGTAAAAGCTGAACATCAAAGGCCCGCTGGGTTGTTGCAGCCTTTACCGGTGCCAAAATGGAAATGGGAGCACATCTCTATGGATGTTGTCTCTGGCTTGCCTAGAACAAATTCAGGACATGATAGCATTTGGGTCATTGTGGACCGGTTAACCAAAGCTGCTCACCTTCTACCGATTCGCACGACGTACACTTTGGATCGACTGGCTCAGTTGTACATTAAGGAAATAGTGCGGTTGCATGGAGTTCCTGTCAGTATTGTATCGGACAGGGATACCGGTTTACTTCTAAATTTTGGGCTAGACTACAGTCAGCCATGGGGACGAGACTCACCTTTAGTACTGCCTTTCACCCCCAAACTGATGGACAATCGGAGAGGACCATCCAAACCTTGGAAGATATGCTGAGGGCCTGTGTTATTGACCTTACAGGAAGCTGGGATGACCATTTATCCCTGATTGAGTTTGCTTATAATAATAGCTTCCAAGCCAGTATTCAGATGGCACCATATGAAGCCCTGTATGGAAGGAAATGCAGGTCACCCATATGTTGGGACGAGGTTGGTGAAAGAAAGCTTTTGGGGCCCGAAATTGTCCAGGTAACCACAGATAAAATAATATTAATTAGTGAAAGGCTCAAGACAGCTCAGTGTCGGCAAAAGAGTTATGCCGATAACCGAAGAAGAGATCTTGAATTTGAAGAAGGTGATCGAGTTTTCCTAAAAATCTCACCAATAAAGGGTATTATGAGATTCGGCAAGAAAGGAAAGTTGAGCCTACGTTACATCGGACCATTTGAAATCCTGGAAAGAATTGGAGGTGTCGCTTATAGACTTGCCTTACCACCCGAATTGGCAAATGTCCATAATGTATTTCATGTATCTTCACTACGAAAATATCAGCCCGATCCATCCCATATCTTAAAATATGAACCTTTACCGATCAGGAAGGACCTATCCTTCATTGAGCAGCCAATTTTGATACTGGATAGAAGGGTGCAAGTGTTGCGTAACAAGGAGATTCCTTTAGTCCGTGTATTATGGCAGTACCATTCAAGAGAAGAGTCGACTTGGGAACGAGAAGACGAAATCAGAGAAAAATACCCCTATCTTTTTCAGTAATCAGGTACACAAATTTAGAGGACTAAATTTCTTTAAGGAGGGAAGAATGTAACAATCCTAAAATTTCGAAAAAAAAAAAAATGAGAAAATATGCTTATAAATAGGTGATGTTCTGTTTGAATATGATGGTCCTTGGGGACCATCACTATTTTCAAAAACTTTTACTTCGTTTAACTTTTGCTTGCCTGTTTTGCTTGCCTGCTTTTGCCTCCTACTGCTTGCAGCTGGCAACGTCCTTTAGCGGACGTGGTTTTCGTACGATAAAAGTCTGCTTTTAACGCGACACCTCAGGTATGAGGTAGAGCGTAAGAAAATAATATAATAATACGTTATAAGAATTTAAATAGGGGATGTGAGCACTCCCACCCTAAAACAAAATTTTGAGATCTCTCTCTCTGATCGAAACACAGTGAACTTCTCTCTCGGATCGAAATTTTTTTAACGGAAGCTCCCTCTCAAATAATTGTGGGTAAGTGACATCGTCTTTCTGAAAAATAGTCTATTTTTAATAAATAGTGATATTTCCGTCTAGGATCTTTATTTTATCAGTTTTATGTGTAAGTGACCTCATTGTCTAGAAAAATAATCCATTCTTTTTAAAAATGAAATGAAATAATTATTTCTGCTTATTATCATGAATTTTAGGCGCGATAAATTTTATGCGCACGGGACCTCATTATCATGAAAAATAATCTTTTTAATAAAAATTGTGATATTTTATCTATGTTAGAAATTTGAATGCTGTAAATTAGAAAAAATAAATTTATTTATTTTTCTTGTTTATTGTTAGAAATAAATGTGATATTTCTGCTTTTAGTAAAATTGTGATATTTCTTTCTACTGTTTTGAATATTTAGACATTGTAAAATTCGTGTGGAAATAACTGCCGTATTATTTAAAAATTGACATTTTTGCAATTGATTATAGTATTGTTGTGAAATGTTTATTTGCAGATTAACATCCCATAAATTGTGATAATTCTGTATTCTTGAATTTTTATAAGAGTTTTTCTATACATATTAAATTGGCAATTATGCTAGAATGCCTTTACAAACTGCTACCTTTCTAAATTTGAGCCCAAGATATTTGATTGGGTATTTTTGAAATGTTATATAGAGTGATTGTTATTAATGGTTTAAGTGAAATTCATATTAATGATTTTAGTGATATGTTGAGTACATGATATTGCTGCTTTCGAATGTTTAAAGAGATTTAGAAATAATTTAAGTATGCAAGTGGACTCATCCAGTTCGCCGGTGAGGTATAAGTGGACCTATCTGGACGCCGGTAGGGATTAAGTGGACTCATCCGGTACGGCGATGAGGTATAAGTGGACCTGCAGGGATTAAGTGGACCTATCTGGGACGCCGATTGGGATTAAGTGGACCCATCAGGACGCTGATGGGGTATATAGGTGACCTACTTGGGACGCTAGTAGGGTATTTTGTGAAATCCTTTGAATTATGTACTGTCGTTAAAAGTGTGATAAGCATTTCAATTACTCGGACTATACTTAATTATGCAATTATTGAAAGTGAAACTATTGATGCATTTCTATTAATAGATCTCATTTTGGAAAATATTGATATCTTTCAGTCATGATTATTTTTAGGATTATGATGATCACTTACTGAGTAGCCAAACTCATCAAACTATGGTAAACATTTTTTCAGGATAACTACGGATTCATTTTGAGTGCTAGTCAAGATCAACCTTGGAAGATACTGTTGTTGTGCTAGCTTTCTTTACTTAATATGTAAGACCTTGCCACTGTAAATTTGTCCTATCAATAGATGTATATATGTTTTGTCTGTCACATCTCAGGAATAACAGTACTGTAAATTCTTGGGGTGTGACAGGTAATTAAATTAGGTCTACTAGGATAATGTGGTCCTAATGGTTTAGAAAACCATAGAATTTGTCAGATTTAAAATGGGGTGTCTGCAGTTGTCCCTCTTTGGCACTCCCTGTCCTTCGAGGGACAGGTGCGTGGTAAAGAAGTAGACACTTTGGTATTCCCTGTCCTTCGAGGGGTAGGTGAACGTCAAAGATAAAACAAACATTTTAAATTTCTTCCTGAGGTCACGTGGTCAGGGGCACACCAACTATCCCTCCAAGTCATTGCGCTCACCGAGTTCACTCACCTAGGGTATTTTTCCTCCTAGGCTTTTCGGCGTGAGATGTCGGTGAGTTACATAAGCTTGAAACTCGAGTTATATTTTCTAGCCATGCCACTTAATTCAGGGGTCTTTGTAGTTTGAATTTTTAACCCTGACATTTTCTTTGATCTCCTTAAGGTTTCCTAAAGTTGTCTATAGGAAAAGGCTTTCTATAGAAAGAGACTTGTCTGGCCGAATCGAAAGTGAGAGACGAGGCAGCAACGCGGCAATCGCAGCACGCGGTAATCATCATATACGAGTGTCCAAGCTCCTTCGTTTTTTTAAGACGTTTTTAAAAAAAATTTGAAAGTAGGGGGAGATTTGAAATAGAACCCGGAGCAAGGACAGGTTACGATTTTAACAAAGAAATTAAATTTTTGGAAAACACAAGACATATAGTGAAAATTTGGAAAAGAGAATGATATTTCAAAAAATAAGGTTAGTTAGCAGTTTTAACTCCTGCAACCATCCCTCTAAGTAGTTTAGCGTCATATAGCGATGGACCATATACTCGACCCTTTTACGTCAATACCGAGATAGATGGAATCCATCGAACAGAGTGGTTGTGCCTCCTTTTTGCGTCATACAGGGCTAGAAAGTACTTACCACGGCTCTTTTACCTCACACGAGTTTGACGATTTTTCCATCGAATATGGTGGTTGTACCCTGGATACACCCGACCTTTCACGTCATATGGGGATAGACGGTACCTGCCTCGGCTCTTTAACGTCGCACCAGTTTGACGTTTTGCTATCGAATAGTGTGGTTGTGCCCTAGATACACCTGACCTTTCATGTCATATAGGGATAGACGGTACCTGCCTCGGCTCTTTTACGTCACACGAGTTTGACATTTTTCATTGAAACAGGGTGGTTGTGCCATGAATACACTCGACCTTTCACATCATACAGGGATAGACGGTATCTGCCATGACTCTTTTACGTCGCATGAGTTTGACGTCTTTCCTGTCTCGGCTCTTTAATGTCACGCGGGTTTGATGTTTTTCCTGTCTCGGCTCTTTTACGTTGCACGAGTTTGACGTTTTTCTGAATTGGACTTTGGGACATTATATGCACACACGGGGATGAGCTTACCTCATTTCGCCTCAGGGGATCCAATCGAGAGAAAAATACTCCAAGACTAGCCAATATCGTCATTGGCAAGGTTCAACCATCTCCGATATGTGGTAGTTGGTAGTTATACTCATACAACCATGGAGTGCCTGGCTAGTTTCAAGCCTTTATAACAGGTGTAGGAAGTTAGATTAGAGAACGAGGCCAAGTCGACTAACCTGTTTAACCTCTTGTAGTGATGGACGAAGTCATTTCTAAAAAGGTTTTGAAAATGGAGGGTTTTAACAATCAGATTGAAAAAACGCTTTTCAAATGGAAGGGCCTTACAGTTTTGCCACCTTGACCCCTTTGGCGGTCATTTTCTTTATTATATTTTACCCAAAGATGATGAAAGGATTTCCTTATGGGATCGTGAGAACTCAAATTCTCGAAGTTGTCTTTTTACCTTTAAAGCTTTCATCCTGTGCTTCGCGGGTCCATGAAGAGTTCTCTGGATTCTTGCTGAGATTCCATCTTGGAGAGGTCCTGATGCTCTTCCAAGATTCGTCGAAGTCACTTCGGTTTTCCATTCATATCACACTCCTGCATCTTTCTGAGTTGTTTCTGTTGGAAACCTGTAGGTTTAGGAGGAGTCTTCGTCCTCAGGGTCTGCTTGTGCCATATTGTTGGAACTTCTGAGTACTTGTTTGTAATTAAGTGTTTTTGAATCAAAAGTTCCTTTTTGGAGTTTTTTTTTTGTTTTTTACCTGTGATGCCCTTTCAGGTTTTCACCATGTCCATTTTTTTTTTTTTTTTTTTATTTACCTGTGATGCCCTTTCAAGTTTTCATTGCGTCCATTTTTTATTTTTTTTTGTACCTTTTCAGGTTTTCACCGCCCTTTTGAGCACGTTACAGGTAATATTTTCTTAGATACATCGCATTGATGGGGTCGTTGAGCTCGCACCCTTTTTGATTCTTGATCTTGTAAGAATTGTCTACTTGCACTCTAGTGACTACGAATGACCCCTCTCAATTAGGTTTGAACTTGCCTAAAGGGTGTGGGTTTGCAGGAGTGTGGAAGATTTTCTTGAGTATCATATCTCCTTCCCTGAACTGTCGAGGAACAACTTTACTTTGGTACACTCTCTCAATTCTACGCTAGTAAGCAACAATATTTTGTGTTGCTCGTAGTCGTCTTTCATCAAAATTAATGAGGGCAGCGATTCGTGCTTCGAACTTTTGTTCCTCATCTGAATATTTATGAATAAACACTCGGAGTGACGGTATCTCAACTTGAATTAGTAACACTGCTTCCATACCATACACCAATGAGTACGGGGTCATACCAGTAGGAGTCTTCTCAATTGTCCGGTAGGCCCATAATGTGTCATTTAGCTTTTTGTGCCAATCTTTGCCACTTTCTATTATTCTGTCTATAATTCTCAAAAGTCCTTTGTTTGTAGCATCTGCTTGTCCATTTCCTTGAGGGTAGTAAGGTGTAGAGAATTTTTGTGTAATCCCAAAATTTTTGCACACCTTATAGACCTTTTCATTTTTGAGATTGGATCTATTATCAGTAATGATTGACTCAGGAACACCGAACCTGAATACAATATTGTTCTTTATGAGACGAGCAACATATTGTCCCTGAATTTTGACAAATGATGCGGCCTCTACCCATTTGGTGAAGTACTCTATAGCCGTTAATATAAAACGGTGACCGTTTGAGGCATTCGGTGAGATCATTGTGATGATATCAAGACCCCACATTGTAAAAGGTCATACATGCGGTGTTGAGTTGAGTGGTGCGGATGGTGCATGGATGAGGTATCCATAAAGCTGACATTTGAGACACCTATTTATGAACTTCCAACATTCTTCAGCCATGGTGGTCCAGTAATAGCCTTGGCGTTTGATTTTCTAAGCTAAGGTGGCTGCACCAGAATGACCTCCTTCATTGTGTAACTCTGTCATTACTTGGTCGATTTTTAGCTGATCAAGACACCGTAGAATGATGTCATCGAAGGACTTTTTGAACATGAGATCTCCTTTTACTAAGAATCCCATAGAAACCCTTTGAAAGGCTTCTTTATCCCTTTTTGTGGCTCCTTCATGGTATGACACATCTTTCAACAAGGACAGAACATCGTGGAACCATGGTTTTGCCTTAACTAGCGCATCTGAAGCCACGAGAGACACTTCCCCAGCGTTCTCATTTTCTTGCTCTATTTCTTCATCGATCCTTGGTGGGGAAGGATCATGTTTGTTCCTGATATAGAATGGCAGCATGGTGATTTATGGAGGAATATCAACCATTGAAGCAATGGTCGCAAGGGTGTCAGCGAACCGATTATTTTCCCTAGTTACATACTGAAAGGTGATTTTCTTGAAATATAACATCATCTTTCCCACATTTTCTTGATAGGGCTTGAGTTTTTCTTCTTTTACCTTCCAAATCCCTTGAACTTAGTTTATGATGAGTAAGGAGTCACCAATCACTTGTATTTGTTGTATTTTCATTCCCACAGCATTCTCGAGCCCGGCTATCAAGGCTTCATATCCGCAACGTTATTAGTACATGGAAATTCAATCTGATGGTTGTTGGCATTAAAATCTTATTGGGTGAGCATAGTATGACTCTTATACCTGACCCGTATTCATTCCTTGCACCATCGAAGTATAGCTTCCAAATTGATTCCTCAATTGTGAAGATGTTCTCTTCAGGGAGATCCGTGTTGTTGGGAGTGTTATCTGGCAGTGCGTGTTCAGCTAAGTGGTTAGTAATAACTTGTCCTTTGATTGATTTTTGAGTAACATATTCGATCTCGAACTCGCTCAATAGCATTCTCCACTTCGCCGAACATCCGTTTAAGACTGGTCCTTCCAATAGGTACTTGAGTGGGTCTATTTTTTAGATGAGCTTGACTGAATGAGATAAGACATAGTGTTTTAACTTCTACATGGCCCACACAAACGTTGAGCAATGCTTCTCCACATCCGTATATCTTGTCTCATAGTCCACCATAGCCTTGCTGATGTAGTATATTGTTTATTCTTTTCCATGGTCATCGTATTGTACTAACATTGCCCCCATAGTCTTGTCTCTCACTGATATGTATAGGAACATGGGTTTATCTGAACTTGGAGGGCTAATAACGGGAGGTTTAGTGAGGTACTCCTTCATTTGATCAACCGCTTCTTGGCACTCATTATCCCATATGAATGGGGTATCTTTCTTGAGTAGTTTATTAAACGTCGTGCACTTGTCTGCTAGTTGTGAGGTAAAACGCCTTATGGCTTGTATGCGACCATGCAGCCCACGAATTTCTCTGATCTTTTGAGAATAGGGCATTTCAGTGATGGCTCGTATTTTAGATGGGTCCAAAATATAGCCTAGTAATTTGCTTACTATAAAACCTAGTAATTTGCCGGATTCAACGCCAAAGGCGCATTTTTGCGGATTAAGTTTGAGTTGATGTTTCCGAAGTCTTTCGAAAATCGTTTTCAGGTTGGTGCGATGATCAGGCCTAGTCTTCGACTTGACCAGAATGTCGTCGACATGCATTAAATCGTGGAAGATGCTAGTCATTGCCCGCTAATAAGTTTCCCCTGCATTTTTAGGCCGAAGGCCATGACTTTGTAGCAGTAAGTTCCCCATTGTGTTATGAACGAAGTCTTGGTCTGCTCTTCTTCTGCCATGAGGATCTGATTGTAATTTGAGAATCCGTCCATGAATGACAACATCTCGTGCCCCGCAGTGTTGTCACCAAGGCATTTATGTTTGGTAACGGAAAATTATCCTTTGAGCATGCCTTATTGAGGTCTCTGTAGTCAACACACACTCGGATCCTCCCATCTTTCTTGCGTACGACCACTATGTTAGCCAACCATTCTGAGTAATCGACGGGAGTAATGAACTTTGCTTTGAGCAGCTTGTCGATTTGTTCTTTAATTTTGAGCTCAAGGTGGGTCTTCTGACGTCAGAGTTTCTGCCTTACAGGCTTGGCCCCTTCATTAAATATTAAGTGATGTTGCACCAATGTGGGATCTAGCTCTAGCATATCACCGTATGACCAAGCGAAGACATCGCAACATTCCTTGAGAAAGAAAACCATATTTTCCCGCTCCTCAAGAGATAGGGAGGTTCCAATCTTGGTTAACCTTAGGTTCTTAGGTTTATGTTGATCATCTCTTAGATGATAGCCGTTGGGTCACCATCGAACCTTTTTTTGAATTGCTCAACATGGGAAGTGAGTTTCTCAGGTTGAGGGAGTTCTTTAGATTCTTGGCTCTCTTGATCTTCGTCTTGGTCATCCAATTCATCATCTTAGGTATTGTACACCGTTATCGGGTTATTTTGAGTGTTCGTCATTTTTGAAAAGTTATTATTATTATTATCAGTTTTATCATGTTTTGATTTTTCAAAGGTTTTTGAAATAACACAAGAGGTGTCCCTTATGGGACTCGCGAGAGAAATGTTGGGGACTGGACGCGTAGGGTGGTTAGATGGCCACCTTGTTCCTATCCGTTTTTTGGCACCGGGACTTGAAGGTGCCGCTGATATGCTTTCAGCGATTCTCGAGATAGGGGAGTGATCGACCAATTTTGTTCCTGGGTTGAAATCGATGCATGAGCACATTTGGCTGTGTTGGAGCCGATTGTGCGTACCTTCAAATCCAGGTCGGTAAAAAGGTCTTCAATTCCCAGTTCTTGTGTGTGCTGAGATGTAGAAGAAGAGTTATTGCCCGTTGGGAATTCAAGGATCACCCTAGGCCATTTTGAAGAACAAGCATTGAGAGGATTGAGGCTTTGAATGCCTCCAGATACAAAGCCCGAATAGCTTGAAGGCTTCATCTGGCTTTGCAATAAGGTGAGAGAACACCCGAGACTTTTTCGATCTCCGTTTTCAGTTTTGGCTTCGAATGATTCAGAAATTACCTCCGTTACGCCTTGTCCTTGACTACCCAAGCCTTGGCTTAGTTGGAAGCCTTTGGAGAAGAGCATATGCCAAACTTCGAGGGATCCAAACTGTATCGATGTTGATATTGGATAATGTCATCCATCGATGTAGAAGTTTTCAAAATTTGAGGAATAGGGCCGCCGACATTTAGGCGTAAGGTGGCACAATCGGTTTGCTCGAAGGAAGCAAGCGGGATTTCTCCAAGCTCGACTCTTACCACTAGCTTCCCATTATGTATACTAGGATTGAGAAAAGAAGGGGTTCAACACATACCTTGTGACGCCATTTTTAGTTGGAAATTTGAGGCAGTGATGGAGTATAGAGGTGACCATGAGGTTTTCATGCAGCCACGGTCTTCCTAGCAACAAGTTGAAAGAAAGTTTTATGTCCAAGACATAAAACTTTATCACTTGGACGGTAGGGCCGATCATCAGTGTGAGAGGCAGTATGCCTTCAACTTGTCTTTTGATTCCATCATATGCAACGATAGTTAGTTGACACGGCTCGAAGTCATCTGAGCTTTTCCCTATCTGCTTCATTGTTTTCATAGGGCATATGTTTAAGGATGCCCCATTATCAACAAACACTCTTCGTATCTCATATTCTTACATGAAGACGGTGATGTGCATAGGTTGGACGTGAAATCGGTTGAAGATGGCTGGGATGTCATCGTCTGTGAATACGATTGGTGTTAGTTCCATCAGCTGGTTGATCATTTCGCACAACTCATCCGGCTGTGTGTTGCTCGGGATGTGTGGCTTGGCAAAGACCTCTCGATCTGAGCTCTATGTGCTGGTGAATTAGTGAGTAGCTCTAAGATGGAGGTTTGAGCCTGGATCTTCTCGAGATGAGTTGGTAAATCGTAGGTGATTGCAGATCCTTGAATTTCTTTGTTCGGCTCATGATCTACGACCCCCACTGGTTGTTTGATTTTTGAGGTATTTCTCATTCTTTCATCGAGAGTATCAGCCATCAATTGAATGGGTCTGAGCACTCAGCCTCTTCGGGTTAAGGAGTTGAACTCGCCAGCCTGAAGCTCGATAGGGTCAGCCCAAGCAAGAGTAATGGGAGACTTTGGGGTGTTAGCCCCTTGTTTGGAAGATGACGCTTTTTCATTGGTCCTGACCATATCAATCTCTAGTGTGTCATCTTCGTCATATTGGTCCTATTTGGGAAGGTTGTCGAGGTTTGGAGATGAAGGGCTTCCTCTTAAGAGGCTCAAAAGATCTTCTTCGGATCCTTGAAAGTGATGATCACAAGCCCATATGAACTAACTGGGATCCTCTTCTTCGTCTCCACACTCAATCATGTGAATAACAACGTTCTCTTTCTAGTTGTCTTGAGCTCCTGGCTTTTCGATCGTTGTAACCATATTTTTAGGGAGAGGATTTGTGAAGATACTCATCTTTTGATTAGGCTCTTCGACAAGTTGATTTCTAGGTGCGACAATGATGCCTCCCCTATTTATTAACCCTTGAATCATCTGTTTCAAATGTATGCAGTTGTGAGTATCATGAGCATGGTTTTGATGTCATTTGCACCACCTGCTCTTGTCCGTGACTTGAAATGGTGGCTCAGATGGTGGAGGGAGATGAACCATATTCTTAGACAAGAGTAATTCCAACATTTTTTTCAATGGGCCTTTGAGAGAGGTGAAATTATCCTCTCGCCTTTGGTTATTATTTTGAGTGTTGGCTCTAGGCTGACCCATTTGGTTTTGATTCTGATTGTTACGTTGAGCAGCTGAACATTGGGCCGATCCGTTAACGACGATCTCATTAACCTGACCGGAAGCATACCCCTTGTTTTTGTTCTTTTGTTGGGGAGCTGTTATCGGCTTGTTGTCGAGCTTCGTGCTGAGGGGTGTCCCTCTAGCCCTTTCAAGTCACGCCACCTGCTTGATCATAGAGTCGAAAGAGTGGGGGATAAGACATTGGCTGAAGAAGGTTATGTACTCGAAAGCAGCATTCTCTAAGACTATGGAGATCTTAACTGGATTTGTAAGTGGACATTCTATGACCCGCATTGCCGCCTGGCGGAATCGACCGATGAAATCTTCGAAGAATTCTCCCGAGTTTTGTTTTGTTGCATTGAGTTCGCCCAGGGAGAGAGGTCTTGGTCCCGCGGTAGTGAGAGACGAATATGTTGAACATTTCGTCTAGCGTGATGTGTGGTTGAGCGGACATTGTTCTCCGATGTTAGTTCAAGGCCTCACCAGTAAATGTTTGTAAAAAGATGGCCCTTAGTTGGTTAGGCATGTCTTCCAAAGCTCGAACAGAGAGGAGGTACGCATTGACGTGAGTTTCTGAATCGCTCTTCCCATTGAACTTGTTTCTAAATTCTGGGACGACAAATCCCAGGGGAAGGTCTTCCATGCCTCCAAGGGTCTCATAAACATAGGCCTTTGGGGGTAGAATTTCGTGCATGCCCATTCTTACAAGCATATCCTGCATTGCCTTTAAGGTGCCTTTTTGTTGAGTATTTGGCATGGCAGTAGGCCCACTGGTTGGTGGGTTCCCAAGCGTAGACTGATAAGTTGAAACTTAGGGTATGTGTTGGCCTGCATGGGCATAAGATTGATAAGCCGCAGTCACCAGCGCGGTTTGATACATTAGTGCCTGAGGGGCATACTGACCCATAGGTGTTGCTATCGGTTGAGGAAATTGTACGGTTTGTTGGACCAGATGAACCAGAGGGACCGATTGAAGAATCGGTTGACTCGGCTATGCTAAGGGTTGACCTATACCACTAAATTGGTTTGGGATCAACCCGTAAGCTGGGGCATGAACAATGTAACCTAGGTCAACTAGACTTTTAAAGGCAGCTTGGACGCCTATCTCGCATAAGGGTCGGTTTGAGTCAACACCTCTGCTTCGTACAGTGTTGAGGACATCATGAGTTGTCCTATGGTGGCTCGAGGTTGGGTTCTAACCACTAGACCTAGGTGGTTCTTGGTTTTGAGATCGCTGCACCTCAGAGTTATCTTGGTTCGAGTTACGGGAATTGGCTTTAGATGTTGCATGAATTTCTTCTGTCACTCGACTTCTACTTTGGTTACCTAAAATCCCCTGTAAGACGACGCCTAGTCGGACTCCCTGACTATTCAAGGTTTTTCAGGCGGAACTGCTTTTTGGGCCATACAGATCTCATGATTAGGAGTGGATGCTTAGGACGTTGCCTCTAATAGAAGACTTGAGCGTTGGATAATGGATCGTTTGAGGTCTGTCGATAACTCCAAGGGATTGCAGCATACTGGTCCCTAGGTTTGGGCAGGTTAGGCTTAGAGTCGGTCGTGGAGCAGTCATCATGATCACCTTGAGTGACTGACATGGTGATTGCCTTTGGCTGAGTTCTAGAATCTAGACTTAGCTAAGATCTAACTCAACGACTTAGGTCCAACCTAGCTTGACACTAGGGGCAAAAACCTTAGCTAAGAACTAGGCTAAGACTAGACTGGAACCTAGACTTACTAGACTCAATGGATTTTGGTTAAGACCCTGAACTAAGGTAAGCCTAGTCTAGCTCTAGAGGCAACTCTTAAGCTTAGACCTATGCTAGAACCTAGACTAAGATCTAGACTAGATGATGCACGAGTCTCGGCTCGAACCAAAAGTGGGTCTAGGTTTGGAGGGGTAAGCAACCCTAATGTATATATATATATATATATATATATATATATATTTATCTTTTTAATTTTGATGAAACACAGTTAAAATAAGCATGGTGAAAGTAGGAAAAATTTGATTTCAGTCAAAATTAATAAACTAAAATAAAATCAAAAGGGGAAAAATAAAATAAATATATTTGAAGCAAAATTTTTGTTTTATATTTTTTAAAATTTTATTTTTAGGTCAAAAATTGGTCAACAGGGAGCCAAAAGTCCCTGGAATAGTTCTGTGAGGTCCCAAAATTTTTCTGGGACACTTGCACTTGGGCGACATGGCTGGCTCGCCCAGGTGGCAATAGTGGTGTCACCCTTGCAGGGTGAGCGACAAGGCTGGTGCGGCCCAAAAATTTATTTTTTTATATTTTTATCTTGTTAATATTAATGAAATATTACTACTTTAAACTTGGAAGAAACAGGAAATAAAAATATTTATCATGAAATAGAACTATTTATCATGAAATAAATTAAAATAAAGTAAAAATTTTGATCTGAATTTTTTTTGTATTTTTAAAAATATTTTTAAACTGAAAATTATTTTTTTTGTATTTTTAAAAATTTTATTTTGATCTAATTTTTTTTTCTAAAATCACAAAAGAGTCCCTAGAACAGATCCACAAAGTTGCAGAGGGTTCTGAGACCTTTGAATTTGGGCGACATTGACCAAAACCCTAGATTCGGGTCACAGCCAACTTTTGGGACCTTTTGTGACTGAAAACAATGAATAAAAATTGTATTTTGAAGCTTGGATCAAGCTCGAAATAGCACCACAGTAGGTGCCAAACTGTTTACGATGAAAATCTGACAGATCCTTCGATGAAGATCCCACGAATTTTAACGCCTTAAACTAATTAAAAAGATGTAAATAAAGTGGTAGAAAAAGTGGGACAGATCGAATTCAGTTCTGAGGTCAAATTTTCTCGAAAATGAGCAGATCTACTCTCAGATTTGTGGCAAAGCCAGCATGATCCAGAACATTAAAATATGATTTTTAAGACAAGTTAATAGATCAAAAATAAATAAAAGAAGCAAAACAGTAAAAATAAGAAGAAAGAGAGAAAAAGAAATAATACCAAACTGGGCCGGATGGCCCTAGATTCCCAAGCCTTTGAGGGCTCGCTCGTATCAGAACCGGTCCTCTTTGCCTTTCTGATTCGAATGTTGACCAGCAGATATTTGGTGTAAGGGGTTATATCTAGGGCTGTTGTGCCCTAATTCTAGTTTTAATCTAGGGTTTTTGTATCTTAGATCTAGGTTTTCTCAGTCTTGGGGGTTAGGACTTCAGGAGGCTAGAGTGTCTATCTTCTCTAAGGCTTTTAATCTAGAGATTTTTCTAAAACTGTCTGTCTTTTGGGGGTCTAGAGGAGAATTTCCTTGGTTTTCTCAGGGCTTTGTGATATCCAAAGATTGAATATGAATTCTGAAATTTTCTCTAATTTTTTGAGATTTTTGGGGATTTTTCCTAAATTTTTAGGAATTCTCTGAGGGTTTTTCCTATATTTGGTATTTTTGGGTAATTTTTCTAATTTCAAGAATTTCTAAGGTTTTTTGGTCTATTTTTCTCTCTCCTTTTGGGTTAGGGAGAGGGGGTATTTATAAGATTCAATTTGTGAGTTTTCCTAAATTTTTTGGAGTTTTTATTGGAATGTTTTGTATTTATCTTGAAGTTTTAGCCTTATCTAATTAAAAAAAACATGTTTACTGCATCATCAGCCTGCGTCTAGGCCTGTCGAGCCCATTACAGCCCGGCCCGCTGCCCAACAGTTGGGTCTCACGGGGACTAAATTGTTATTTGTTATATATTTTTATCCGTAGGTTTGATTCAGGTGATTCTTGGACCGTTGGAAAGCTCTTAAGCTCTACTTCAAGTTGAGATGGGATTTAGGTAGTTTTAGTGTAATTAAATTGGATCTACTAGGATAATGTGGTCCTAAGGGTTTAAAAAACTATAGAATTTGTCAGATTTAAAATGGGGTGTCTACACTGACAAATTAGAAACGAAGGCTAACTCCACGCCCATACTATCTGGTGTATGAATTTGGTGTACTATTATTTTAGTATTAAAATCTAAGGAGTACTATTGAAAGTGCAAACCATCCATAAAATTCGTAATGGAGAGAGAGAGAGAGAGAGAGAGAGAGAGAGAGAGAGAGAGAGAGAGACGCACACACCCCCAAAGAGTGAGAAAGAGAGTAAGATAGTTAGGTCATGGGCACGAGAGATCTACATTGTTTGCAACATATGGAAGCTATACATGAATTTCATTTTGAAGCTATACAAAAATTTTATTTGCAACGTTAATTTGCAAAACGGAAAGCTATACAAAAATTCCATTTTGAAGCTATTCAACATGCACTTTGAAACTATACAAAATTCTACTTGCAACATGAATTTGCAATATATGGAAGCTATATAAAAATTCCATTTTGAAGCTCCATTACAAGATAAAGTCTTCTCCACTAGCGTTGGGGTTGCAAAAAATTTCTGAGATGATGAGCTTGATTGTTGAGCATTGGGCTTGTAAAAATTCTGAGATGATGAGCTTGATTGTTGAGCATTAGGCTTGCAAAAAATTTATAAGATGATGAGCTTGATTGTTGAGCACTGGGCTTGCAAAACATTTATGAGATGATGGGCTTGAGGGTTGACCATTGGGCTTGTACAAAAAACTCCAGTCTTGTTCTTAAAGATATGGCCTTTACTTTGACTTATTTCATTGTTATCCAAGCTGATATTGTCATTGAAAATTTAGGATATACATTAGATCGGTAACCAATTGAAAATGGAAAGAACTAAGCATTTAACATAAAACATATGTCATTATTTCTTAATACATTAAATATATAACAATCAATCAGTGCAAACGTATTATCGATATACCATCAAAAAAGTGAATGGTGTACATAGCAAAGTCTACATATTGTTTCGCTCAGCTGCAGGCTCCATTGTGAGAATTTTCATTTCGAACTTGTATAAGTTGCAAAATAGTGATTAGTTGATGCATTTTTCAAATTCACAAGACAATATTAAATTATAATTGTTAGCATAACTATAATTTTACCCTTGAGTTCTAAAAGTTGGACAAGTGCGCCTATCATGCCCTACATTTTGGCAAACAGAACACTTCCTTATGCTTGTCTTCTCTTCCCATGGTGCTTTCTTTCTTGCAATGTCAAGCTGCCCATTTGTTCGAGCACATTGTGGTTCAAGTATAAAGATGTTTGGGTCAGTCCATGGTGTGTAACTATGATTAGGCCTGACATCCTTTATATTGCTACCTTGATTTGAACAAGTTGCATCTTTTTCATACTCGAATCTTTTCCTCTCCACTTTTTCATTACACTCCATAAAAATATTTTTTGTAAATTCCCAAAGTCTTTCGCACTTTGATCCCTTTGATACAACTTTAAAGGCAACGCTACGTAAATCATCGTAACGAGCAGTTTGAGTCTCCTTATAGTCAGCCTTAATTTGAACACCATCACCATCTGATACCATCCCTTTG